>NC_142512.1:48713484-49016515 GCF_057876585.1 Rhinolophus sinicus
GGCCTACGTTGCATATCTGTGTTAATATTTGCAAATCACACAACCATTAAAGCCCTCAGAAAAATCAGGGAGTGGGAAAAACTCTCCTAAAGACCATTTCTAGTTCTAACAGTCTGTGAGTCTAAGCTCAGACGCAATATATTCAGAATGTGAGGTGTTTTGTTCTCTATTCGCTTTGCTGTATTAATCTCTGTTGGAGGCAGAGTGAAATCTATGAGCAAGAGGTGTGTCCCCCACATTAGCAAATATGGAGTCTGACAAGATAGGTTAATCAAGCAGCAGATAGAAGCAGGCAAGTTGAATGTGGTTGGTTTGGGGAAGAAATACACAATCCAGCCACTTCTTGGTCTTGTTTATTCGTTAACTCAGTAATTGTGTTTCTTGTGCATCCAAGCAGTTTGGCATTAGACTCAGGACACTGGGAAAAGCAAGTTCTATTAATTAGACTCACAAATATTTACTTAGCATCAATTCAAAGGACATCTAGAATGTGAGAAGTTAAATGTTTAATAAATCAGGAAGCAATATAAATACAGGGTCCTTTTAATCTAATCACTGACAATTTGTTTTTGGAAGGCATGCTTGCATATTTGCATAATAATGAGTGATAATACATAACTACTTGAAATACATAAATGCAAGAAGGAAATGACAGTTGCCTACCATAGTGGGAGAAAGGGACAAAGGAAGATTATAGGCAGGTGCCATACACACTGACAACACTTGTTTTCAGAGGAGAGCGCTATAATTGTGAGCTGGAATGACTTGGGAAGGGCCTCTGCTCTAGATGTGGACAGTTTGAGGGTAAATTTTTTTTGTGGGAAGAAAGGAGAGATGGAGTCCATGAAGAGTAAGTGGCAGGAACAATGGCATGGAAGGGCGTCTGCAGGATTGAGTGGTTCCGGGAAATGAGTAATGGATGATACCGTTGGAAAGGCATGCTGGGACTGGACTTAGAGAGCTGTGAATGGTGGGCTTTATTCTGCGGGCAGTGTGGCGCTGTCCACACTTTGGGGCACAAAAGAGTGGCAGTACTTCAGGAAATCAAGAGACTGGTGGCCAATGATAGCAGCACAGTCTGGGTGAGGTTAAGAGTTCAGGGAGCTATTGTCCTGTGGATAGGCATGGAAACAGAAAGAGGTATGTGAATATATTTTGAAATTCAGATACAATATGTTATAGCCTATCAGCCCATCAAAATCTGTCATACTTTTGCCTTAAGTTTCCAAATACCTCTTTTTTCCCCCTCCTTCCTTGATGTCTCCCTCCTTAAAAAATCTGAGTGCCCTAGAGGATGGATGCAGAAAAAAGGAAGTGCAGAGGCCACAGGCTGAACTCAGGATCCAAAGGACTTCAGTTTACAGAAGCTGTGTCCTCATGGGAACAAGGTTGGCTCAAGGGCAGTTGAAGATTGGGTGGGAACCTACACAACTGAGAGCAGAAATCAAAAACATACCTGGGCGGCAGTGAACAGCCATCTCTGGTGCATTTTGAACTCGTCTGCCCTGCCTCTTTATAAACATGTATCGTCTTTGTTGAAGTGCAGTGGCTTTGCTCCTGCCTTAGAAAGCTCTAGAAGATAAGCAGAAACCAAAGCTGCTCGATTACAGGGCCCTATCTCCTGAAGCCAGGCACAGGGGGTTCCACCTTTAAGCCATCTCAGAAGATCAGAATTTCACATTAGGAAAGGGCCCTGGGCCTAATTGCCCTCTGAGTCAGCTCTGCCAAGACTGGTTTGAATCCCAAAGGAAAGACATCCTATCAATGCCAATTGCAACCTGACCAAGAAGGATAAGTCCAGCCCCAGTGGTACTTGGGTACCCTCAAGAATAGGGTGACTGCACAAGAAGGCGTTTTGAATATCCAAAATGTTTAACCCTTAGTAAAGGGCTACTAAGATATTCACTAATTTCAGATTTTTTAAAGAAGACATAACTTCTACGAACTTATGTTTTACAAATCATACTGTATTAGTTATCCATTGCCACATCACACACTATCCCAATATTTAGGTGCTTAAGACACATTATTATCTGCGTTTCTGAGTATCAGAAATCTGGGCATGTCCTGTATCATTCAGTGCCTCTGGCTCAGAGTTCCTCATGCAAACAGTGTCGGCAGGGGCTGGAGTCATTTCAAGGCTTGACTGGGAGATGATCTACCTCCAAACTCGCTCCTGGGGCTGTTGGCAGACCCCGGTCCTCACAGCAATTAGTTAGAGACATCAGTCCCTTTCCATGTGGGCCTCTCCGAGGACAGCCATGAACCATGGCTTCTAGTGTCCCCAGAGCTATGGTTCCAATGGAAAGAGAATGAAAGACAGACAGCTAGACCGAAGTTACAAGGTGTGATCAAACAATATGGTGAATGTTTAAATAAAACACAAAAATTGTTACAGTAAAAGACACGTTGCCATTAATCCCCCTCAAAATACTCCCCTTCGCTTCGAACACATTTATCCCACCATTCTTGTCACTTTCTGAAGCAGTTCTGGAAGTCCTCTTTCGAAAGTGTCTTTAGTTGGGCTGTCGTGGCTGCCTCGATATCCTGAATCATTTTGACTTTGGGGAAGAGCCAGAAGTCCCACGGTGCCAGATCCAGTGAATAAGGTGGGTGAGGATACACCGTAATGTTTTTATTTGGCAGAAATTGCCGTATCAGAAGTAATATGTGACACAGAGCCTTGTCATGATGGAGGATGATTTACAACGCACTTTAAAACACACCTTCTCTCAACTGTAATTCACACCTGACTGACTGCACCGAACAAGTTGAAACTCATCACACACTGTTACTAAGGTTCGACGTGCCGCTTCCCATATTGAATATCCTTGCCTTTCAATTGGATTGCGCTCGGCAGCAGCATTCACCATATTTTGTGATCATAATGGAAAGGCTCCGTTTCACTCATCACTCCTAGTACAGCAGTTTCTGTCAAAAACATTATGGTGTGTCCTCATTCACCTTATTTACCAGGTCTGGCACCATGGGACTCCTGGCTCTTTCCCAAAGTCAAAATGACCGTGAAAGGTTAACATTTTGAATCTATTCAGGACATGGAGGCAGCCACGACAGCACAACAAAAGACACTCACGAAAGAGGACTTCCAGAACTGCATCAGAAAGTGGCAAGAATGGTGGGATAAGTGCGTTTGAAGCGAGGGGGAGTATTTTGAGGGGGATTAATGACAATGTGCCTTTTACTGCAATCTATATTTTGTTATTTAAACATACACAGTATCTTTTGATCACATCTTATACATCAGTTTTATCACCTGAGCTTAGAAGAGATGTGCCATCACTTTTGCCGTATTCAGATTGTTAGAAGTGCGTCAGTAGGTCCAGCCCACTGTCGAGGGGAGGGGATTAATACAGGGACTGAACAGCAGGACCTCTGTGAAGACCTTCAACCACAGATGGGATAGATTCACCAAGGCAGAAACCCTCTGCGCTCTTGCTACCTTGATGGTGGGTCATGGCCGAGCAACATCAGACCACTTGAGAGCTCGGTTGAAATGCAGAATCTCAGGTCCCATCCCACCCAGACCTACCGAATCAGAACCTGCATTTAACAAGGCCCACAGGACCTCTGCACGCATGTCAGAGTTGGAGGCGCTCTCGGCGACAGGATCTTCACACGCTGAATCTTAAAGGAAACTAGCTTTCAATGGGTAATTACACATGCGTATCCCTATCTTGGAGAAGAAGGTGATAAGTTAATGAGATTCTTCTTTCTGTGTTCTTTAGAGAAAGGCATGGGCAGGCTAATCCCTGGTCTTAAAATGCACACACAGTCACCATTTAATGGCTTAAAGATGGAGTCTGAACTTTTGTTGGCGCTCAGACATAATAATGACCACGTGAATGTCTCCTGTTCCTGCTCAGCATTTACAGGGAAAACCAGATCCTTTGAACTCATGAAAAACCCCAAACCCATCATCCAAGCATCTTTCATTCCTGGAGATTATCAGAGTTTTCATTACAGGTTAAATTCTTTGTAACTTTTTCATGTGGAAACTATCCTGTTACCTCCTGTTAGCTCTCCTCCTGCTGAGCGCAAATGGAGTGTATATTCTACTTCCTACAGCTGCTTTGGATTTTGTTACATTTTCCAGGTTTTGGAAAAAAAAAAAATGTGCTGACAGAACGTGGCTTCATCTACAACTCTCAACTGATTTTTAGAGTATAAACAGAAATATGTTTCCTGATTGTATGTACCAGTGAAATCAAAATATTGTCTCTATCCAAAGATCCACTAGCCACTTTATTTTTAGAAACTGGGCACTAAAGAGAAACAGAAAAATATGTTGGGGAAAGGTCACAACAAGATAAAGACAGCAAATATGGCTAGACAAAAAGAAAAAAAAAAGAGCACATTTTTGGTTTGCACTATTTTCAATGAAAGATATTTGCTTTTTAAATGGAAAAACTTTCCATTCGCATCTGGGCAGAAAGTCAGAATCAAATAGATATAATTGGAAAGGCTTACTAAATGATGGACTTATGTTACATTTCCTCCCCTAACTGATCCTTTTTGTCTTATTTCACATAATGGACCCAAATCCTCTTAAATAAATATATTTGAAGGCAAAATGTTCAAAAGTCACATTTTCTTGTAATAAGATGAAACAAATAAAACTTCAATCTGAGCCTCCAGGAAATAAACAGTTTTGTTTGGGCTGAATGATGACAGTAAAGGAGGGCACATCTCCCATTTTGGTTTTCAGGTATGAGGTTGTGAGTAATAAAATCAAGAGCAATTATGGGCTCTCTCAATTGGTAAAAATCTTCAAGGTGTATTTTGTCAGCCCAAGTAGACTGAGTCCGCAAGGGTCCAGAATAAAGAGGTTGGGGGACAGTATACATTGGGATTTCGGGGGAAAGGGGCTGGTGGGGAGGGCACGGAGTTAGGACCAGGTTAGTACCTGTTAAGTAACAAAGAGCAGATGAGCCAGTGCTAAGGGGTTGTTGGATAGATTGATCCTCGCAGTGGAATCTAAGCAGCCCGAGGTCCAAGCTTCAGAAGACAAAGAAACTGCGTGATGATCCAGCAGGTCTCACCACAAAGTCCCCTCCGGATGACAGAGCACAAATGGTGGGCAGTCTAGATGTGTGGCAGGTGGTGCTAAGGGACCTTACGTTAGGGCTTTCATCCATGCAAGGGGATCGACAGATCCAAGTTTTTAAATGGGGCTCCAGCTATAGGATTCAGGGGTTGGAAATGGGACCTTCAGTCACAAAGAGTAAATGGGAGTGTTAATTTGCTTAGTACAGACCCAGGGCAAAAAGTTCAGTACCATGGCCTGAAATAGGAATGGGGTAAGGAATTCTGTGAGCTGGAGAGAGGGACCAGCTCATCCCTTTGGTGCAGCGGACACACATTTGATTGATAAAGGAGACTCAGGATAGGGGCTGGGGAGCTGGAACACAACACAGGAGTCTAGCTGGCCCGAGAACGTGGATCTGTTTTGAATCCCCTCACTCATCTTTGGGTGCTTGGTAGTGTCGTTGCAGGGACTGGGCCGACATGTGAGCCCAGACCTGGGAGAGACAACACAAAGGTAATGAGGATGGAACCGACATCCTCTTGTTTCACTCTGGTCACTCGCCTTCCTCTAGAAACGTGCTTTGAGGCGTGTACATGCACTGGGCCAGGGTGATTCACTGGGGACATACTTACAGGTTTCTGTTGTTTCATTTTATGTGGTTTCTCATGAGCAAGAGGGAAAGTGCTGATCCTCGTAGCTCTATAATCAAGAAGACGCCCTTATTAGATCCCATTCCGGTAAATAGGAGCAGTATCTGATTTCCTCTAGAAACACGGCAGTGGAGGAGAAAGGGCACACCACCATGAAAGGCAATCTCGCCTGGAACCAATGTGTTTGAGTCCTGAACTTTGGGTCACACCGAGTTTTTCCCAGCAGTGATATTCGAATACATAATTACTCCGCTCTTCATGTGGTATTGGTAGTGCAAAGCACAAGTGTGTGCTTCGTGTTTATTTTCCAGATTTCCCATTTGTTGTTCCTCAAGCCCAGCGACAGGGCAGATTTTATTCCACCACATTGAAAGATAGCTGCTCTTGGCTTCAAGAAGCTTTTTCACTCCTTTCCTTTTATTCCTTTGTCATCCTCCCTTCCTTTCGTTGGTGACTAGGTGGCCCCTGTATACCATCTTGTTTCAATAGCACAACCCAGATATTTAGCAACGAGTATGACAGGTATCCACCAACTGAATGGGTGCTGGCTATAGCTCTTGAGCAGAAAACCGGAGCACCCCTGCTCGACCAGAGTTACAGCATATTTGGAATGATAGCGAGATCGAGGGGTCTCGAGCACAGAGAACCGCGTGGGAGATTCAGAGCAGCAGCTAATTGACCAACCGGTATGGATGCATTTACATGTTTCGAGTACTGATACACTCATGCCAGTGCATACTGGCAGACTCCCAGGACTGATACGTACTTTGGGGACACGGTTGAACGATGAAGAAGCTCTGATGGCCGACGCCTCTTTGGGAGAGAAAGGAAGGTAGGAAGGGTCCTGCTCACAGGCCATGATTGAGTTGGGATGTGATCATGACGGGAGGCCATTGGACGGTTATGATCTGAATGACGTTTCAAGAAAATCACTCTGGCTGATGTGTTTGTTGAGAAGGTATTCTGGGAGGCATGAGTAGAAACCCAGTTGGTTTATTTTATTTTATTTTATTTTTTGAGATCAGGAATGAGGTAGTTAGGTGAGAAAGTTGGGGCCCAGAAAGTTTGCATGGCTGGTTCCAAGTCACCCTTTACAAGTTTGGCCCCAGTTTCCAGGGGTCTCAAAGCCTAGATCAGTGTCAGCTGTATGTGCGTTTAGGGAATATGACAGTCTCGTAGACACCTGTTACATGCCCAAACCTCACCACTCTGTCCCTCACAGTTGTTCCTTTGGGAAAGTTCTAACATTGGGTGATTGACAATAAAATTGAGAGGGCATGTAAATACCATGGTGCTTACAAGGATACAGTCAGTTGTCTTATCATTTTGGCTCAAAGGCAACACCTTCATCTATTTTTTAAGAAAACTGGGAATCTTTGATGAGATAATTAAGCACCATGTGATGGAGACACCCATAAGAAACAGAGAATGGAGATGAGACAGTTTTTCTTCCCCAAAGCATGCAGATCAGGTGGTAAAAAGGCAGCTCCTGACTTTACATGGGTTGTAATTAGGCTCTGATAGCTGTTTCTGCGGTAGGTCCCATCCTTCTGCAGTCTGGGGTCCTGCAATTATCAGTGTGTTGAATTGTGATAGTTACCTCTCCAGATACTCTTATTTTTATCTCTTAATGACTAGTACCTCAGGCTCCATGTGGTATTTTATATGTAGTATTTTATGGGTACTTCACAACCCTAGGTCACACAATGGCTGCCCATAAGCCAGCTATCTTGCTCAGGTTAGTTTGGCCTGCAAAGTGTCTGAAAATTTGAATAAGCCATCATACCCTTTTTCAATTGCTGGCTAATAAATCAATATACACTTAGAAGCTTAACACAATACAAATGTATTATCGCTCAGTTTCCATGGGTCAGGAGTCCAGGCATAGCTTAGCTGAGTCTTCTGCTCTAGGTGTCATCAGGTTACAGTCGAGGAGTCAGCTGGGCTGTATGCTCATCTGCAGGCTGCAGTGGGGAAGAAGCCACTTCCACACTCATTCAGGTGGTTGGCAGTTCGTTTCTTTGCAGCTGTAGGACAGAGGACCCCTGCATTTTGCTGGCTGGAGGCTGTAGGCTGCTCTCAGGTCTTAGAGGCACCGTTTTTTGCTGCATGAGCTTCTCTCCAACATGGACACGTCCTCCATCAAGCCCACAGAAGGGTGTCTCACCTCAGGAAGGGATCAGTTCCTATTTCAAAGGCTTTCATCTGATTAAGTCAGGCCCACCCACCATCATCTGCTTTTTGATTAATTCAAAATCTACTGATTTAGGACCGTAAGTCTATCTTTGTCATATTCTATTGGCTGGAAGGCATTTCACTTCTTCGGCTCACAGCCAGGGGGAGGGGATCACACAAGGTCATGAACACCTGGCAGCAGAAATCATGGAGGCTGCTGTACGGTCTGCCCCCAGAATTGTCCACGTCTACAAATTTGCAAAGTGCTCATAAGAATCCAGCTTTTCAGTCTCTTTTGGAAAAATCAGAATACTATCTGGTGGCACTGGGCCCACATACCTCCTATTGGCAGCAGCCAGCAGGAGTTGATTATTCACAGCCCTCTTTGAAGAGTACATGCCGACCTGAGTTTCTGTTACTGCGCTCTCTGCCTCCGTCTGTCTTCTTGACTTGTGTTACCTGTTTTGCCCATATGCCATTGACGGTTACAAGTCCCACAGTAGACATTTACTAAAGGTGCTTCAGTATAACTGTTCGGTATTTTTGTTGCTTGTGTCTCTGTCTTCCAGAAGGTGTAGTAAGTAGCATTCCAGATGGAAGCAGTGCTGGAGGTCTTAATGTACTTATTTCACAGAGAAAACCGAGGCCCTGAAAAGTGATGTGACCAGGTTCATACCATTGGTTAGAACCCCAAACCTGTGATTCTTGCTACTTAAGCTCTGTAGCATTTTTGAGAATAGAAGAGGAATTGACCAATTCTTGTTTCAGGAGAGAATATGGAAGGGTTTGTTTGTAAAGCCATCACTACCTTTTCTAGGAAAATCTACCATTCAAATATTCAAAACCACAATGAACACTGTGCGTGGGCCCGTGGAGAGAGCTTTTGCTTCCCCTCCAGAGTTCAGTCCAGTTGAAGAGTCACTGGCCTATGTCTGTCGGCTGTCACGTTGTCTTTATTAACAGTCTTCAAACCCCAGTCCTGCCAAGTACTACCGTGTTTCCCCAAAAATAAGACCTAGCCGGACGATCAGCTCTAATGCATCTTTTGGAGCAAAAATTAATATAAGATCCGGTCTTATTTTACTATAATATAAGACCGGGTTTAATATAATATAACACCGGGTCTTATGTTAATTTTTGCTCCAAAAGACGCATTAGAGCTGATTGTCCGGCTAGGTCTTATTTTCGGGGAAACACGGTAACCATTTTTTGCCCAAGGCCAGTCACATAGTTACCGTGTTTCTATGTGCCGTTTTTCATAGTTATTGAAATTGTGTACCTCAGTTTCCTCATCTGTAAAGTGAGTACTAGAATAGACAAGTTTGGGGTATGACATGAGTTGCTATAGGCAAAGCACTTAGAATGGTTCGTTCCTGCCTCAATAACAGGTGCCTACTAGTATTATGACTTATGCCGTTACCCTTGGGTGGACACATGGTGTGAAGATATGTACTTAGATCTACGTCTAGGACTTGCATTTTCCACGACAGCAATACCACCCCCAAGGGGGTGAAAATTTGGTTGGGGGCAGGCAAAAATGCTTTTCTGTTTTATTGTGCAAAGCACAGATATACGGAAGTATATAAACAGAAATACACTTGACCCTTGAACTACTCGGGTTTGAGGTACATGGGTCCTCTTCCACGGGGCTATTTTTCATGTTATAAACAGATGATGTAAACGTACAGTATTGATAAATACAGTACAGTACTGTAAGTCTATTTCCTCACAGGATTTTCTTAATGACAGCGGGGTCGTAAAACTCAATGAGTATTTCAGTAGTTTTGACTCCCTCACACGTCTTTTTGTCTATGAACTTGGCCTCCATTTTATCCTCCCCCCCAAACCTGCAAGTTCTTTTGCAACTTCATTTCAGATCATTTAAGACGAAAGTGGGTGAAGAGGGAAAAAAAAATCATGTTTTCCAAGGCAAATGAAGACATCAGCTTGCTCCCTATCTGCCCCCTTCCAGAGTTTCTGGTGCTGCCTGCCTCTGAGATTTGTAAAAGGAAATGACCTAAGTTTGCTCCAGGGCTTACGCAGAGGCCTCGCTCCCCACTGCCCAGTGGTACGGATTGTGAATGCTTCGTCTTCTCTTGTGCCAGCTCCCAAAAATAACTCAGTGGGAACAACCCAGCAGCCTTTCCCTCAAGGCCTGCAAATCACAGCTCTGATTAGGTCAAAGGATGGGAAACGTGGCCGCAGAGCTGCTCAGGGGCGCTCCAATGCCAAGGGTGTAGAAGCCTTCCTGTTCCTTCAGAGATTGGGACCAAGCCAGGAGGCAGGCTTCACTCAGGGGAACTCAACCCATCTCTCTGGTTCCTTGAACCTGCTCAAGAGAAGCAGCTGCCTCCTGGAATATTCTAGAAGCCAGGTGATAAGCGCTGTCCAAGCTGCACTTGCCAGGCATCTGATCAGGGCAAGCCCGACCTCCCGGGGGATGCCTCACTTCCTGGGAGTATCATTCCCTCCCCGCCTTATCTTAAATGAGGCCACTGAAGGTTTTCCTTCTTTATTTCTGATGGGGAGAGTGAGAGCAATTAATTGGTATCATGTTGATGTCCCCTTACAGCTTGGACTAAAAGAAGACGAAAGGATCCTTGCCACATCACTGAAGACATTTCTGTGTTGGGAGGCACGGAGGGAAAGCAAGAGAGCAGTATGGTTTGGGCATGGCCATCAGTGCTCGACAGCAGAGAACAGCAAATTGCCAAACTGCAGCTCAGGGGTCACATCTGGCCCTCCACCAGTGTTTGCAAATACGAGTTTACTGAGACTTTGTTTACCATGCTTATTCATTCCTGCATTCTCTAGGGCTGCTTTCATGCTCTTACAGCAGAGCTGAGTGGTTAGGACAGAGACTGTATGCCTACAAAGCCTAAACTGTTAAACTATCTGGGCCTTCACGTAAAAAGTGTGCCAGCTCCTGCCCTGTAACGCTGACCACACATTTAGTCCTTGCTGTGCTTGTGTACATCACATGTCCTCTCTCATCCAGGTCTCACAGCAATAGTTCAAAATGGGGAAAGGGAGGTAAAACTCGCTCAGGCTTGCCCAGACGGTCAGTGATAGGACTGGGGTGTGAGCTCATATCTGTCTGACCCCACAGGCTTCTTTCGAGCACACTCCATTGCTAAATTCTCATTGGCGTGTCGGTTTGAATCACTGGTTGAAAAATCATATCTCACCAGGGGCCAGGAACGGAAGATCTGAAGGGCACTGCTCTAAGCAAGAGGGGTGGTGTGTGTGTGGCTGAACTGGAAAGGACAAGCCTAGCCCAAAGGTATTCAAATGCGAATTGTTTTTACAGAGCGGTGACAGCCAAACAAAACATGGCAGCAGGCCTTATTAGGCCAGCAGGTCTCTGGTTTGTGACCCTTGGACAGAGCCTCAGTCAGGTTGGGCCAGAAGAATCGTGGTACACTCAGAATGGAAACCAGAGAGCCTGTTTGTCTAGCCCTCCTGCTCGGGTTCACGTCTTTGGGCATATCACAGATGGCTGCACAGAGAAACCGTGGGCCTTTGGGCCGGACAGGCCTGGGTTTTCATCCCGACTCTGCCACCAGTTATAACGTGACTTCCAGTAAGTAAATTAACTTCCAGGAGCTTCAGATTTTTCAGCTTTAAAACGGGGGTTTATTTATTTCACATCTACTGGCTTATGGTACATGCCAGGTACTGCATTTAAGTCTCAGCTTATCTCAGGAAATGGTGCCTCTGTTCTTCCTCTTCTTGCTCAGGGCAAGCATGTAGGGTGGGGGGTTTGACTCCCTTCTTTCTTACACGTGAATAATCTGTCAGCACACCCTGCTGGCTCTGCCATCAGTATAGGATATTTTCAGCCCTGTCACGACACCTAGGTCCAAGCTTTCATCGCTTACCTGGGTTACCGTAACGTCCTCCTCACCTGTCTCTCCTGGGCCTTTGAGTCTATTGTCAATGCAGCAATTAGGGAGACCCTGTTGATACTTAAGTCAGACATGGCATTCTCTGAGGTTTCTCCTCTCAGAGTAAAAGCCAAAGTTTTACAATAATTTCCAAGTGCCGGCGGCTTCCCCACCCCCTTCTCCCATACCTTTGTGTCTTCACTCCTGTGCTCTCCCTGCTCACTCTTCTCCAGCCACAGTGACCTCCTGCCTCTTGCTCAGGCGTATTAAGTGAGTTTCTGCCTCAGGACCTTTGCACCTGTTTCTTCTGTCTGGAATACTCTTCACCCAGGTATCTGCAGGGTGCCTTCCGTATTCCTTCAAGTCTCACTGCATCTTCTCAGTGAGGCCTTCCCTGACCATATAATTCAAATTGCATGCCTCCCTCCCTACTCCTCTTTCCTTTTTGATCTTCCTGCCTAGCACTTAGCATTACCGCATATTATATGACTTACTAATTTATACCATTTACTGTGTCTTTTCCACTACAAAGGCCATAGAATGGTTTTGCTTACTGTTGTATCTACAGCACTTCTAAAGTCACTAACCCACAGTACATATGTTAGTCCCTTCTTTCCTCCCTCTTTCTCATCAGAAATACTTTTCCCACTCCCACGATTTTATTTAGTCTGATATAATTAAATGAGAATTATTTAAATTTCAAAGATCCGTGGCCATTGATAGAAAGAAGTTAGCTTCTGACTCTACGCCATGGCTGTGGCAGTGGGGTCCTCAGATTGGCATCACAGCATCACCTGGGACTTGTAAGGAACGCAGATTCTTGGTCCCCACCCCACATCTACTCAATCAGAAATCCTGGGGAAGGGCCTACAATGTTTCCACAAGCTGCCAGGTAATTCTGATGCAAGTGCAGATTTTAAAATCGCTGCATTGCTTGGGTTGGTTTATAAAATAGTTATAGGTCCAAAAGTGAGTAGACAGAATGAGATAATGAAAACCAACCATGGAATGGGATTCTGGACACTTCTGCTCAGTGCTCACCTCTGCCCTTGGGTGATCTTGGAAGCATCATTTCTCTGGCCTGGAAGCTGGGCTCATTAACGCCAAGAGTACAGGACAGGATGGCCGCTAACGGCCTTCTCCATTTCGATAACCCAGTGAATCTATTTTGGCCTTACTTCTTTTTTTGGGTTCTAGGACCATCTTTTAACACTTACATCTCAATCCCGCCCTCTTTTGCTTTATGTTCCTAGATACCAAAAACCTGTGGCTGCTACTTGGTTGTCCCTTGTCTCCAGATATTTTGCTTCCATCAGAAAAAAAAAAGTACCGATATTTGTTTATCTTACTTGTTTATATATTACGTACATGTGATGCTAAGCAAATATAGCTAATACATTATAAGACATACATGGAAGGAAACTCAAGCTGAGATAAGTAATGAAACAGAGGTGCTAACGTGTTTCTCCCATAAACTCGCCGGACTCACCACGTGAAAACTACTTGTCTGGAGAGCTCAAGGCTTCCTTCTCCCCAGCTCCCCTAAACAGTGACCCCTTTCCAGGAAAATACTCATTTTCTTTGAGAGCTGAGTTACAACGATAGCTTAAATAAATTCATAGGGAATATCATCCTTTTCTTGTGCGCTCACTACCTGTTAGCCATGGTGCCAAATGCTTTGGACATTCATATGTCTCATTTATTTACATACATAAATGTTGTGATGTAGGGATAATTACTCCATTTTACAGTTAAGGAAACTGAGGCACAGCTAGGCTAAGTAAACTGCACACATTTACTCAGCAGGAAAGTAGTGGGATTAGGACACTGACAGAGCAAGAATTTCCTGCTACAACACTTTGATGGCATTTCCAAGGCTATTTGTCCTTACAAAGTAGTTCTGCAGCAAAATGGAATCGTATTAATTTCTTTTTCTTTTTTTTAAATTAAAATTTATTGGAGTGACAAAATGGATAGATCTTGATATTATTATGCATATTAATTTTTTTCTTTTTTTAAATTAAAGTTTATTGGGGTGACAGTGGTTAGTAAAGTAATATAAGTTTCAAGTGTACAATTCTATAATACATCATCTATATATCACATTGTGTATTCATCCCCCAGAGACAATTCTCCTTCCATCCCCATATATTTGACCCCATTTATCCTCATCTGCCACCCTGTTCCCCCTTCTTCCCCTCTGGTAACCACTAAACTGTTGTCTGTGTCTATGAGTTTTTGTTTCTTTGGTTGTCTTGTTCCTTTCAGTTTTATGTCCAACATATCAGGGAAATCATATGGTTCTCTATTTTTTCTGTGTGACTTATTTCGCTTAGCATGATAATCTCACGATCCATCCGTGTTGTCACAAATGGCACTATTTCATCTTTTCTTATGGCAGAATAGTATTCCATTGTGTATATATATCGCATCTTCTTAGTTTCTAATTGTAGATTTCCCATGAGATTTTCGGTGAGGAACTCTTTCCTAGTGCCATTCAATGTGTAAATCTGAATTGTTTCTATTCTACATGGAAATAGGGCTGACCTATTAGGGGTATGATTTTCTAAATGGGCTCCAGCCTGTCCCCCGACATCGCCCTGGTTAGCTGGGTTATGGGATGGAAAGAGCAGAGGGTTCTCCGTGAAGAGTCAGGCTCAGGGCTTCAGAACTGGCACAGTTAATTAGAACCACTGTGATAGCCAGAAAGGGAGAGATGCATCTGGAAACAGCCTCCAGTTGCTTACGTCACATTAAAACTGTCATTAATGTCCCCTATGGAGTAGGTAGCGGAACTAGAAGCAATGCTTGCTTTTTATCATAACTGATTTTCTCCACGATTTTCTCAGTTAACGTGCCCCCAAGTTTGCATGCCCTTTATCAGACACACATTCAGTTGACATAGGATATGGAAAATCTCTCATTCACATTTGTTTATTTGATGCAGCAACTGACAGAATGTGGTTACTTTTGTAGTTTCTGAGGAACTGAAAAAACATCTCAGAAATCTGACTTTATGAAGTTAGGTTTTCCGCCACTGAGAAATACCTTCATGTTAAAGGTTTGTTTACAAGGAATTGCTGTTTCCACTTGCTGGAGCAGCTCTTAAACAATTTTTTTTTCTTCAAAAAGTTGTTTTTTCCAACCACTAAGTGGATCTAAACATTAAGTGTTTCTGAAGTTGGTTTTCCAGCTCCTGGGCTGCTATTAACTTTCTTTTGGGATGAAACAGAAGGTCCCTCCCTCCACTTAGCCACCCGTAATGCAAGAGCGTAATATTTTGAAGAATTTTTTAAAATGGCTCATTGTGCAATATTTATATTTCATTCACATCAGCACAAGACAGTGTTGACACAAAGTTCCGTTGTTGTTGTTGGCGGCTCCCTTTCTGCTTCCATCCCACGAAGCCCCACTCCCACCAGTGGAAGCCAGTCTGCTCCAGGGAGGCTGACCGCCCTGATAAACTGTCCGTCTCAGACAGAGCTGAGTTCTCAGAGCCTCCCCTTCCAGACAGAGGAGAAACTGGGGGACACTTTTACAGGTCTGTCTGAAAGGAGAAATGATAGAAAACTTCTTCACAACCTTTGAATCTGAATCAAGGCACCTTGAGAGATAGATGGAGCTCTCCCTCTCCCCCTGAAGGAAGGAAAATGAAGTGTGCTGTGGTTTTATATAAAAGTCTGTGTTCCACTTTTCCTTATGAGTACCATTATTAGATATTCTCAAGGAATTTCTCACACAGTGTTCTCCCAATCCAGTGACAGCAAGTAGCTATTTGACGTAGTCCAGCATCAGTAATAACAGTAAGCCTTGTGGATAAAGGGATGTTGGCCGAACAGAACTCAGTCTCCCCTGGGCTAAACGTCTTCTGTTAGACTGTTATTTCAAGGAAGACTAAGGATCGATGCCCGTGAATGAGAAAAAATTTGTATTACTTTCTCCCTGTCCCCTCCCTGTACCACACACACACACACACACACACACACACACACACACACACACACACACACACACACCCTACATGAATAAACACTTCTGTCAGCTTTTCAGCCACACTCTTTCCCAAATTCACAGCCAGTTCTTCTTGGCAAAGTTTGCACTTTTGTTCACGCCATGAGAAATATCGCTATATCATTAACAACAAAAAATAAATTTCCTCAAAATGCTTTTCCATTTTATCTTGATTTTTAAATTCTGCATAGCTTGAGTATTCAGAGGAGAGAAAGAGAGAGCGTGCACGTGAGAGAGAATTGAGAATAAATGAATGAATGATTTTATGAATATGTCTTGTAGGATTTTCTGAAACTAAGGTCAAGTCTTTAACTAGAGATAGAATAAAGTAAAAAATAAGCTGTGTGTAGCTGCCATGAGATTAACCTGGATTTTCATGACTTCTTTTTTCCCCTGATCTTTTTTTTTTTTTTTCACCTGGCAACAATGCAACAAAAATAACCCCAGTTTAGGGCTAATAGCAGGTTGTTTTGATTGTAGGAATGTAAGCTTGCCAGTAAGATACCAGCCCCACTCCACATAGGCTGTTTGCTTGGCTGATTTATCCCACTTTAGAGATGAAGAGATGGAGGTCCGTGTGTTTTTGAGTCACTGGCTAGCCCACTTTCCTCCCAACACTCTCACTATAGCCAGTATATTCTTTGTTGAGCCTTTGTCCCGGGACAGATATAAATTTGGAAGAGAAACCTGTAGGTAATTAACAGTCGAGCGTGTCTGTCATTCCTTTGATAAAATGTGTTGGGTGTGGTTTCTTGACATGCCGTTGATAAAATGCATTGGTGGTGTTCCATTTCATTTGACTTTCCATTAGTTTTTTTTTTTTTTTCCAATGAGAATGTCTTAATGGATAGCTTCTGTTTTCAATCATAGGGGATATTTCTATGGATTTATTTTTTTTACATTTTCCAATAAGAAACATATCCTGGTCCTTTAAAGGTTACAAGTGAAGTATGGACGTGTGCGTGATACTCACAAGTTAAGCTTCCCTGCTGGCTTAAATTAGCAAGAGTGTGTGCATGTGTACATCTGTGTGCATATACATGTATGTATGTAATTCACACATGGACATGCGTGTACATGTGTGTACACATGTGTGCGCGTACGTGTGCATGTGTGTTTCTGTCAGTGTCCCTTTGAGGTCTTCCTAGAGTCCCTGATTCAGGGACAGAGATCCTGCCGTAGCTTTAATAACCTGTTACTGGAGAAAGAGGCACCTCACTCGGTTCATCTGTTCAGCTCTTAATTTCATACCAGTTAAGGATCAAGAAAATTTCTTGGGGTTTGAACATTGAATTGCAACTTGCATAACAAAATAACCTAGTGCAATATAAGGTTTTATATAAGACTGAGCTGGCGAGGGTGCACATGAAAAGAGCACTTGAGTGATTTCCGGCTCACAGCTTTGAAAACGCTGAGTCATCTGAACAAATCACCCAACTTTTTAACCCACAGAAGCCTCAGCAAGTGAGTATGTGCACTGGCTGTTGAGTCTGAACCATGAAGCCTCGCAGCAGCGAGGAGCCTGTCCTCAGAGCCCTGCCTTGCTCTGGACAGCAACCCACCTGGCGAGACTTCACTGACCGCGGGGCAGTCTGGGGCAGGAGGCACGCGGCTCCTCTTGTGCGTGACCATGTTGATGCCACTGGTTTTGAACTTGAGGTGCTGTCCCTGCTCTGAATTCTCTTCCCCTTCCATCTTCCTGTCAATAAGGACCTGAAATCTTGACCTGTGCCTGGTACATTCAAGCTCTCACCCTGGCCAGTTCAGATTTCTGAACTTGAGACATGTCTCTTCCTTTTCCTTTCAGCCAAGTTGAGGCTTTTGACAATCACCCTTGAGCTGTCTACGTAGATTCTGATTCTTGACTGGGACATAGCCTCACCCACCACTTAGGGTACGTGGCCATTACAGTGGGTGTGGTGGCCCATTTGTGCTACTTGTACCACGTGCTATTGCCCTTCTGTGCACTGGTGGGATCCCCTCTTGCCCTGCCCTCTCCCAGGCTCCCCACATGCTGTGACAGTCGCAGTCCCTCACTTGGGGACCTTTGCTCGCACAGAGTAGAGCTGGCTGATACCGAACGGCAAGTCCCATGTTCATGGCTCCTGTAACTGGAAACAGAACTCCTACCGGTTTCTCTTGACCTGGGAAACTCCTTTTCTTCGCATAGAGACTCCTGTTAACGGTGGGCACCACTGTCCAGGTTGCAGAAGACCGTCCCCTGCAGCTGCTGGCACTAAGCACGCGATGCTGGGGTGGCAGACACCTTTAGCTGGTTACTCAGCAGCCATCATTGCCACCCCCACTCCTGGTTGGCAAACAGAACCCTGAATTTTCCTGCAAGTGGCAGCAAGCCGAGTCCCAGGGGACGATTCATCGTGCTGTAAGCCAATCACAGTGATCCTCATGCTTTTTGCCCTGTGCTTATGTTCCCATCCTCCCTTGTAGCCTTGCAGCCATGGGACGTTGTTAATATATAAGGGAATATCTACTGGGCAGTAATTGAAAAGCGCTTTGCTGGCGCTGAGAGAAACATTTGTGAGGAGTTGTTGCTTGCTGGGATAGGCATGGGAGAGGGACCCACGTGCAAAAATGTGGAAGTGATGCCAGAGCCCAATGGACTGGTCTGAATTTTAGCCCCTTTGCTCCTGGTTGAGTTAATTCACCTCTTCATGCCACAGTTTCCCTGTCTGTGAAAAGGGATTGATAATAATAGCACCCATCTTACAGGGTTGTTAAGACGATTAATGAATAATTATTAAGTACTTACAACAGTGCTTGGCACACAGGAATGGCAATAAAAGTAGTTGTTAAACATATGAACACAGATAGCTTTCAAGGTGAATTTGATTTAACAAACTCTAGACAGCATTTTTTTTCTACGAAACTGACAACAATAAAAGTGAACAATAAGGTGCAACATTGAATAGGTTAGGAAGCAATGGGCACGATCCCACAGCGCTATGGAGAGAGTAAACCGCATACGTTCTGACTCAGAAATTTCTTTTTCAGAAATACAAAGAATATTCAGGGATAGACTAGGAGACCATTGACAATAATGACACATACCCATATTTTTTAACATGAAAAATGTTCCGGGCTAATGAGGAAATCAGGTACCAGAATCCTGCTATACAATAATGCCATTGATAAAAATTTCTATTCAATGTATAAAGTACATCAAAAGTATCAGGGGAGTTAGATACCAGGTATTGGAGAGCCAGAAGATCTAAAAATTTTTGTTTATTTAGATTTTCTGTGTTTTCTGCAGTGGCCTTGGGCAACTTGTGTTTAACGTACATATATTATGATTTCATTTCTGTAAAACAAAATAACAACAAAATCTTGCTATTTCTGCATATAAAAGTATGTGGAAGGATATATACCCAAATGTTAATAGTTATCATCTCTAGGTTAATGGAATTACAGGTTATATTGCTTTCTGTTTTTGAGTATTTATCCTTCCTGATTTAATGCAATCATTATGTAACATTTTGGTGTTTACAAAATGATAATAATAATAAAAGAGCTAAGCAGCATGTCCTTTTGGTACTAAAGGTCCTATTAATCTTGTTCCTCTGTTGATGGCCAAATTGGAAATTTCTATATGTGCCAGATATTTGAGCTAATAAAGATTCCAAGAGAATCTCCCCCCTCACCCTAACCCCACACATTAGTCTGGAGATATTTATACTTTCTGCCAAATATCTTCCCCAAATCATTCTGTACTGCTGATATTTTGTCAGATTAATAGATCCCGTGTGATGTGAATATGTTGATTTTATGGCAGACCTCCAAAAAAGGCCTTTTACAGATAAAAATGGATATGATGAATTATGTTTCTTGAGCTCCTGATGTTTCTATTTAAGGGTGTCTGTAGGTACTCAGCCCTTTATGAAAGGCACCTGAAGATTACTCTTTAAAAGCCTCGTACTATATCATTGCTTTCATGCCTTCAGAAACAGGGTCAGGGTTATCCTGGGGGTAGGCACTTTTGCCCCCATCTTGTGGCTTGTGAATTCCTTGGCCACCTGTGAGTGTAAAGCATTCTCTGCTAATTCAGGTTCATCTGTCAGTCCAGGAAAATGCTTTTCTTTTTCAGAGGACCTGGATTGATTGGTTGGAAATATGATTTGGTTCCTGTGTTTGTACTGGATCGGAGATCAGAAAGCAGTTGCAGACTGCACTGGCTGGCAGACGGTATCGTAGTGGTGAAGCTCAGATGCAGCGAGAGACAGGAAAGTCAGAGCTGTTTACACAGTCTCCTTTCTTTCTTTCCTTGAGTGTTTTAAAGAGGAAGAATGGCCCTCCAAACTTCTAGAGTTGGCAGCGATACTATCGTGTGCTGTCAATTCGTATTTCTTTCCCAATTCTTCTGTCAGCTAGCAGAGACTAGACAGCTAGTGAGAGTAAGCCGAAGCGGAAAGGATATTCCTCAGGGTATCTCGTTCATATCAGACACAGTTCTCTATTTTGTACATTTATTATCTCACTCAACCCTCTTATTTTTCAGAAAAAAATTGATGTTGAGAGAGATAAGTGGCAGAAGTGAGTTCAAATGCCAACTCTGCCTTCTTTAAACCAGGGGTGTTTGTACCGTGTCGTGTAAAGAAAGGAGCCCGTGGCTTATGTACGTATGGGCTCTAGTAAGTCATTCATTGCACCATCTTATCTATAGATCAGGGATGACTGATGATAATGAAGAAGACGAAGAGGAAAATGATGGTTCCCACTGCTGTGTTACATGGACTGCAAGGTTTAATGTGAGTGAAGCCCTACACACATACGGTTTCTAGTGCACTCCCTCTTTCCTCTTGCCTACCAGCCACGCTTGCCTGAGGAAGAAGTTGTGTTTTAGCGTCAGTGGCAAATTTCCTTAACATTTGAATTGACATGAAAAGATTCTCTTTTCATCTCATCCCAGTGTATGTTATGGTTCGTGCAACCCAGAATGCAAAGCACAGAAAAAATTGTAAGTTTTTATCTTTATTCATAAGCTTCTTCTTGAGTCTGGTGACTGTGAAACACATTCTGATGACAATGGCATTAAGAACCGTTTGCCCGATTCTGAAAGGATCTGTTTGAAAAAGTTGCTTCATGGTCCAACATCTGCCAGTCGGCAGAGGGCGAGTGTGACTGGCCGGTGACATCGTGACCAGGTCCTCAGGCCTGCATCAAAAGGAGAGAGACAGTTTCTGCCACAGCCCCAGGGGCCCAGGTAGCAAATGACAGCATTCTTTTCCTGAAGTGGCTTCGTTTCACTCTTCCTCCTCTTCATTTTTCAGCGGTACCTCGAGCCTGAACTGTAGAACAGTGGAATGAACAGCTTTGCCAGGCACTCCTCAGTGCTTTTCTTCTTTTTCAGTTGTTATTGTATTTCTGTCTTGGAGCCTGTCATTTGTTTTTTGTCTAAAACTCTGAGAGCCTTCTGAATTTTTGGACAACTGACCAGGGGAGCAGGGTGACACGGTCATTGGCACTCATGAGTCACTTTTAAACCTTTCCTGAACGCGGATGCCAAGGGTGGGCAGTTGTGTGCCAGGGAAGGACAGAGAGAGGAAACTCGCACTTGCTGTGCTGTTTCTGTGCCGGAAACAAAGTCATGGGCTTCCATTTGCTTTACATTGTTTGTTTGTTACTATTGCATGGAAGTCAGATATTTAATCTATTTCACTGGAAATTGGTTCAGAGGCAACATAATTTGCCGAAATTCCAACTGATATAAAGGCAGACAGCCCAGATTAGAATCTTTGACTCTCGGTTGAAAGCTCAGATTAAAACACGTGACAACAAATGAAATCAGCCGTAAAATGTATCGTTCCTTCAAGGGCCACAGGCACACTGATCCCAAAGCCAGTCCCAAAACATGACTTAAAAACAGGCAGTGCCTAAGACAAAGGAATTTGTAAAACTCTCAGTGATTGAAAATAAATAAATAAATTATTTAATTAATAAAATAGACAGCTTGCATAATTGTAGCTGGGTGCTTTAATTTTTATTTTTGTAAATTCTTGCAACTATATAGTGTAACTTGAACTAGTATTTGAGTGCTACCAAGTTTTGGGGCAGTTTTAATCACCTCATAAGAGATATTTGAAAACTAATAATTTATATGCAAATTGTAGCTGCTAGGTTCTTGAGAATTGCTGTATTTTCTTAGGTCGATTAAACTCCAGGAAATCATTTTAATAGTATTCACCTTCTTTAAAAATTTCTTCTTCATAGATAACAGAAAAGTTAACGTTAAGCCCTTCCCATCTTAGTCATAATATTGCAAATTCCAAACGAGACGGGTCTGAATTAATAAGATTTCATTGCAATGCACAATGGGTGTATTTACACAAAGTGGAGACAGAATGGAGGCGCAATCAGAATCAAATGCATTGAAGGCGGGAAATACCCTAAGTTAAAAAAAAATCCTTTGATTTTTCATGGATAAAATGGAAATTCTATCTTGGGACATTTGATACTTTGCCCTAATCTAAACAGGCTGTTAGTGTCTAAAAAGAGTAAAGATATATCAAGGTGATTTGAGTTTCTGCATTAAATTTCAGTTTCAGCATAGGTTTTGGAACCAGACAGACTGAGGGGCCAGTCCGGGCTTTGTACTTTGTACCCAGTTAGGCCAGTTGCTTAAATTCCCTAAGACTCTGTTTAATCCTCTTTAAATGGTGTGTGTGTGTGTGTGTGTGTGTGTGTGTGTGTGTGTGTTGGTGAAACAGAACAAACGTGTGTAGAGTTGGTTCAGTTTCTGGAATAAAGTAGGAAGCAAAAAGGTAGTTATTATTATTATGCTGTTTTTTAGTGTTATCCAAGTAGTGTGTTTTTTTTTTTTAATTGTTTCATTGTGGTAAGAACACTTAACATAAAAATCTGCCCACCTGACATTTTAAGTGCAGAATATAGTATTATGAACGCTAGGCAGTATTTGTGCAGCCCAGCTCTAGTACCTACTCATCTTGCATCACTGAAACTTTCTGCCTGTTGATTAGTGACTCCCAATTTCCCCCTTTCTATTCCCCTCCTTGTTACCCTAGTAATTTTAAAATGCAATGCAATAAAGAGCTCAATGGAACAATTTTGAATAACTGATAAGATCTCTGTCATTAAGTATTTTTTAATGAATGATTACCAAATTCCATTATCTTCTTTAAAAAAACCTAGGTAGGGGAAGTTGTGAGAAAATGGGAAATGATGGTTTGGGTTGGTCCCAGGAGGGGCAAACACAAGCTGAGGACCTAAGGGAATGCTAACTCAGCCCTCCTTCCCTCAAGGAAGCCACCGTGAGACTTGACAAAGAGAAATCCTTGAAAGACATTCGTGGCTCCATTAAATCTGCTCACATACTAGAAAGAAAGTCCTTGCTAACATAAAAAGACACATCTGCAGTCCATTTTGGTTGCAGTAACAAAAACTGGACAAGTCGCTGGCCCGTTCAATCACTAAAATTTCCTTTCCCCTTGCGAAAGTTGAATGTTGTCCATGCATCTTGTTTGGTGCTTGAATGGGACAGTAAGTAAGTGAAGCCTTCTGGCTGCAAAAGCCTCAGCAGTGCAGGGTGCAATTTCCACTTCCCCACAAGCACTGGAGACATTTCTTCCGATGATCATTTAACGTAGTAATACTATGTTAATGGGATATCCTTTTCTTTCATCTCCTGCCGCACCCTTTTGAAAAGAAGTAATTTTGTATCAAAACAAAACAGAAACACCACTTCACCCAATGTGACTTACCAGGTTCAACCCAAAATCAAACTACAGTAGTGGATATACGAAATATATTTCTCGTTGCTACATTCAGAAATATTGTAAAACATTTTCTTAGTTGTGCCCTTCTATAACTTTCAAAGGAAATTGGGTAGAATAGCAAGGGAAGAACATGCACAAAACAAATGAAGGGTTCAGGCTACCTGTAGTTTATAATATTTATACCCGGTTGAATTTCATGCCTCGGGCCGCTGTATCATGAAGTGTTCCATTTCTGAAAGTAGAAAGCAAAGGAGGAAATATCCAAACTATAAAATGTCAAATTGCTTTCCAAACTTGTTCCAATTTCCAACCACATCAAGAAGGGTGTCTGAAAAGACAATCAGCTTTTGCACTAACCCAATACATATACAATTATTTATTTTTAAAAAATTTTCCTCGGGAAAGCATCATCAAAGGAATGTTCAGGGTTATTCTGAGGCTATTTGCCTCCAATCCTTTAAAAACTAGTCGTGTAGCCTAGTATACATATGTGCCCTTTTTTTTTTCTTTAAAAATTTTGTAAATCAAATAAGCCACAATTCAATCTGAGAAAATACTGAGAGCTGGATATATTTTATCCATTTTCTGGGAACAAGATGCTGGTGTCTTCCCAAAGAGCAACTTAAGGAGAAATAATGAAAACCTCACTCTTCCTCTGATACTAAATGGGAAGCGTAAAACTTGGAGGAGATGTGTTTCACTGACATATGTCATTAATGGAATTTTTGAAGGCATTGCTTGTCCATACAGGCACTTTCATTTCCTAAGTTGTGGAGGATAAAGTCATAGAGTTTTGCTTGCAGCTCTCAGAACGTGAATTTCATGAAGAGATATTAACACAGTATCTTTTGTAATATTTCCAGCGCCTGATTTCCCTTGACGCTAGAGAAACTTTTTTTGTGTTTTTTTTTTTTTTGTTTGTTTGTTTTTGTAATTCAGGTCTATTGGTGACACGTTTGCTCAGGTTTCATTTATGTGATACGTCTTCCTTTTCCCTTTGTTTTTGAAGGTTTCTTTGCTGGATATAGCATTCTAGTATAACAAAGCTTTTCTGTTTTTCCCCTAGCAATTTAAAATCACTGTTTCCTTATCTCGTGCTAGCCTAGCTTTGTTTCTGATGAGAAACAATGTCATCATTTTGTCACTATTACTTTGTATGTTTTGCGTAGATTTTCTAACAGTCTGTGTCTGGTCTTTTTTTTTTTTTTTTTTTTTTTTTTTTAAACAACGTCTTTCAAAAAGAAAACTTTAAAAAATTTTAATGAAGTCCAATTTATCCAATTTCCTTTATGCATCCTGCTTTTGGTGTTATATTTAAGAAATCTTCGCGTAACTGTGTTAGAACAACCCAGTCTTTCATCCTGTGAGTCTCCTTTACTACTCATGTAGAACACTTCACTTCTGACACCAGATGTAGGGGACTTTTCCCCCACCCAGCAATTCTCTGGGACACCAGCTGGGTGTCCTACAATTTAGCTCAGTTCTGACACTATCTGCCTGTAGATAGCATCAGACCCCACAGGTTAAAGGCTCAGTCCCACGACACTACCCCCCTACACACACTTTAGATGCCAATTGAAAGAAGTAGGTCACCCATATCTTCTGTCTGACTTGGCTACGAATCAGAGGTTCCCATGACCTCCTCCTCCTCGGAGTCCATTAATTTGCTAGAGTGGCTCACAGAATTCAGGGGACACACATTTACCATTTTATTAAAGGATATGATAAAGGATACAGATGAACAGCCAGTTGAAGAGATAAAGGGTGAGGTTTGGGACGGTTCTGAGCGCAGAAGCTTCTGTCCACATGAAGTTGGAGTGCATTCCCCTCCTGGTACGTAGGTATGTTCACTAACCTGGAAGCTCTCTGAACCTCATACTATTGGGATTTTTATGGAGGCTTCATCACGTAGGCATGATCAATTATCAACTCCACTTGAAGCCCTTCTCCCTTCTCAAGAAAATGGGGTGGAAGGGCACTGAAAATCCCAAGCGTCTAATCATGGCTTGGCCCATCCAGTGACTGGCCCCCATTCAGGACACCACCCAGAGTCACCTCCCTGGAACAAAAGATACTCCTATCACCCAGGAAATTGCAAGGGTTTCAGGAACCCCATATTGGAGACCAAATATTAAAACAAAAGATGCTCCTGTGCTCTTATCACTTAGGAAATTCCAAAGATTTCAGGAACTCTGTGCCAAAATAGGGACAAAGACCAAACACATATATTTCTGACTATAAATCACAATATCACAGTAACCCAAGGTCTCAAAGATTTTCTGTTATATTTTCTTCCAGAAGTAATATAGTTTTAGGTTTTACATTTAGGTCTAATAATTTATTTTGCATTAATCTCCACAGTGTTTTAAGTATGAGGGTATATGTAGGATTGCTGAGTCAAGCTAATGCTTTCCCCACTGCTTTGAGATTCTTGGTGGGTGATGGGGAATCCCTTCTAGCTGATATCATTCTCTCCCTAGAACCTCTGATGATCTTGGGAAATTTCTCCCAAACAAGCTGTACTTATAGCCAATATATGTGTCTAACTGAATGGACATATTCTCTCACATTCCCTCATTTAGCTCAGTAGTTACAGAGATTTAAGTGTGCTGGGTAATACTGTGATTTCCATTATTTCATTCCAGGAATAATCTCACTTAGTTACCTAATGAATTTAGAATTTGAATACCAAACAGGCCTTAATAGAGAGGGTTTTCGTGTCTCTGTGGGCGGCTTGATTTTCTGTAAGAATTAAGGGACCTTACCGTGTATCTTCTTTTTACTTTCAAAGGCAATAAGCAAAGACTTAAAAATAGCATATTGTTAGATAATTACAAGTTTAATGTGTATCTGAAAACCTCAAAGGAAAAATACATATACCCTTATACTGTCATAATTTACATTCGTTTATGCAGAATATAGCTAGTTCCAGGAGATATACCTGAACAGCTTGAAGGTCAAAATAACCTAATCAAAGAGACACAGCTGAATTTTGTATGTGTTCACGTTACCAAATGTGAACTCTGCTATCTCTTACGTAGAAATATGGAAATGTTCAAACAGATCTCTCTGATGGTGACTTAGAGGCTGGAAACAGCAAGAATGGGTAAAATTGGAAAGACTGCGTGCTTCCAAAACTTGCCAGGACTCAACAGGCCTGTGCGAGTCAGATGATGGAAGGAAAGGCAAGGAACTGCGATATTACTAAACGTAACTGCTCAGCAAGAAGCACATTGTTTCCCATCATATTTTCACTCACAAGTTTATTCATTCAATGCTCATTGAGTATGTAGGTCCATGTACTGTGCTATCGGAAATGAGAATGATACATGATCTCTGTTCTCCAGACTGGCTTGAACATTAAAACTACATTAAAAACAAAAATACAGAACAATGTGCAGTCTTTCACAAGAGTCAGAGTTTTTCTCTCTCTCTCTTTTTTTTTTTTTTTTGAGTGAGAGAGTTTAAGTCTATCTTAATAGAGAATATGTGAGGCACAAACTTGAGCAAATAAATGAATAATCTCTCCAGAGTGGGATAAAGCATGGGAAGCTATTAGATCAAAGTGAAGAAGGTATGTAGGTAGGAGAATCCAAAGAGTGTATGAGGAACTCTCACTTCTTCAAATTTAGTTTTATTTAAGATTAAGGAGAAAGAAGACAAAGAAGATGAAAAAAAAAAAATCCTAAAATGTCCATATATTTTATTTATATAATCTGGGCTGCCTAATGGAATGTAGATGAGCTAAATTGTTTTCAAGTATTTTCTAAATACCCAGTATTTTTTAAAAATGGTTTGAGTGGCTTCATAAATACGGATTGGCTACAATGCAAAAATCAAAGTTTCTGCCAAGCTCAACCAATTTGCGTTAGATAACACCATGCGTGGGGCCAACTGATATTCACCCTGAGATGGTTAATTTTATGTGTCAACTTACTGGTCACAGATAGTTGGTCACACGTTAATTCTGGGTATTTCTGTGAGGATGTTTTTGGATGAGATTAACCTTTAATTTGGTTGAGTAAAGAAGATTGCCCTAGCTTTGTGGGTGGGCCTCATCCAATCAATTGAAAGCCTCAATAGAACAGAAGACTGACCTTCTCCTGTGACATACCATGTTTCCCCAAAAATAAGACCTAGTCAGACCATCAGCTCTAATGTGTCTTTTGGAGCAAAAATTAATATAAGACCCAGTCTTATTTTATTATAAAATAAGACCGGGTATAATATAATATAAGTATAGTATAATATAATATAATACCGGGTCTTATATAATAATAATATAATATAATATAATGTAATGTAATGTAATGTAATATAATGTAATATAATATAATACCGGGTCTTATATTAATTTTTGCTCCAAAGACGCATTAGAGCTGATGGTCCAGCTAGGTCTTATTTTTGGGGAAACATGGTAATTCTCCTGCCTGAAGGCCTTCCAACCTCCACTCTTTCTGCCCCATGGCCTTCGAACGGGACATCATCTCTTCCTGGTTCTGGTTCTGTGGTGGCTGAACCAATTCATGGGCTGTGCAGATTTTGGAATTGTCAGCCTTTATAATCATGGGAGCCAATTCCTTATAATTTCTTATAATGAATTTCTTTATAATAAATACTTACAGATACACACACCTAGGATATATTACATATCCCATATATTGGATAACATACATCATTCATTGGGTTTAGAATACTTACAGCAAGTTGATCGGCTGTGTGTTTATGTGTCTAAAGCACCTATATACACCTATAGGATGTCTCATATGTCCCCTACACATAGGATACTCTGTTTCTCTGGAGAATCTTGACCAATACAAACTGTAAGATGCCTGGTTAACATACGTAAGCAAAAGCAGAATGAAAAGAGTATGAAAAACAGTGTTTCAGAATCACTGCCGTTTCTGCAATCTCGGTAAGAGCGTAGCATCGCTTCTGCCAGCAAAGGGCCATTTCTTAGAATCTGACACTACGACCTGGCAAAAAGAAGTGATGGCTTTTGCAGGGCTGAGGAAAGAGCTTTGTTCCACTTGTTCACTCTGACCCTTTCCATCCTAAGGCCATCTGGTTGGCTGTTAAAATGTTCACTGCACTCGCCTTGGCAAATATTTTGTTTCCGTAAATCAGATCTAGAGTCATAAATACCTGTATGTAGCTCAGCTCTGAAAAAGAGCTAGGTCGCAATCCGCAAACGGTACCTACTTCCTGTCAAACCAGACGGGGAAACCAGCGATGCAGCAAGACAGAGCTGCGGCACACCCTGGGACCCAGCCACTGTGCCAGAGGAGCTGGCTAACACATGAGCATAAAATGTAGTCTAGACCTGGTCAAGCCTGTAGCTCCTCCAGGAAACGGAGCTCCAAGTGAGGAATTTGGGCTTTGATTTTCCCTAGTGGGAAAATACTTAGAGATCATTCATACGACACCGGATGATTATGTGTAAAAATAATGCTTTTTCTTTTCCTTCTTTGA
Source organism: Rhinolophus sinicus (assembly GCF_057876585.1). Classification (NCBI taxonomy): domain Eukaryota; kingdom Metazoa; phylum Chordata; class Mammalia; order Chiroptera; family Rhinolophidae; genus Rhinolophus; species Rhinolophus sinicus. The sequence continues at coordinate 48,742,475 of NC_142512.1, forward strand.
ACTCCTGGCATTGCTTTTCTCTTTGGACTCCCCAGTTCGCCTTTATTTCTCCAAGGGCATTCATTCAATGAGCACTGAGCGTCCCTGCGTGCCTATGCCAGAGACTGTCCTCTTTCGTATCTCTGAGTTCATATTCATCTGTATCTTCTTTGCCATTTCCTCCCTCTGAGCCTCCAAAACACATCCTTCTGGTCAATTGACGTATCTTACTCATCTCCTTTTTTTTTCCCTCTGACCTGATGATTTGTCCCCTTTTCCTGCTCTGGTCCAAAGGAGCTTGACCTAATGTGGCAACTATTTCCTTTACATAATGATGGGTTGGGAAGGAAGAGGTGGGTTAACTTTCCTAATAGTCAGCAATTGGAAGGCGTTACCTCCACCAATGTCAGTTGGCCTCTTTCCCTCAATCTTGATTTTTATTTTTATTTATTTTTTGTTTTTTATTTTTATTTTTTTAGTATATAGCAACAGGAAAGGTTTGTGCCTTTATTTATTTTTCTTCACGTAATAAGTTACGGGTGGATTCTTAATGGATTCGTTAGATTTTCTCCATTTGCCTTGCAAATCTAATGGGGGAGTGCCTGCTTTTTTTGGTCACATCTTAGAGAAAATTCTGATTCTTTTGCCTTTCAATTTGTGGCTTATCAGAAGGTAGGGAAAAGAGAGAATATGATTTATTTAAGCACTCACCTGACAAGCATATCTCAAGGCATAATGAGTGATATGTTTTTCATACAGAAAATGTATTTTTTCATACATTCACTGAATTCCAGAAGCTGAGCAACTCAGATGATATTAGATATATAAAAGTATTTCTAAATTAATTAGTGGTCTACATTTTTGCCAAAATATACCAGTAGAATAATTTTAGGATAGGGGTTGGCAAAATTTTGCTGTAAAGGGACAGATAGTAAATATTTCTGTTAAGTCTCTATTGTAAATACTCAATTCTGCAGTAGTGAAAGCAGATAAAGATTAATGTATAAACACACAGGATGGCTGTATTCTAATAAAACTATTTGCAAAAACAGGTGGCTGGCCTGTTTTGGCCTGAGGCCTCCTTGTTTTAGGACAGTAAATTTAAAGTCATAAAATAAAAGCATAGCTATTGTTTAGGAACTTATTTCTTAAAGGAAACAATAGAAACAATGTGTATTAGAGAAACCTGGAATATATGCTAAAAAAAAAAAATATAGATTCAGAGCCCCCATCTCAGACTTAACCGTTTCTGAATCACTGGCAGAGAGGCCCTGGCGTTCTGCACGTTAACCAGCATCCCAGAAGATCGTTTTGTGCAAACTTGAGACCTGCCACCACTCTAGAGCTGTGGATGTGTAGGTTAGCTCACCCACGATGCAGCAAACCCAAGAGGCGAGGCGCTGTCTGGATAGGCACTTTCAACTTTCTGTGTTGTGTTTTTCTTGTCATTCCAGGTGGGATGGATTGGTTAAGCGAATGGGGTTTGGAATCAAATAAGCATGGCTTCAGATTCAGGAAATGCCGGTCATTAACTGCGAGACCCTTCAACACCCTATTTAATTCCTGTTCTTTTTTTTTTTTTTTTTTTTTTTGGTAAGATTGAGATCATAGCTATGATATAGGACCCCGGTGAGGAATACATGAAACAATAATTGTAAAGTGCTCAGCATCCTTCCTAGATACTAGTCAGCAGCCACGTTGCAGTAGATGTTTTGATGAAGTCGTTACCCACTTTTGGTTCTGTGGTTCATGGAAGGCTGTTCTGTTCAGGACCCCAGCGAGTGCCAGCATATGGTGTGTGATGGGGAGGGACGACTCAGACTCCCAGTCTCTGGCCCAGAAAGCACACCGTGCAGTCAGAGCCTGTACCCTGCTCCTCTGTGCTTCCTTAGCAAGTCACTGGATTTCAACTCTGGTTGAAATGCCCTAATTGCTCACCCAGTTAGACAAAGAAAAAGAAGGACGAGTAGGTTCATGAGCTGGGCCTCTGAAGAATGGTCTGCTCACCCATTTCGGAACTAAAACCCTTTACTTGTGGGAGATTAGGAACAGAGTGTTTCAGTCTTAGCGTAATGACATCGACCCCATCCATGTGTGTGACAGATGCCTTTCATACCTTGCCTTACTCCTTATGACACCAGTAAGTGGTATGTACCCTTCATGCTTGATTGTTGGTGAGAAGCCTGCAATGGGAAGATCTGTGGCTTTGTCAGTCTGTGCAGCTGGGAAATCAGAACTGAGATTCGCACGCAGAGAACTAACTGCTTGTCTCAGATTCTCTCTTCCGCCATCACTTTCAGCACTTGCTGTCCATTCTAATCAACTCCAGAAGTTTGAACACAATAACGGCTGCTCCCATCATGCCCCAGAGATTCTGACTCAATTGGTCTGGGGAGGTTGGGGGAAACTCAGGCATTTTTAAAAAGCACCCCTCCCCGCTCAATGCCAGCGTGGTTTCTATTGTGTGTTAGAGTTTGAGGGCTACTGCTCTCTATACTAGTTTGTTATTTAAAAGTGCATGTTTTCCTCTTGTAAGCGACCCCCTTTCCTTGTACGTGTCAACATTATTAACTGCAATATCTATAAACATCTCAAATGCTGACTTGAGAGCAAGCCAAATACTAGGATATTTAAAAACCTTGTCTTGACGTCAAGCATGGAAGATCAAATACACTAACTTTGTGGTTGCTAGTAAGCGTTCCCAGTGTTTGCCGAGCTCCAAAAAAATCATTGTATTTGTTTTTTTGGCATAAAAAACCAGTCAGTTCCACAAACCGCGTTTGCTTCTGATCAAAGGCAATTCTAGGTCACTGGCTGAGTGGGACCCGTCCAGCTCGTTGTGCCGAATCCGATGGTGTCATCTGCTCTGAAGAAAGTGGACAACACGAAGTTAAGCCCTGTTAGCTGAGTTAATATGACTGCACTTCTGTAGGGAGCTAGCCCTGGCAGACTTTTATTTTTCTGTTCTGCTTTAGCCTTCAGACTCATAGCGGGCCCAGGATCTATCAGAGCAACCCGAGGAACTGAGGAACGGTGAATAGATTGGGATGCTTCTGTGAAATGCTGTTGGCCCGAGATAAGACTACCTACAGGCGAAGTTTCTAGAGAAAGGGCTGTGGAGCAAGTGGCATGGGACTTGAACCAGATTCAGCTGGGTTGGGTTTTCCTTTGGCTTGACCTGAGCCGCCTTCGCTAATCTGTTTAAGCCTTTTTTTTTGTTTTTTTGTTTTTTATCTTTAACTTGGAGATAATGTAGCTAATATTAATAATGATAACAGTAATAATTTCCTATTTTACTGTTTTTGAGGACTACCCAAAAATGTAATTATGGTACATAGACCCAATGTTGATGGTTGGGGTTCTTTCTTTCTTTCTTTCTTTCTTTCTTTCTTTCTTTCTTTCTTTCTTTCTTTCTTTCTTTCTTTCTTTCTTTCTTTCTTTTTTTATTGGGGAAGGGGAGCAGGACTTTATTGGGGAACAGTGTGTACTTCCAGGACTTTTTTCCAAGTCAAGTTGTTGTCCTTTCAATCTTAGTTGTGGAGGGTGCTGTTCAGCTTCAAGTTGTTGTCCTTTCAGTCTTAGTTGTGGAGGGCGCAGCTCAGCTCCAGGTCCAGTTGCTGTTTTCTAGTTGCAGGGGGCACAGCCCACCATCCCTTGCGGGACTCCAGTAATTGAACTGGCAACCTTGTGGTTGAGAGGACGCGCTCCAACCAACTGAGCCATCCGGGAGCTCAGCGGCAACTCAGCTCAAGGTGCCGTGTTCTACCTTAGTTGCAGGGGGCGCTGCCCACCATCCCTTGCGGGACTTGACTCGAGGAATTGAACTGGCAACCTTGTAGTTGAGAGCCCACTGACCAATGAGGGAATTGAACCAGCAGCCTTCGGAGGTAGGAGCATGGAGCGCTAACCGCCCGAGCCACCAGGCCTACCCCCGGGGTTCTTTATTTTATACGAGCATAAATGTGAGATAAATAACATGCTCCAGTTGCTCATTAGGGACGAAGCTGGAGTAATCAAGGTAATTAGGGATCCTCTAAAGCAGGGGTGTCCAAACTTTTTTCAATGCTTTTCCACCAATACCATATGCGGTAAAATACACAAACAGCTGGGCCACTCACTCGAGGTGAAGTATGTATTGCCTCACCTGGTTTATTTAAGTAAACTAAATATATTTTTGGAATTTGCTGCGGGCCAATTAACAATGTATCATGGGCCACAGTTGGCCCGTGGGCCGCAGTTTGGACACCCCTGCTCTAAAGGGTTCCGAATTTGATTCTGTTTAAAGCAATTATACCAATTTGTTCTGCATCGATTTGAAGTGACAGTGATGCTTCATGGGTTACAAGTTTCTTTTGTATAAGGCACTAGAGCCCTAGCCAAGAGTTTCTCAAACCTGGACTCGGTTGACACTTTGGGTGGCATAATTCCTTGGTGGTGGCGAGGGGGCTCCGCAGTGCATTGCAGGATAGTTAGCAGCGTCCCTCATTCATGTCAGTGGCACCCTCTCTCCGGTTGTGACAAGCCATAATGTCACCAGACATTGCTGGATGTCTCCTGGGAAGCACCATGGCCTCCCACTGAGCACCGCCATATAAACAGAGGGGCACCTTCATCCCTGGAGAAGATGCTCTTACTTGCTCTTCATGACTCTTTGGGCCTGGGGTAAGCTAGTCCTCATCCTGAAGAAGTTCCTAATCAGATGTGAGGGTTCAAGGAATGTTGAATAGTTTTACCTGCTTTCCAGAGGCTATATTAAAAGGGGGATTTAATTCAAGGTTAGGTTCAGAAGTGAGAGAAAAAGTGCTATGTTTTAGAGGGATGAATATCCACGGTGGGGCCAGTGTGTATCAACCAGAGGCAACAGTGCTGGGATTGAATACTTGTCTGCTCTCAGTGGTCTTAGAACCCCCCCACCTCATCATGCTCCTTTATATTCCTGCTGCGATTGAATGGAGAAACGAATGTCGTGCATTTGGCTAAATTAACCAGTTTGCGCCTGCTGGGAAGGTACAGACCACACCTGTCTTGCTCTTTACTTCACACCCATGGCAGCAAGCGTGCCCATCATGAAGTAGGGATGGGTCAATATTTGTTTTAAAAAATGAATGGACATGCAAATAAATTATGGGGCAGATAAGTAGGTCAAGAGATGTGGGAAAAGTTCTTGTTCTACTATCAGTAGATTGGGCAAGTCACTTCACCTTCCTGAATCCCCTGATCTGAGGAATGGAGGAGAGTTACCTAATGGTTGGAGGTAACCTTGGAGGTTTTTTACAGCTGTGAAATCTCATGGCTTCTGGCCAGGTCCCAGGCAGTGTCGTATAATTGTCGCTACTTTGGTAAGTTGAGCTGTGAGTGCTGACGTACAGGGCAGGCTGGTCTCACTAGTCAGGGTCTGGTGGTCAGAGAATAGTATGGTGATCAGAGAATTTTGGGGCACTGTTACCCAAAAGAACACATGCTACAAGTGGAGACGGAATGAGGAGCAGACAACGGCAAGCTGCTGGAGTACATGATCCTTTCATTATTTATGTTAGGTATTTCTTCTTCAGATAAGAATGAAATGTTAAATGTCTAATATGAAGAGACTGATCAACAACTAGATTGTGTGGAATCGGGAGGGAATCATCACCTGCAGCTAAAGAAAATGTCCTTTCACATGCAGTTCACACATTAGTGTTTCCTTACAGGTAATTTGGAAATAGGTAGTAAATGCATTTTCAATCCACCTTTTAAGATTTATCTTGTGGTAGAAATAGAACAGCCCTGAAAGGTGTTATGTGACTAACACATGAGCTGTTTGTTAATAACAATTTTAGACAGTCACACATCATAACAAGAATATCGAAGTGAATAATTAATATCGGAAAGTCATTTCCCAGACTGAAAGCTGGAAAGACTACTTCCACAGGAAGCCCAATTACCACCCACATAAACCAGTCAGTAAAAGTGACCACAATTTTACACCACTGAAACTTGGAAAGGTAGAGTGCAAGCAGACTGCAAAAAGGCTGCCCATAATCCTAGAGCAAATCCGGATGTGCAAACAACTTGTTTCAAGTTGCCTCCCCGTGCCGATTTAGCCAAGGTTTTGTAGATAATGCTAACTGTAATTTATGGCCGAGGAGAATTAACTTGGCAATACTAAGGGCTTTCTGTGGAAAGTTAGAAAAGGCAGAGGCCCCGGAAAGTTATCAGAAACTTTAAGACAAGTTTGGTTGACGGCAGGTACTGACGATGTGCTTCTTCACAATGGCTGCAGAGGGTGCTTGAGCAGGCATCCTGGCCAGGATTGGTTCTCTGTGTCGCCACACAGCATCGGCCATGGGACAGTGTGGGAGGGGCAGAGTCATGCGGAACGGGGAAGGTGGGGAGCAGGAAAGTACTGAGATCATAGGAAAACGGGTACCGAGTTTTGATGACATTGGGGCTGGGAAAGCCAAAGTAGCCAAGGCTTGGCATGAGCCATGAATCCGCTCCCAGGACAGGTGCTGAAAACAAGGGGGCTTCTGACCATGGTGCACGGCACTGGGGTGACTTAGGGCATGAGGAATTTCTCCCAAATGCAAACATAGAACTTCAGAAACTTCCAGACACTAAGAAAATGGAGAACAAAGAAGGTCCTAGGGTAGAATACATGCAACAATTCCTCTTCCAAGCTCTAGCTGTGTCAGCCTGGCAGGGGGTCAGAGAAACTCTGGGAACTGAAGAGACCAGACTGGGTGGAGTTGGGTCTTGTAACCACCTCAGCTGTACCAGAAATAGTCACAGAACTGCAGAAATTGTTTCATTCAACAAAATAATCTGCTCTCTTTTTGCTGTAAGTGTCATGGTAGGTTATGAGAAGATAAGATTAAGTTAGAAATATCCTTGTTCTTGAGAAGTGTGTTTAATCTAGGGAGGGCAATACAGGCATACATGTCAGATAGAGATGCTGTGGGACTCAGAGGACAGGCTACGTAGCTTAACTTAAAACAATCAACAGGGCTTCTTAGAGGAAATGGCACCTGCCCAGAGTCTGGACACAGCATGAATGAGAGTGAATAAGTAGGGAAAGTGCTGTTGCTGAAAGTGACGTGATAAATAAAGGCAAAATTTGTGGATTAATTTATAGTGTGCATGTGTGTGCGCGCGCGTGTGCGCACGCAATTGCACATTGTGGAAGGGAAGAACTAAAATTTGTTTGTCATTTGGAATTTAATATCAGTGTAGGAAGTAACAGAGACATGAGTGGAATATACGTAGGGGAATACCTAGAAAGCCATTGGTATGTCATGTTAAGAAGTGTGGATTTTATCCAATAGTAGGTGTTAGGCAAGGGTTAAAATCAAGGTCATCCTTTAGATATGGCCACTGAGGAATGTGGAAGATAATTATGAGATTGAGAAATGAGAGGCAAAGAGTTCATTCAGGTGGTCGTTTTTAAATTCAAACGTGGGATAAAAAAATGGGAGGGAAGATGAAAATTAGATACGCATTTAGGAGGTGGAATAACCAGGACTGTGATTCATTGAACGTGGATGTTGTTGGACAAAGCTGACTCCACATCTCTCTGTTTCAAGCTCAGTTGTCTCCAGCTCAGTGAATGTTGGATCCACTGACTGAAATAGAAATGCGGGAGGAAGAGTGGGGGGCTATAGGCTAGGAAAGATAATAGCTGAAATTCTCATAAAATGGCCAAAACATGGATCCGAAAATTGGATCTGAGTGTAAAACCCAACAGAAAATTCAAATATAGAAAAAAAGTTTCTGTGTTAACAGGGAATAAGTGGTTATTTGGGCATAAAGTATTTGTGACTTTTTCAAACTTAATGCTATGCAGGCGGGGGAGCAAACCTTCTAACGTTTCTGTCCATATGGAATTTTATTAGCTCTGTTGGAGAGACAAGTAATTGGATGCTTCTTCTGTTTGGTTGAGGCTAGGATTAGTGTAAGCAATCAACATCATAATATTTTAACAATTACAGATAAGCAAATGTAGATAAGCAATTATAATTTAATAATTGCAGATCACCCTGGAACCTGGATTGATAAAGGAATTTGTTTATGTTGACTCCTAAATTATTTCATGCCCCTTTGAGATCTGCAAAGATTGCATGATGGTGATTTGGAAGGAAGTGCATTCCTCAATATTGGGAGTATTTAGCAGTAAGCTATACAATTACTGGGCATGGATGGTATGATGGGAATCTTTATTGAAGAACAGAGTAGAAGGTTGGATGGACCATTAAGTAAGATTGTTATATTTTCCAGACAAAATTTCAGGAAATAGTGTTTTCTGATTCATTGACTTTATATAAAAAATCAAAAGAGGTGCACAATTAAACCACATTTTAAAAAAATCTAATAAATGCCTTATATACATTAAGTAGGACTGTCTTCATAGGTACATTCACAATTGTCTTAACATTCAAGATTGTTTCCAACTTTAAGATTTGTTGTATCCTCTGTAATTTGTATAGCATTTAGCACATGGTTGGGCACAATAAACGTGTTTAATAGATGCATTGATAATATTGATATCATGGCATTTTACTTAGACTCAAATAATTACTTTTTCCTGAAGAGTTGATAAAGAAAATAGGAAAAGGAACAGGAAAGCAAAGCTAATCCTCTCATTAAATGAAGTCATTTCATGCACACTTAGGCAACACAGCTGCAAATTATTTTGGAAATAGTTTTGAAAGTAGCAGTTCTAAACCCTTGTTACAGCTATAGAAGGTTTCTAGTCTAATAATAGGAAGTGTTAAATTCTTTGCTAAAAGTTTGTTTTCTTAATGAGGTTTTAATAGAATTTTTAGAGTAAAAACAATAATCAGTACTAATAGATTGGAACAGCCTATTATACTCTTTATTTTAGGGTAAAGTATATTTTTACTATGACTCAAGTGTAAGCTCCATAAAGACAAGAATGTTTGTTTTGTTTCATATGCTTAGTACCTCATGTACCTAGTATATTACAGTGACAAATACATTTTTGTTGAATTCAGTTGAAAATCTTAGTCCTATTAAAATGGGTGATATCTAATTACACCACAAAGTCAGGCTAATCTCTGATATGATCTCCCAAGGTCTCAGGACAAAGCGAGAACACCTATATTAATCCAGGACTTGGAAAACCAGCTGTAAGCAGGGTCATAATCACAATAGCAAAACATCTTCTCTGACTTCTGGCTACCATTTGACAATAAACTAGGAAGAGTGTAGCTTCCCACTGTGGAGACAGAGCCCCAGAGGGTAGTTTACAGGCTCTCGGCCTCACGTGGAAAGGTGCTGGCTCGGCTGTGGCTGATTGGCTGTTGGCTGTGGCTGGTTAGCCGATTGGCCGCCGGTATAACTGCTGCGGCTACGGAGGAGAGCCGAGGACTGCCGAGGATTGCTGAAGAGCCGAGCAGAGCCGAGGAGAGCGGAAGAGGAGAGCCGAGGAGAGCGGAAGAGAGGAGAGGAACAGAGTCGAGAGAGTGGAAGAGAGTCGTCGGTCGGTAGGTTGGCGGAAAGGCGGACGGCAGGTTGCATGTCCGGTGAACCCAGCCTCCAGTGAGACCGTGGTGGTATGACTCCCCTACCTATGGCTCCGTGGGTGTTCCTTTTCGGCCTCACCATATCCTGCGTTCTTGTTTGGGGAGCGGGAGCAGAGACCCCGCAGGTCGACCCGCCTGAAAAATGGTGTGGCGACCAGGCCTCTGCGCACGACAAATGGCGCAGCGAGCAGGGTCTCCCACATGACACCCACCCTAAAACAATGACAAAAAGTGCTGGACAACTGGTTTCATGATTGTTCTTAAACTCGTTGGAGAGGTGAGGTTACAGAGCAATGAGCTAGTCTCCAATCTAAAGGGAGATGAGCACCTGTAGAGAGAGAAGAGACTCAGGCACTTGTTTACCTGGGGCAATGTAGCCAGAGACACAGGTAAGAAAAATTCCCCTAGAAGTGTTCATCCACTGGAGACAGTATGGTGACCCTGGAAGCTCCAATATAGGAACAGGTTACACTTCCTGGCGGGCTCTTCTGCATGGACTCTAATAGATGCTCACAAAAAAGACTGGTGAGAGTCCTGAGAAATTATTCCTAGTAGTGCCAGCCTAGGGGGGAGGAGGGACCCCCGCCACTGTGGGAGGGGCATGAAGGCCCCCATTTCACCTGTGTAACAAGAGCCTGGGAGGCAGGGTGGGCAAGGAGCACTCTACCATTTGGGTCACTGGTTAACCCACTGCACCTGGGGGTCGGGATAGAACAAAAAGATCCTCTAAGCCTAGAAGAGGATAAAAATATAATTTGGGAACAAGAGCTGTGGTGGGCCAGGAGCACAGAAGGCCAGATCCCCAAGCCCCAGGGACATAGTGCTTGCCTAAGCCTCAGGTTTATCCAAACTCACAAGAATTCCTCCTCCCATCCCAAGCAGGCTAATAAGCATGGAATAACAATACTGCAGGTGAGGGATAACACATGGAGAAAGGCCCTCTCTGAGGTGCAGTGCTAAGGGAAGACCTAAAACTGGGACTGGGACAGAGATGGAGAAGGAAAAAGAAAACCCTCCGGCAAGCCAGTTACCACCCTTAACACAAGGCAGTGCTAGAGGAAGCTGAAGCTTCTGGTACACTGAAGTAACCATAGCAACAACAAACACCAAACCCACCTCAGCCCTTGCCTTGATTCCCCACACCAGAGACTCAGCAGAAGAAAATAGGAGCTCATTCCGAAGCATAAAAGACAATTTACTCAGTCTTTGCTGTCCTACACAAAATGTGTGGCTTTCCAGAAAAAAATTACAAGGCATACTAAAATGAAACAAAGTAAAACAAACAAACAAACTCACATAACACACTGTCAAGACACAACATAATATACAAAACCAGAGTTAGATATGACACAGATAGTGGAACTAATCAATATAATTTAGTATAACCATGAAAAGGAGGACAAATGTAAGATTAGATGTGTAATTTCAGGAGGGAGATGAATACTATAAGAAAAAATCAAACGGAAATACTAGAAAGATAAAACAGTAACAGAGATGAAGAATTGTCTTTCAAAGTGCATTAGTTTTCTATAGCTATCATAACAGAACAGCACAAATTAGATAGCTTAAAACATTAGAAATTTATTCTCTCCTAATTCTGGAGGCCAGAAATTCAAAGTTAAAGTATCAGCAGGGTTGGTTCCTCTTCAGGGCTCAGAGGGAAAATCTGTTCCATGTCTCTCTGGTAGTTTCTGTTGATTGCTGGCAATCCTTGGTGTGTTTTGGCTTCTGAAAGCACAACTCCAACCTCTATCTCTGTTGTGACATAGTGTTCTTCCTATGTGTCTTCTTTGTCTTCAGGTGACATTCTCTTCTATTTGTCTGTCTCTTTGCCTCTTCAGATAAATTCCCAAGTCATGTTGGATTTAGAGCCTAACTTACTTCAGTGTGGCCTCATCTTAACTAATTACATCTGTAATGACACTATTTCCAAATAAGGTCACATTGTGAGGTTTGGGAAGGGCAGTTTTGGGAGGACACCATTCAACCCAGGGTAGACTCTACCTAGTCAAGGAAAGAATTAGTGAGCCTGTACATAAGTCAATAGAAATTTCCATAGCTAACCACAAAGAGAAGGGATAAATTAGATAAGATGAAATAAATAGATGAAAGAACACAGAATGAAATGTGGGAGAACCATGCAATAATATCAGATGATGAAATATATACATAATTGAAATCCCAGAAGGAAACGGCAGAGAAAATAGGGATAAGAAACATGTGAAGAAGTAATGGCTGAGAATTTTTCAAAATAAATGATAGGCACCAAAATATAGATCCATGAAGCTCAGAGAACACTAAGCATAATAAATGAGATAGACAGATAGATAGATAGATAGATAGATAGATAGATAGATAGATAGATAGCACCAGGCATATCATATTCAAACTGTAGAAAACTAAATATAAAGGGAAAATCTTAAAGACATTTAGAGAAAAATGATACATAATGTAGAAAGAAACATAAGCATTAAAAAAGACTTCTCATCAAAAACCATGGAAGGCAGAAGATAATGAATCGACATCTTTAATTCTTGATGTAAACAAACAAATCTGTCAACCCAGAATTCTGTACCCAGAAAAAATACCTTTCCAAAATTACAATTAACACCACATGTCATGGTCAAAGCTGAATTGTACACCACAAATAATGACTTTTACTGTATGAAATCAAGACATCATTTTTTAATACTTTAAAGCTGCTAAAAAAGTGTGTAAAACACTATTTTTAACAACATTCACAACATTAAGAGCACTGGAATTTCAAATGCCCTCTCTCCATTTCTCCTTGCTCTTCCAGGGACTTTCAAGGATGTACTAGGAGTGCAAACATCTTCCAGGCTCTTTTAGGGCAACCCCTTCTCTGTCATCTGTTTAGGATCAGCTTCATAGGTCACAGGGCCCCACATTTAGAACAGCCTTGTGCTGGATTTCACACTCTGTTTGTTGATGCCTTGAATTCTTAGTAGTTTTTTTTTTTTTTTTTTTTTTTTTTTTTTTTTTTTTTTAAACAAAGGACTCTCATTTTGTGCACTGGACCCTGAAAATTATTTAACCCATCCTGCCTTTGACCCTCAACAAGCAGATCTCAGTATTAAATGAGTGTGCACCTCCTCACATGTCAACTTTGATTTGCCACAATGAAATATAGGGAAAGAACTCCTTTTTCATTGTGTTCAACTCTGTTTCTAGGACACATAGTAGCATCATCTGTCCTTTCACTCTTGTAATATCCTCAACAACACAGCTCTTAACTCTCTTAGTTCATTACAGCTGCCCTCTTTTTAGAAACCTGGTACCAGTTTCCTGGGGGAATGGGGAGATAATCTGAAGAACAACATTTTGTGTCTCATTCAAAATTATACCTCCCTTCTGACTTTTATTAGAAGACTTATGGCAAGTGATTCTCTTGCTCGGTGTCAGATTAAGATCACTGGGAGCTTTTAAAAATTAATTTTGGAACAGAACAAATGAATTGGAATTTCTGGAAATGGGCTAGGCCTTTCACAAATTGTTCCACTCTTCTGAGTTATTCTAACTTGCAGCCAGGATTGAGAACCATTGTCCCACATCTAGCTTTTACATACCAACATTCCCTTCCCTCTGGTAGACTTCTGCTTCATCCATTATTTGGCTGTGTGTATGTATATGTGTGTGTGTGTGTGTGTGTGTGTGTGTGTGTGTGTGTGTGCACGCACGAGCTTGCGCGCGCACACACACATGGGGGATTGTGTTAAGATTTACACCCCCTGGACCATATCCAGTCATTTTGTAGATGTGTAAAATTCAGATTGGGCGGCTCCTGTGGCCTGCAGGCACACACACTATGAAGGAATTTGTATGATGATGAACATTTCTTTTAGGATCACACTCTGTGACCCTTTTAGAGTTATTATGAAGTTTCAGCACAATTAAATGCTGGAAAGAATGCAAAAGTCAAGCCCAGACCCTAGGAGTGGAGAATTATGGTGGAATTGAGAAAGCTTTAATGAGGAATCTGTAGCAGCATAATGGACAACTGGAACTAGTTTGAACTGGTACCTCTTAAAATAAGTATTTTATTATAAGGATATGTATTATTGTAGATTTAAATATATATATATATATATATATATATATATATATATATATATATATATATATAATAGTTTTCAAATGTATTCATAACAATCATCTCATTGAATCCTCATAATACTCTGTAAAATAAGGATTATTATTCTTACTTTATAGATGGAAAAATTGAAATTCAAGGATGTTAATTCACATGCCCAAATCATATATTTTTTATATTTGTCAGGAACAAACATGAAAGTTGTTAAAATGGACATTTGATCATTTGATGGCCTTTCTGTGGAATGTTGGGTGTTTTTATAAAGTAATCTGAACTTTTCATTGACTGAGTATTTTACAGCTAAGTTGTAGGAGACTGAGAAGAACACAAATGATTCTTGTGTCTGTAAATGCGTGGTGGATTTGCAGTTGATTTCTACCCTGTGGAATAGATGACTCAAATATCACATCCTATAACTGGTGAGTAGTGACCCATTTTGCACCTTTTAGTAAATTTATTTCAGCAGTCTTGATTGCTTGTATTTGTGTCTGGGTTCAGATTTTCCTTTGAACTGGTTTTAACATCTTACAGGTTTCCTCATTAATTAATATGCTAAATTTTAAAATTTAACTGTTTATTGTATATTTGCATGAAAGTCAGAATTTTTCCCTTATCTAATAATGGACTTGAATTCAAGTCTTCTGCTTCCAATCCCAGGGTTTATTAACTATGGAAATTCAAAGGAGCTAAATAAATCTTGCTTCTATAAACTTTTAAGTCCACAAAAGACCACCCAAATCACATTGACCAGACATATTGCAGCAAGGGAAATGCCACTTTGACAGCAAAAAATATTTACACACATACACAGATAATTAAAAAAAATGAAATGATCTTCATTCACAGATGATATGATTGCATAACTAGACAATTCAGAAGAATCTATAGATAAAAAATTTGCATTAATAATAATAATCCATTTTAGCAAGGTCTCAGGATACAATAAACAAATAGAAAAATAGAATAAAAAGATACCATTTATAATTGAATTGAAGCATATAAAATAGTTAGGAATAAATCTAATGATAGATGCACAACTATCTACACAGAAAACTGTAAAACAGTGGGAGAAATAAAGAAGGCAAATAAATATGCATGTATTCAGAAGATCCAGTTGTTAACAGATTATAATCCATCCCACATTGATCAATAGATCAAATGCAATATCTGGAGATACTTTCTGGAAACTGGCAAGCAGATTTCAAAACTTATTTGAAAATACAAAGGGCATAAATTAGCCAAGAAAATCCAGAAGAACAACAACCAAATTGGGGCATGTAGAATCCCAGGTATTAAGATTTCTTAGAATGCTGCAGTATTTATGACAGTGTGGTATTAACATAAAATAGACAAATAGAACAGAATAGTAAGTATAAAAAAAGAACATACGTGTGTGGTCATTTGATTTATTACAAAGGTGAGACACTGGAGTACAGAAAAGGGTGGTCTTTTCGATAAATGCGGGCAAGTCAATATGGTATCTCTAAGGAGCACCATTCCTCTCTCTGCTGTCAATGCCTGAAAAGACCACCCCAAAACTTGTTGATTAAGGAAACTAAGTTTATTAGATCTATGTTTGGTATGAATCAGAAAAAGATATTTGGGGCTTTAGGATTTGAACCTAAATGGTGAAAGCTAGGTCTTTCATGACTGGGAACTGATGATTAGAAAAATCCATGACATAATAGTTTCAGATTGGTTCAAGAGGGAATCTTGAAGTGAGTCTAAATAAGTAAACTGATTTTTGATAAGTGAACTCTTGCTCAGGTGAGAAATCTATTACCCTGATGGAGAAATATATCCTAGATATGCAAAATATTTGCAGGGAGAAATTGCTTTGCAGGAATCCCTGGACCAAATAGTTAATTCATGTCCCTATTGGCCTCAGTTCTCTGTGGTGCTAAATAAGTCTGTGGATGCAGTTGTTACTACTCCCACCTCCTACCTCACCCCATACACAAAAATCAGCTCCAAATGGTATGTAGTTCTACATTAAGTAAAATTAAGTAAATCTTCTAGAAGAAGACATAGGAGAATGGTTTCATGAGCTTCAAATAGTCAAGGATTTCTTAAATCAGATACAAAAAGCTAATTACCCACAATCGAGTAAAAAAGGGGATAATTGAGCTACATTGCATTAAGAACTTTTGTTCAGTCAAAAGAAAACATTAAAAGAGTGAAAAGTAAAAAACCAGTAGAAAAAGTGAGCAAAAAATTTTGAATAGGAACTTGACAGAGAGTATATCCAAATGGTTATTAAAGCTGAGAAAAATTATGTCTTGTAACTCAGCAACTCCACTTCTCTCATATACACCTAAAAGATGTACTATATGTAGTCACTAAAAGACGTGTATTTACTATACTGCGTTTCTTGGGAAATAAGACCTAGCCGGACAATCAGCTCTAATGCGTCTTTTGGAACAAAAATTAGTGTAAGACCCACTCTTATTTTACTATAATATATTATATTATATAAGACCCGGTCTTATTTTACTATATTATATTATAGTAATATAAGACCGGGTCTTATATTATAGTAAAATAAGACCGGGTCTTATAATCATTTTTGCTCCAAAAGACGCATTAGAGCTGATTGTCCGTCTAGGTCTTATTTCCCAGGAAACAAGGTATATAGTGTCTAGGTTTTCCAGGTGGGAATTCCTGCCTGTTC
The DNA here is from genome assembly GCF_057876585.1 of Rhinolophus sinicus. Taxonomy (NCBI): domain Eukaryota; kingdom Metazoa; phylum Chordata; class Mammalia; order Chiroptera; family Rhinolophidae; genus Rhinolophus; species Rhinolophus sinicus. The sequence goes on from NC_142512.1 coordinate 48,758,757, forward strand.
TCAGGAATTTTTTCACTTTCCCTTTCCTGAATCCCGAGAAAAGTTGGTTGGGAAATCGGGAAAATCGGCTCATTGAACCCAGGTGGTTGGTATTATCGGCCGTCACTTTGTGGAAATGATTCATCGTGGAGAACAGAAAACAGTTTATATCTTGGGATTCGAGAATGGGAAAGTGAAAAAAATTCCTGAGAACTGGAGGAAATTCCCGCCTGGAAACCCTAACAGTGTCAAATGGCTACTAGACCTATCAGGGGGAATCACCTTGTAAATTATGTAACCACTGTATTGTACATCTGAAACTAATATGATGTTGAATGTCAAATGTAATTGAAAAATATTTGTAAATTAAAATAATAGATATAAAGAGACATAAAGACAACTGAAAAATAAAAAGACATGCCCAATAATTTATACTTATAGAAGAGTATAAAGTTGTGGTATATCTATACAGTGGAGAAGGAATGAGTATGAATAATGTATTGCTTCATATAATAATATGAATGACTCTTAAAAACATAATGCTAAGCAAAAAGAAATCAAACACAAAAAAGGATAGACTGAATCTAATTATATAAACTTCAAATATAGGCAAATTTAATCTATAAGTCATAGTAATGTTTACCTTCGGTAGGATCTTGAAGAGGACATTCAGAGCTTCTGCAACGTTAGACCTTTTCTATTTTGTGGTCCATGTACAGGTTATGCTTTCAGAGTGTTCATTTTGTGAAAATGTAATAGGCTGAATTTACAAGACATGTGTAGTGGAAGGCGGGAGGAAGAAAGGAAAGGAAGGGAAGACTGCAGGAAACCACTTTCTAGGATCTTCAGTGTAATAGTTATCATTTAACAAAAAGCTATACGGTAAAAGGGTAGCACACTTTACTGACTTTTCACACAAAGCAAAACAAATTAAAGGAGGAGGATGTTGATCTCGAGTGAGCATAGCTTGTTCACCTCTCTTTCAGTTCTTAGAACTCGCCTCTGGAATATTTTTCTTGGTGTCAAGCTTAATCCTTAGTACCTCATTAAAGAAGCATTTACAGCTAGATGGGTGCTATTTCTCTTCACCTGGAGCCAAATTTCCATCTTAATTGACAGCCCAGCTCCTGCGCTCCTTATTTCCCATGTACAGTTCGAATGAAAGAGCATGTGTGCTGAGGTTGAAGCTCAGGAATGGATGTTTGGAGTTCCTGGAGTCGTTCTTCACTCTATGAAACCTGAATTCATCCATGCCGTCCGTGGAACATTTGCTGCAAGGTGACTCTTAACATGGGTTTCAGCTGACATCCTTTCTGCTAGTTCCAGAAATACAAATTAGCCTGTGTTGGCAGAAGATGAGGGGCTGCTCTTTTAAGCAGTCTTTCATTCTGCAGTTTTATTTTCCATTCATCTTGCCAAGAGAGTATCTTTTTCCAGAAGTTTCTCCTCTGCTCTCCCTGCCCTCCTCTTCTTTCATTTTTTTTTTTTTTTTCCTTCTGAGATCCAACTATATCTTTCCTGGAGCCTCTTGCTGTTTCTTATCCTCATATATTCTTACACTGCTGATTTCTTTCATCTCTACACTTTTATCTCTGATTTTCACATTCTTGGCCAGCAGTAAAAATGTTTATGAATTAAGTGCAACCCAAGTTGGTAAATTACATGTTTTGTGCAACAAAGTTTCATTTACCGTTTAGGTTTTCTTGAATCTCATACGTTTGAGATGTAGATTATCAGACCAACAATTGCTCATTACCAAATATTGATTGTCTGTACCCTGTGTGTAATGAGAATTTTATTTTCCCTTGCCTCATAAAATATATCAATATGAGGATATAACCATCTCCCACATTCCTCTACCTTTAAAATTTAGCCCCTCCAAGCTCACACTGTTATGCCTATATTCAGGAAGCCTCACTCAGTGTTATAACCCGCCGCCCAGTGTGTGCGTGAGTTTAAGAGAAGCTGTCGTTGGTGTTGGTGGCAGTAGAATGGGGCAAAGCCAGGGCTGGTTACACTCCTGACTCCCCGTTGCCACCTCCTTCTTCTGATTCTGCCATAATGGCTCTGGGTTTATCTTGTTTACAACTTTTGGACTTTGGAAGTCTCTTTATTATCAAAGGCCTTGCCATTTACGCACAGGAAGGATGACTGCGCAGCACTGGGGTCTGTGGTTAACCTGCCCTGTTTGGATATCTACAGGGAGGGAGGAAAGGACGGTGGTTTGAGCCCCGTGGAAACCCTGCCTGCTGACCTGGAACCCGGGCATTGGTTGAGACTTTTTGTGGCATTACCTCACGCCTCTCCAGTTTAAACTGAAAAACAAAATCCAACAAAACAAAACAAAAAAACACTATCTCTGTCTCCTTTTTGCTTTTTGTTTTTGTTTTTTGTTTTTTGTTTTCTATGGGGTTGAAATATCCAAGCCTCGCCACAAGGCACATTGTTGTTTGGTCCTTTCTTAATACAATGTCTTAAATGCAATGCTGTTCTTGAGCACAAAACAGGCATCTTTATGATGTTATGGGTAAGTTCCATAACATCCCTCCCCAAATCCTGCTTTTATTTCCCGTCTGTTAGAAGTCAGTAAGGCTTTTATGGAGAAAGAGCTCTCAAATGAGTAACATCGAACAACTTTATTTTCTTTTTCATGTTTTATTTCTAGTACCACTCGAACCTAATTCAATTATAAAATAAATAAAAGAGGAGATGGATGTTGGCACTCCTGGCTAGAATTAGAGGTTCCAGATTTATAGTCTACTGTATTTTAAACACTGGTTAGTTTTCCATATTTGTTTTTAATCTGGACAAATCAGTGGCCGAGAAATCCAGGGAACTCTTAGAATTGAAATTTCAACTCTCTGTCTGTGTCTTTTAAGGAGTTTCTATTCATTTTGGGGAGGGGTGGAACCTTAGCTAAGATTGTGTTATGTCATTTGGGTTCCATGCCATGAGAATGACTTGTAGGAAAGAGGTGGTTGCAGCCAATTTTTCTGTGTAGATTCCGTTTTTGGAATACAAAGAAGAAGCAAAGGAGAGGCGGAGGAGGAGGAAGAACAGGAGGAGAAAGAGAAGTAAAAACTCTGTATCATACTTACTCTGCTATAGTGAAATGTTATAATAATAATCTAGGATCTCACTCCTTCCAGTGTTGCTTCGAGAAAACATGGATATAAATAACCATAAAGGCTTTCTCTAAACAGAAAAAAAAATCAAACCTTAAATGAGATGAAATATTTAGGTTAAGAGTAGCTAGTCCATTTGCATGCACCTGCCCAGAAGTGGGCTCTGGTTAGAGAAGGAAGCAGATGAAAATAACTACGTGGATGCAGAGTGGGCAGTTTCATGATCATTTGTGTGACTGGTCTCTTGATGTTCTAGTTCCTTGAACTTTCGTCTTCCAAAGAGATACAGATGACCACTTAATGGGAATTTAGGACTATATACATCATTATAATTTTGATTAATCTTTTGCTTCTAATGTGCTAAAGTTTTCATGAGAGTTATAGATTAATCATTGAATATTATAATAATATTTTATGTATAGTGCTCTGACATCACTTAAATACGTTCCTACATAGTACATAGTTTTAGCCTCAAAACTATCAAGAGAGGTGGGTAAAGCAAGAACAATTATCTGTATTTTACGAATAGCAACTTGAAGCTTCAAGATATTGTGACTTTTTTATCTCCAAGGTCATATTCTACAAAACGATGGGCAGTGTGTTATAACAGTATAACTCGCTCTGGTATTATTAACTTCAAAAGTTTTAAGTAAATTTTTTTAAAATTCCACTTACTTTTTTCAATTCCTCCCCTCATCCTTCCCTCCACCCCCAATTTTTTTAAAAAAGGAATTCTCTGTAACCAGCTGGTGATCATGTTCAACTTTGTGGAACCAGGAAAAAAAAAAAAAAAAAACCTGAAAGAAAAAAAAAAGCAAAATGTTACCTTCTTTAACTGAACTGATTTAAGACATAACAAAGGAAATGGAAAAAATTGGGCTATCCTGACAGATAACTTTGTTTGCCAAACTACAGGCAGATCAGGATTTAAGAAGCTTAAACTCCTGGAAAATAAGAGAATAATTCCAACTGGAAATTTTTTTTACAAATGACTTTCAAAAGTAGGACACTACAGAACAATGAGATGGTACAAATACAAAAGTTAAAGAGACCATAATTAATTAGACTCTTGGGTACACTTACTAACATCTAAAAGCAATCTGTATGTGTTGGTAAACATTGTTATTGTCAGCGGTGCAGAAAGATTATATACCCTTAACAGTTTCAAATAGTCTCTTCCAGAGTATGACTATTAAAACCCACTGAAATCCATAGGGCTGCAGTATAAATACAGATATATAAACATGCATGCATTAAATGTCTTCAACAGTGACCAAAATGTTAAATTGATTTTATGAGAAGTTGGTTTTCCAGCCACTGAGTGGCTGTAAATGTTAAGTGTTTTTACAGGTTGTTGCTTTCCCAGCTGCTGAGCTGCCTTAAATGTTATCTCTCTCTCTCTCTCTCTCTCTCTCTCTCTCTCTCTCTCTCTCTCTCTCTCTCTCTGGCCCTTGCTTTTCCAGCTGTTAAACCTCTCTGTACATTTTTATGAAGTTTTTCCTCATTCTTTTACTTGCTAAATCTATTTATATTTTACTCACAAAAGCAAGTGCAAAATTGTCTTGGCATCGTCCAACTTTTATATTTATTGTATTTTTTTAAACTGCAAATAAAAATTCCATCCCTATTTCAGTGCTTTCCAGAAAGTAGGGGCTCTACTTATAATGAATACAAGATGAACATTACGAGTTCATCTCAGAATTTAGATACCACAAAAGCACTCTGCTTGTGGTGCATGCAGTGGAAACACTGTTCTTGTGGTATTTCCATTGGAAATATTGTACTTGTGGTATTTTTCAATGGAAAAACTATTACTGTGGCATTACTGAGTGCTGCAGGAAATGCTGGCTGAAGTCTTGTAACAAATGGCTGAGGGAAAGAGAGGGATGCTAAACAAGAGAGTTAAATTAAGGTAGCGACAGATGGAAGCAAAGGGTTAAAAAAGGGGATGGTGATAATGATGGTGATGGTGATGGTGGTGATGGTGGTGAAGGTGATGGTGATGATGGTGATGGTGATGGTAATGGTTGGTGATGGTGATGGTTGTGATGGTGATGATGATGCTGTTTTAGTTGAGAATTCAAAATCAAGTCCCTGTTATTTTACATATGAGAAAAGGGAAATTTTTTATAATTAACAGAAGTTTTGTAAAACAAAACAAAACAAGAACCACAACAGCAACAATAAACCTGAGATAAAAGGGGGATTAGAACTAAGACTTGCACGTGATAGTAGAATGAAAATCATCATCATCATCATCATCATCATAACAACAACAATAAAAAGAAAAGTGAGATCATAAACCATGGGGGTTGCGCTTTATAGTTCTATCCTAGTATCTGTTCACAAGCTCTGGAAATAAGTGCTCAAGGGAAAAGACAAGTAAAAGGTAGATGTTAAAAGAAAACGACCCAAGGGAGAATTTCCTGCAGCATTTTCCCAATCAAGTTTGAGGCTGGACTTCTGGGTTGAAGTCAACTAGCTTAAAATAATTCCCTAGCTCCCTAGGCTTTCCTGAGTGTGGCGTGGGCTTAGCGCTTCTCTTTCTTACCCAGCACTCCCCACAGGAGCCTCTGCTTCTGTTGGGCAGAATTCTCACCATTTCTCACTCCGGCCTGGCTGCTTCTCACATTTGGTTTCCTACGTGATCATCGCTCCTGGGACAGCCTTCACTGATCTGCATTCCTCTGGTGCTTCAAGGCAAGGTCAATGTCCAACCCATCCGGTGAAGCCTTTCTGACTCCACCAGCCCCCATTGGGTAAGCCACTTTTCAAACTTGATCTTGGAGGTATCTCTCTACATTTCCATTTTTGATGGTGTTTTGAGGGCCGGCGCCATGCTTCCTCCTTCTTGCGCCCCTTGCACAGCTCTGAGCACTGAGTAGGTGCTTATTGTTGGTTGCTTAACTGAGGTAAAGCAAACATGACATTTCAGTGTGTGTGAAGCCTCATGGAATGGTTATTTTAGCTATGATAGCACTAGCTGCTACAATAGGGAACCCCCCAAATTGCAGAGCCTAACACAATAGCAGCTTATTTCTTGTTCATATCGCCTTTCTATGTGGGCGTTTCTGGTGGAGTGGCTCTTTTCTAAGTAGTGACTCAGGGACCCAGGCTCCTTCCACCTTGTAGACGCTTGGTTTTCAATACATGGCTTTCAGAGTTGCCCAGGGATGGTCTCTGTGCCAGCCAGCTGGAAGGGGAGAGGGTGGCGGAGGGCTGTGTATGCAAGGTGTCTATAGAACTGACCTAAAGGGTAGCATCTATGACTGTATTTTGTTGGTCAAAACTTTGTTCACATGTTATTTTGGGATGAATTATGTACCCCTCAAATTCATATGTTGAAGTCTTAACCTTAAGTCTTAAAAGTACTCAGAATATGACTGTATTTGGAGATAACATCAATAAGAGGTAACTAAGTTAATATGAGGTCATGGGTGGGGGCTCTATTTCAGTGTGACTCGTGTCCTTATAAGGAGAGGAGATTTGGACACAGACACATACAGAGAGAAGACTGTGTGAGGGCATAGGGAGAGGATGGCCATCTATAGTCCAAAAATACAGGCCTTGGAAGAAACCAGCTCTGCTGACACCTTCATTTCAAACTTCTAGCCTCCAGAACTGTAAGAAAAAACACACGTCTGTTGTATAAACTACTTAGTATGCAATACTTACATATGGCAGCCAAAACAAACTAATATTCAGGGGCATACCTACTTTGCAAGGGATGCTGGGAAATGTAGTCTTGCTGTGCAGTGAATATATATATGTATGTATATATATATGGAGAGAAAGAGAAAGAGAGACAAAGATACAGAGACATAAAGACAGAGAGAAGCCAGCTCACATGCTAGGAAGACCCAGGGCAAGGAATAACTCATTCTGTCTGAATCCCACAACAACAAAAACATGGTTTGAACTAAATCCTGAGGCAGCATAGTGTAAGTTAAAATGCCTGAACTTTGGGACATGAGTGTCTGCCATTTGTTTAGAAAAATAAATTTGGGGAAATTGCTTAGTTTAGTGGTTAAGGATACAAACTCTGGAGTCAGATTGCTAGAATTTGAATCCCAGCTCTATCACTAATTGTATAACCTTGGGTAATTTATGTAACATCCCTGTCCCTTATTTTTTCAATTATAATATGAAGATAAAAATAAATAGACCCTATGACATAGGTTTTGTGAGGGGATTAATTAGTCAGTGCATGCCAGGCACTAAGAACTGTGCTTCTATTGTTACTACTTAGCCTCCTCGTGCCTCTGTTTATTCTCTGTGAGATGAGAATGGCGTAAGCATTTAGGACTGATTGGAGCATCACATTGAAGACTGCGTGTGTCACATGTAGCCAGTGAATTTCAACTAGTGACATGGGCTCCGCAAACGTTGTCTGCTCATCAATTCACGCATTGATTCCAGAGCCGTGGATGCAGATTACCCTCTACATAGACTGCCTTTCCCTTTATGCCTTTCCCGTTAAATACATGAGTTTGACTTTATACAGATTAGAATCTGAATGGTAGATTTAAAGGGAGCATCAATCACATATTTAGTGTTTTCAGATCCTGTAACTAGTTATTTTGCTTTTCATTTGCATGAGCCTCTATGCTTACAACAATTGAAATTAGGGTGTGTGAATCAGTGTGCTATGAGCGTGTGTGTGTGTGTGTGTGTGTGTGTGTGTGTGTGTATCCTCTTGCAATTTTAGCTACAGTATATGATGACACTTAAAATATATAATTGCTCGAGAGAACAGGTACAAAAAATTCTACAGTTCTCTTTATTACGCCTTAATCAGAATTACTTTTAGCATTGTTACTTATGTCCCACTTCATTTAAAAATATGTTGTTGGTGGCTTAAAGAGATGCATAAAACAAAACAAAAGTAAAGATAAAATAAAAAAGAGCAGATAAAAAATAAAAGCGGCAAAATGAGGAAAAGTCAGAAGTTTCATAGATACATCAAATTCATACTGTAGGTCAATCCATAATGTAGATAGAGGGGAACCACCAAAATTGTTTCGGAGCAACCTAGTAGGTAGACCAAAGAGGGAAAAATGATCAGGTTCCATTAATATTCATAGGGTTTATCAGATAAAATTAAGCATGTCAAATACACACTTTTGCCCACTCGTTTAATAGTCTTACCTTCTTTGAACTCACAGGTTTTCTAAACCTCTTTTCTGTACATAGCTTTTAAATTTATGTTTAGTTATCTTTATCTGTTGTGAAACCACAAGATCCATGAACAGAGGCCTTAGGGTATTAATTTTTGTATAACACTGTGCTTCACAAGTTATAGGACTTCCATAAAATGTTTGTACACTGAATGAATTGACGAAACTTTAAGATATATGTCAAAAGAAAGAAACTGCTTGAGTGAACTTCCCGCTGTCAAAGTAAATGGGCTGGGAAGACAGGCTGAATGGTAAACTGTGTTGGGAAAAATGAATGTTATAAGTGGATCTCCCTGTGTGTATCCATAATTACTATGGTGATTTATTTTCATTTTCACATGAGGGGCTAAGAATAGTGCTGTTGAAGACAATACTTGCCAAGAATGGATAAATGATTGAATTCAATTCTTCATTGTAAAGATCAATGACTATCTAAATCTTAATAGGATGATGACCTGACTTTAAAGCAAATGGCCATTTGCTCTAAAACGAACGGTTAGAGTCACATCAAGTTGCAAGTTCCCTATTAAGTTAAGTGTCTTTAAGTATATTTCCAATGATTAATAGCGCTCTCTGGCATTTATTATTGTATCCGAGGTTTAGAAGTGTCTAGTCAAATCATTGCATTTGTACTATTGTAGACAGTATTATTTTGGCCTTTCATCGCAGAACTCTGTGTAATGTGTATCTGAGTTGGAACTACTTTGCACATTGTATCCGTTCTCCTTTTCTTTCATATATGCATTCCGCAAGCACCTACTATGTGTTCACAATGTGAGCCAAGCACTGTGGGTGACAAAAAACGTGGCATCATCAGTCAGGGACCTTACAGTCGAGGGGAAGAAACATCTCAAACGCACTGGAGAAGGCATATTGTAAGTGCCATGAGTGCCGCAGAGCACACTAGGAGCTGGAAGTCACAAGCGGGAAAGAGTTGACTTCTTTGATTGGCTTCTTTGATTGGGCTAGGGACATGGGGTGACTGAGGTGGCATTGGGTCTGGTCTTAAAGAATTTGCAACATTTGGACTCCATTAAAGTGTACGTGTGAACAAAAATGTGGACATAAGGAAGCAAGGATGGGATTTAGGCTGAAGGCTCTTAGACTCAAATGAAGGCATTTGGACACAGTTGTGTGAGAGAAGACAGTTGTGTGAGAGAAGGGAAAATACGGGGAGGAGGATGTTAAACTCTAGAGGGAAGGAAATAGCAACAGCAGTGTAACGCACAAAGAGGATGAATTGGTGGTGGTCTACAGGATCGTATGTACTGCCTCAGCCTCTTTAATTACATTCAGCAGAATAGTACCAACCATGGTTGAAGCACATTGTCCAGAATAGGCACAAGCAGCATGGAGAGCAGATTAGTGTTGGCAGGAGCTGGGGTGAGAGGGAAATGGGGAGTGACTGCTAATGGTTATGGGGTTTCCTTTTGCGTTGATGAACTCTTCTGAAATTAGATAGTAATGATGGTTGCACAACTTGGTCAATATACTAAAAAAAAAATCACTGAATTGTACGCTTTTGAAATAATGAATTTTATGGTATGGGAATCATCTCAAAAAGTAATTTTTGGAAAGTCATACATCCACCACTATTTTTAAAATAGTTCCAACCTAATTTTTTTCGTGTGTATTTAGATATCATTTGTTCATTAGTTCTCCTTGTTTTGGCACTGTACTTTGATTTAGTATCTCAGACCATGTTCTACATTTTATGTTCTCTTCAAATCACCGATCGTGTTTTTTTATCATGGCTTTGACAGTGGCCTTGCTCTAACACACCACTTCCAATCTTGTTAACCTATCATGGGTCATTAAAGCCCCATCCTAGCAGGTGGGATACTGCCACCTGAAATTTTTCTTTACCTGGCTCCAAGTCTGACAGGGAAGGGGAACCAACTAGTCATTTAAAATGAGTTGTAAGCCAAGAAAGCTTAATCTAGGACAGGGTAGAAGTAAGAATGGAAAAGAAAGGAGGGAAAGAAGAGAGGATCGTGTGCAAGGACGGCAGGAAATGGTTCCAGATTACATCTGGGATAAAGTCAGAGTAGCAAAAGCGAACTCACGTTTTGAGTACCAACTGGCACCTACTTCTTGTCATTTAGGTCCTTGGAATTTCTACTGGAAAGGGTTATCTGTCGCGATAAAGTGCTTTGCGTGGTACCTGGCATGTAGTAAGCATTTGATAAATTATAATGATTTTTCCTAGGACTTTGTGTTTTGTTTGTACATCTTCCCAGGGAACTCTTGCTTCCAAGCCAGTTCGCTAATTATTATCATTATTATCTATGACAGATAGGGATTAATATCTTCGTTTTATAAATAGGAATACTGAAAGATGAACAATATGAAATGACTTGCCCAAGGTCACACAGTTAATAAGTAACTGTGTGTCCTTGGCCTGCATCTTGGATGTGAGTTTGTACAAGGACAGAGCAGAGATCCTGTTCATTCTGCGTAGAAGCTGGGAGAGCACCAAGGATGATGGAATCTAGGGGAGAAAACGGAGACGAGAATTTCGAAGTAGAAATGGAGACAATGAAAATGCCAGGAAAAGCAAGGTCAGTTGAGGAAATCTCTACAAATAAAAGACAGATAAGGACAAGAGCAAGATGTCGCTTTGGCAATTTGAATTGGCAGGACTGAGCCCGCAAATCAGCCCAGTGAGAAGAGGGGCAGGGCATCTTCCCCAGATGCCACCCCCTCGCAGCTTGGATGGGCAAAGCCGAGAGGCTCTGGGAACCGAAGCGACCACAAAGAATGGGCCAAGTAGGGCAAATCTCACAGCAAAAGTATTTATGGAAATATGCTTTTCTCTTGTTGCCATTGTGAATTGTCTGGCAGCTTCATCATGAGGCATGAAGAAGCACAAAGGGTGTGTGGAATCAAGCTCATTTGTAGGGCGAGGGCTCTTTACACGCTGAGCAGTTGACGTACACAGAAGAATAGCCCCCAGGTAATAGGGGATTACTGTAACTGTGGGTGCTCCCCAAAGAACCGGCAACTATTTTATCCTAAAACCAGTCTTCCCTTCTGATAAATCCCAGTGCCATGTGATCCTCTGATAAGTATCACTGATTATACAATATTATGGGTTAGTTTTTATATATGTGTGCAACCGCCCCAACTAGACTATAAACTCTTGCCAAGATAGGTGTAGATATAATTCTTTTCTGATTTTCCTATGGATACTGCTTGATATATTGCACCCATTTATCACAGACTTGATGATTGAATGCTTGCATCAAACACAAATGATTCCCCCAAACGGGCTGTTTTGGAACCCATGTGGCCAAGGTTGGGTCCCCTCAAAAGCAGATAGTAAGATGGAAATTAGAGGTGATGGTGTTTATCCAGATGTACCCTTGGGATCAACACCTGTGGCGGGAGGAGAAGGAAGCAGGCTGGGGAGAAGATGAGCTGCTACGGAAGCTCAGCAACCACCTTGGTGGACCCCTGGGGCTGGAATGACCCTTTGGGGTTCTTGCGAGTTGGTTTGATATGGACAGGCCCTTACCCTTCCTCATCGATCAGTTCCTGGCTGTGGGTCACCTGAGAAGGGATGTGACCGTGGACGAGGCAGCTATGAACAACTGAAGCCACCCTTGAAGGGGCTGCCGGATGGTGGCGTCTGCTGACAGCACTCTTGCAGCTGAAGAGCAGCGAGTTCTTCCATAAAGGAGGGTCTGGGCAGTGCAGTTCAGCGCCCACTCACGCTAGGTAACTCCAGGTAAACGGAAGTGCTTTCTTTAAAGGTGGCCATTGTTCATGTCTTCTACTTTGGAGCACCCCTCCAACCCCAAAGACAAGGCTATCCACGTGCAGTTATATTCATGATTTTCTAGTTGAGTTCATGAAGTTGAATTTGTCACAGCAATTTGAGAATTTGCTGTCAGCAACTAGAAAAGGAGCAATTTTAAAAAAAGTAGAGTGCTGTCCTTGCCATTGTGTTGGGATCTTTTGACAGTAAGTCTCCAAGATGCCACATGGTCTAAAGAAATACTGACTGCAACGGCATCCATTCAATTGCGATTCTTGGCTTTCTCTTTGAAGAGAATTTCAATTATATTTGGGACTAAAAAACACAAAAACAAGCAGGATAGAAAGAAACAGTCTGCTAGCACTCTTTCCACACGAGGTTCTTCAGAGGAATCGCCTTATTTCACGGCTGTAACCAGCTTAAGTGGAGGCAGAAGTTAGGAAGTGAGGAGACGGACCAGACAGTGAAAGTTAATCAAAGGAGACGCTGGTTTTCCAGGGCAGATGGTTGGCACTTCTCTGCAAATAGGTAAAAGGGCAGATATTCAGGCTCAGGGAGCCAAGAGCAGGAGCAGAGAGAGGGTGCCTCATCCCCATCTGCAGAAATCAGCAGATAGCACACCTGCTGCCTCAGGCGCCCTTTGCCAAGCAGAGCAGCCCAGCTGCAAGACACTCAGCTTCTGGCTGCTTCTCTGAGCTCTGCCTGCCTTCAGGGGCGGAGCCCCTCCCAAGGCAAGTTCAACCGGGTTCTCTGGCAGCTGAAGTCTCCACGAACCCTGCCGGGAGCAGTGGAGAAAAGTGAGTTTGACATGCTTGGAAATATTTAGACCTGGGATGGAAGCTGCAAGGAAAATATTTACTCTGTTTGTTTTAACACCACAGAGGTTTGGATTCAGGGAATCTTCAGGGAAGTACAGGAGGCTCCTGCCAAGGCACCAGTTTAACAATTTGGTCAGGGACAAAAGGGCATCCTGTTGAAGTAGTCTGAATTGAAATAGCATGTTTCCAGTGTATTAGCACCTCTGTCCCATCTGTCTGCAGAACTCTTTCCTTCAGCTTGTGAAGTTGGGGTTTGGTTTTTTAATTTGGATGGAACCAAAATGCTTTCCTTTGATAGAAAGCAAGCCAGCAGGTGACACATAGCTGAAGGGGCTGCCATCACTCCTTGACTATTCCGGGTGACCAGATCTTCATAGGAGGTCAAGGAAAGCCTTTGCTCATGCCCCCAGTGAAAACCCCCTTCTATCCAGTTGCCCGGGGTTCAGATACACTGCAGAGTGCCAAAGGACTGTATACTTGTATTCTCCCTGGGCAGTGAGTTTGAACCAGGAATTATGGTAACAGAGAAGCCGTCCTTCTAAATGTGATTTGAATGTTGCATATTTTGAGTCTTTGTGTTTCATGCAGAGCCCCTGCCTGGGGCAGAACTTTCAGGAACCCTGCTGTCTGCCCTCTAGGTTTCTGTTCCCATTGGTCTACAGCAGGATGGGAAATAGTTACTGTAAAAGGAAGGCTTAAGAAAAACATATCAGTTATGGGCACAATATATATGTGTATATATCTGGAGGAGAAACATACAAAACATGAGACTGCATCAGAATATTGCCTGCCAGAGTCTGTAAGAGGTTAACTAGGACACCTTCCTGCCTTCAGATGGCATACCAGGCTGAGAAAATTTTAGCCATTTTTCAACTGTCAGAAAAGCAGATATCATGATCTCTTACAGTGTCCTGGTCCACTGTCAAATCGCTTCCCCACTTTGGCAGATTTTCTTTACGTTAACCCCCCTTTGCTGTTCTGCCAAACCAGTTACTCCTGTACAATCGACATGGGGGCTGAATAGCTGCGTCTCCGTCATTGGTCACAGTTGTATTTCAGTTCTCCTTTCCCAGGACAACAGAATTCCTGTTCAGAACTTTGCAGCTGTCACCTGAGCAGAGAGACTATGCCTATCTCTCTGGTAATCGAGATTCCACTCCCTTTTTGGAACCTTTACCATTTCTCCATCTTTCCAGACTATTGCCGCCATATGTGTCACTCCAACTGAATCTGTTGTCTGCTGATGCAACTTTAAATATTGAAGGTCTTCTGGTCAGTTTCTTCCTGAATTGAAGAAGAAAGTTATCCCACTTCTAACCATTTAACAGTTAAGTGAAGAAAGCGTTTTAAGTCCCGATTGGTTATTCTGACATAACCCACTATTTTCACATCTATTCTTAGTTGCACATTAGTCATAGGAACAACTATAATGGGAAAAATTCAAACCTGCAAAAATTTATATTTACTAATGAACTAATTTGCATGAGAGCCATTAGAGAAATGTAGACTCATTTGATTTATAGCAGCTTAGAACAAAGAGGAATATGAAAGATTAATTAGCCTAACTCTACTTTTTTCATTTTGGAAACAAATAACTAAGCTAGAGTGGTAAAGTAATTTTTTCTTTGAGTCAAGTAACTTGTCTCTGGTCTTAGTTTAGATATTTTAGAGCTCAGTTCCCCACTTTAGTAGCTTCCTTGCTCTTTAACAAGTGGTCATCTGAAATTAGAACAAAGAAGGTTCTGGAACATTGGAAGGTAAACTATATGTTGTCATTCTGCTGGCCAGAATAATAATTTCTCTCACTTTCTAGATCAGACTGAAGTTACATCTGATAGAGATTCATGCATTAACTGTAATACTTTGTTCACGTCTAAAGTTCAAATCTTGTAGAGAACAAAATGATGGTTGCCAAAGGGGAGGGCATTTGGGGGGCTGGGTGAAAAAGGGATAAAGAAGTACAAATTGATAGTTATAAAATATTCACAGGGATGTAAAGTACAGCACAGGGAATCTAGTCAATAATATGGTAATAACTATGCATAGTGCCAGGTGGGTACTAGACTAGTCAGGGGGATCACTTCGTAAATTATATAAATGTCAAACCACTAAGCTGGTTTGAAGCTAATATGAAATAATATTGAATGTCAACTGTAATTGAAAAAATTTTAAAAAATCTCAGTAATGTAATGTTAATGACTGTGTTATTAGTTTTCTATTGTTGCTGTAGCAAATTCCGACAAATTCAGTGGCTTAAATAATACAAATTTATTACCTTATAGCTCTCTAGGCTCAAAGTCTGAAATGGGTTTACTGGGCTAAAATCAAGATGTCAGCAGGATTGCTCCCTTCTAGAGGTTCTAGGGGAGAGTCGATTTCCTTGTCTTTTCCAATTCTGTAGGTGACCCACATCCTTTGGTTTGTATCCCCTTCCTTCATCTTCAAATCCAGCAACAGTGAGCCAAGTCCTAACACTGCATCACTCTGACTTCCTCTTTCCCCTCTCTTCTACTTTTAAGGACTAGTGATGACATTGGGCTCACCCACGTAATCCAGAATCGCCTCCTTTTCTAAGATCTGCTGAAAGGCAACATAAACTCCCTATGCAACCTAATTTCCCTTGGCCATGTGTTCTAATATGTTCACAGGTTCCAGGGAGTAGGAAGTAAGTGTCTTTGGAGGACATCCCCATTCTGCACAAGCTATAACAAACAAAACAAAACAAAAATCGCAAAGGCTTAACGCAGTAAAAGTTTATCTCTCACTCACATCTGTTTCTGGTAGGACAGTCTTCCAAGTGACTGTTCAGGGACTAGACTCCTTCTGTCTTCTGGCTCTGCCCTCCTATAGGGTTTCATGGTCTTCTCCATTCAGTCAGCATATGGAGGAAGAGAGTGAGGCTCCTGCATGTATCATATCATGGCTCAGGCTTGGAATTAGTGAGCGTTATTTCTATCCGTATTCCACTGGCTACACTCAAGAACAATGGAATTGGGAAATGTAGTCTACCTAGTCTATCTATGTGCTTGGGGAAAAAAGTGAGTGCATTTGCTGAAGAGCTAGTCAGCCTCTGCCCAGTCTGTCCACACTCACCAAACATCCCTGTCATCCTCCTACTACATTTGGACCACGTTTGTTCTTTCTGAAGGTAGAAAACCCAACGTCACCACCAGTCATTGCAACAAGCTCAGTGTCCAGATCTTCAGGTGATGTTCAGACCTTTAAATCAGGACTGAAGACAGTTCCTGGAACCTATTAACTAGATATATTTACACACACACAAACACACACTCACTCATTATCTAATGGTGATATATAGACAGGAAAACTATATTTTAAACTCTAATGTGGAAAAAGAAGAATGAGAGACCCACAGCCACTTCTGGTTCACACCAATTTTGAAATTCTTCTAGCAGAAATGCTGAAGGACTCTATGAGCAGGTGAAGTTCCTCATTTACTCCTGAATTATGCTTTCTAGAACCTTCTCTCTCCATTGTTCTCCATGTTTCCTGCCTCAGGCCTCTGGGAGGTCTTTCTTTGTCCACTGTCCCCCTTGGCCTTATTGAAGTGGGTGTTGGGGACTGAACTCGGTCCTGGTGAAAGTTAGGGGACCCAGCACTAATCTTAAAGCCCAAGAAGTCTGATTTTTAGTCCATGCTCATAGTATCTTTAGTGCTACATTTTTTTCTCCAAAATTAACGTGCTTTTTAATCTTTTTGTTTCTAGTCAATTCCATGTGCCAGTAACTACATTTGAGGTTTTTTCATAACAATATTTCTCAAGTCATTAATTTGCTTCCTCATCTGCCTCTCTCCAAGCCAATCCCAGCCTCCTCAAAGCCTTCAAAAACAATCTGATCTTTATCACGCCTGTGTGTGTATGCGTGTTTACTAAGAATCTTACTTTAGTTTTTGTCATTCAGAACCTTTTATGTGGGATGCAGAAACAGATTTTTCAACCCTAAAAGTTGTTGGTCTCTGGCTATTATATCCATCTTTGTATCTGCTTCAAAATGAGACTTATTCTTTCTATTGTAGGCAATAGAGTAAGAGTAGGCAATAATAGCCTTTCTGTTGTAGGCAATAGGCTAAGAGTAGGCAATAATAGCAAATAGACACAGTTACTCTCACTTTTATCAACCTCTCGTACAAGAACCACAGGCTCAGTAGTCACATGCAGTCTGGTCAGCCTTTCTGTCTGCTTTAGTCAATAGTCCTCGCCTATAGTTTGCCATGGAATACCATGGACTGGACCTCCAGCTCCCCAGCTTGATCTATCTGTTTCTCCGCTTCTTGCAGACTGATCAGTAAGCCGATGTCACACATTTTAAGTTTGTTAGGGATGCTTTAGTTTTAGCTGTGTTAGCACCCACTTCAAAATACCCATTTCAAAATCAGTTAAGGTACCATTCGGTGCGCTGACAAACCAACCCTGTGATCTCAAAGCTTTAGCACTTGTAATGATTTATTTTTAGCTCATATCTTAGTCCATAGTGGGTACTTCTGATCGGACAGCTTTACATGTGGTTATTCAAGGATGCAAGATCCTTCCATATTGTAGTTCTACCTAGCGTAGGTTCTCATATCCTTCTACTTTCAGGAACATATGGGGAAAGAGAGCAAGGTACACTTGTGGGATTGTGTTATGAGCTGACTGGAAACCGGACAGCTGGAAACTGGTAACTGTCATTTTATCCCCCATTCTGTTAGCCAAAATGAAGTCATATGGCCACATCTAATTGCAAAGGGTGATAGGAAATGTAATCTCGTCGTGTGTTTTCAGTGGGAAAAGGTAATGGATTTTGGTGCCTCTGTGCCGTCCCTGTCACACCCAAGGACACCAGGGTGCATAGGGGTGGGCACACCAAAAGCCAGCAGCACTATGTTATACAGTGTTGCTTTGGGCTGTGAACTATTATTGATAGTTACTGAACATTTAGCAGTGATAGCACTGTTGACAGCATGATAATGATGTGCAGATAATTGAAAAATATCAAGGTGTTCCAAGTGTCACAGATCAGAAGTCATTGATGTCCACAAGCATATTACTGAGTACAGCAGTCCCCCCTTATCTGTGGATTCACTTTCCGTGGTTTCAGTTACCTGCAGCCAACTGCAGTCCAAAAATATTAAACAGAAAACTCCAGAAAGAAACAGTTCATAAGTCTTCAATTGCACACTGTTCTGAGTAGTGTGATGAAATCACGTGCCATCCCGCTCTGTCCCGCCTGGGATCTTCCCTTTGTCCAGCGTATCAGCATTGTATACGTCCCCGTCCCCACCCCCCACCTCCTGTCAGGCTTATTAGTCATCCTGGTTATCAGATCGACTATCACAGTATATTGTTACAGTTGTTCTGTTTTATTCTTAGGTATTGTTGTTAATCTCTTACTGTGCCTAATTTATAAATTAAACTTTAGATATGGAAGTATAGAAGAAAACAGTACATATGGGATCCAATACTGTGCACTGGAGGTTTTGGAGCACATTCCCCCCAGATAAGGGGGGACCACTGCACTCACCATACATTAGACAGGATGCTAGGCTCATGGAGAGCAATAGGATAATTCTTGTCCTCAGAAAGCTCTCTGTATTCAGGGGAGACAAACATGTCCACACATAACTGGAATATAATTTTTTGTTTCAATAATGAAATGATAAATATGCAATAAGAGCACAGAAATATTATGTCCTGCTCTTATAGAGAAATAAACAGGGACCCTGAGGAAAAAGTCAAGTTATTAATAAGGTTGTCTTGTTTTTTGTTTTGCTCTGCAAACTTCCCGTGACTTTAAATAAAGAAAACGTTATGGGTGGCGGGGGGTATTAAAATGCTAACCATGCTGCATTGAAGAAGTAAACACCAAAGGTGTTAAAAAAAAAAGGTCAGTGTTTTTCCCAGCTTAATGTTTTGGGGAAGAAATCTTAAAATCCAGAATGATGTCCTAACTAAGAGCACCAGCAAAGCCATTCTCCCCCTCCCCCTTGGGTGGTTACCATTGTTGACAGTGAAGAGCAATGGGAATGAATAAGTTAATGGTCAGAAGTTTGTGTTAGAGTTGCCTGCAGTGTGGCACTTGGGCCCCCTCCTAGGATGCTGGGTCTCTGTTGGGTCTGACGAAGGCAGACATTCATTAGCCTCTTACCACGAGCAGCTGGCACCCGTCCACTTCATGCGAGGAGACAACCACAAATATTTCTTTCCGTATATCAGTACCAGAAGCTAGGAGCATGGAATGCACACAGTATGCTTTGAACCTCATAATTGTTCCTTGTAATAATAAATTTTTACATTTGAACCTGTGAGTTATCAAGGAAAAAGAAACACAAAGCCACTTTGGTTAAAGGATAGACTTAAAATAACAGGAATTATGGAGATGGAAAAATACCACTTTTCATTGTTGGCCCAAAGATTTATGTTTGGGGAAAAAGTGATTCAGAGGTGATGGCCTTTCTTGGACATTAACAAACTGTAAGCAGTTTGCGTCCCTGACAGTGGTTGATGTGTAAATTCTAATAAGGAGGGGCTATGACAGTTAAAAAAAAAAAAAAAAAAGCTAAACTCAGGCAGCTTGATATTTATGAAGGGAGAAACTCTTTGGATTCTTTTTGTAAGGAAAATTTATTATGAAAGTCTCTTTAGCCTTTACCAGTGAGTGAGAACAATCATTGTGCTTTAAATACAATATGAATATGGATATTGCTGAAAGTGATATATCCATACAAACAACAGGTTTTTCCCAGCCAACTTGTTACACTCAACTCAGACTTATCAGATTCTGAGCCTTAAATAAATAAACTCCAGATGGGAGAAACAGTCAAACATTTAAACATTAGAAATCCCATGACAAAAGAATAAAGAAAAAAAATCGACTTCACCCCCCCAAATTTCCAAAGGGTCAAAATTAAAAGTAAAAAAAGCTGAGTTGGAGTTTAGATACATTTAAAAATTTTCATATGTAAAATAAAAGTTTATATTGGAAAGCAAACTATAGTTTATAGTTGCATCAAATAGAGAAATGGATTTCTCTCTTCTTAATGCCTTATGCATATTTATAAGAAAATAATTAAATAGACACACAGGCCAATATTATAGTTAGTTTACAAGTGAGCAAATATACATAGTAGATATGCAAATGAAAAATGTTCAGTTATGTTAATAAAAATTATCATTAAATTGAGGTAACATTTCACCGATTAAATAATAATGAACATAAAAAAAGAATTTTTTAAGCTAGCGAGAGTATCATGGAACTGATTTTCCTTCATTGCATGATATTATAAATTGGTAAAAATGTTTTCAAATGCAACTTGCAATTTCATGTGCTTGTTGATTGAGTGAGCTGGGTTCAGAAGTGGGAAATCGTGAAATAATGGTATTTTTGTCCCACAGCAGCCTATTAAAGTTCTGTGTTGAATCTTTGCCCTGGGACAAAACCTTGGGGCAAACTCATTCTTAGGTGTACAAAAGTCCAGTTCAAGCGTAAGAACAAAACAAGACAAATCACACTATCCTTCATTACGTAATCTTATTTTAAGCCTCTGGACTTCTGACTTCAGGCTCAGAAACATACAGCAGGGAAGGTGGATACTTCATTATTTTCCCACTTTATTCTTCCATTCTTCCTCCCTTACCCACTGTTTTGTTTCTTGGCCCCTTCTTGGTGCTACAGGGTCAGAGAGGAGATAGGGGCACCTAAAAGTTATCTATTGATCGGTACAGTTGTAATGTGGGGTCAGTGCCCTGTGCTGGTGGCAGATACCTACATGCTGGTCTTTCTGGCTTGGGGTATTTTATGGGTTCTTCAAAGAACACAGTGAAAACTGCCCAGGATGCTATTCACTGGCTCGGGCAATGTCCCAGCTGGCTGGCGGTGTATGCCACCTGTTCTGGTGGTAATCTTCCTATAGTCTCTTACTCTGTTGGCTCTCAGCCCTCGCAGGCAAACCACTTGGGGAGAGACTCTCCAGGTGGCTCACACCTCCTTGCCCTTGGTGGTGTCCCCACTGGCTCCAGTTTGCGTCGGTGTTCAGCCATTTGGATTACTTCCAGTCAACCTCTCGCCTTTAAATTTTTAAGGTGTGAGCCAGCCTCTTTATTTTCCAAATTCCTCACATACCAAGATCTAAGTTTCCTCACTTGGCCTGATGTTGGTTAAGAAAACATAGAGGAGGGGAAGAGAAATGCTAGACTTATTGACAATTGTTCTAAAAAATTATCTATCAATCTTCCTAATCTGTTCTTTTTAAAAGATTTTTTATTAAAAAATATAGTTAACATACAATATTATATGAGTTTCAGGGGTACACAATAGTTATTCAGCATTTATCTACCTAAAGAAGTGATCACCATGATAAGTCCAGCAACCATCTGACACCGTACCATGCTATCACAATATTATTGACTATATTCCCTATGCTGTACGTTACATCTCCATGACTTATTTATGTTATACCTGGAAATTTGGACCTCTTATTCCCCTTCACCTCCCCCCCCCTTTAATTTTTTAACTATAGTTGACATGCAATATTATTTTATATTAATTTCAGGTGTACAGCATAGTGGTTAGACATTTATATAATTTAAGAAGTGATGCCCCTGACTAGTCTAGTACCCACCTGGCACCACAGGTAGTTATTACCATATTATTGACTGTATTCCCTGTGCTGTACTTTACATCCCCATAATTATTTTGTAACGACCTATTTGAACTTCCCTTCACCTTTTACACCCTATCCCTCAACCCTCTCCCATCTGGCAGCCATCAAGATGTTCTCTGTATCTATGAATTTGTTTTTGTTTTGTTTATTTTGTTCTTTAGATTCCACATATAAGCAAAATCGCATTGCATCTGTCTTTCTCTGTCTTACACTCCACTCAGCACAGCACCCTTCAGGTCCATCAGTGCCGCTACAGGTAGCAAAAACCCATTCGCCTCCCTCGCCGAGCACTATTCCATTGTATATACGTACCACTTACTCTTTACCCATTTTTCCATTGATAGACACCCAGGCTGCCCACACATCTTGGCCATTGTAAACAATGCTGCAATGCACATATGGATGCATTCGTCCCGTCAAAGTAGCATTTTGGATTTCTTCAGATAAATACCCAGAAGTGGGATTACTGGAGCCTTCTTTATCTCTTGTTATAGCCTTTGTTTTAAAGTCTATTTTTTCTGGAATAATTATTGTTACCCCAGCTTTGTTTGTTTGTTTGTTTCTACTTTCATGTAATAACTTTTCCCATCCCTTTGCTTTTAGTCTCTGTGTGTCTTTCAATCTGAAGTGAGTCTCCTGTAGGCAGCATGTGTTTTGTTTTCTTATCCATTCAGCTCTCCTATGTTTTTGATTGGAGCATTTACTCTATTTACATTGAAAGTAATTGTTGATAGGTATGTAGTTATTGCCATTTTATTATTCATATTTTTGATTTTTTTTTTTTTTCTTAAAAAAGTCCCTCTAACATTCCTTGTAATACGGTTTGGTGGTGACAAACTCCTTTAGCATTTTCTTGTCTGGGGAGCTCTATATCTGTCCTTTGATTTTAAATGATAGCCTTGCTGGATAGAATAGTCTTGGTTGTACATCCTTGCTTTTCATTATATTGAATATTTCATGGCAAACCTTTCTGGCCTGCAAAGCTTCTGTTGAGAAATCATCTGACAATCTTATGGGAGCTTCCTTGTAAGTTACTAGTTGCCTTTTTCTTGCTGCTTTTAGGATTCTCTTTAACCTTTGCCATTTTATTTATAATGTGTCTTGGTGTGGGCCTGTTGTAGTTCGTTTGTTTGGGACTGTGCTTCCTGGGCTTCTATGTCAATTTCCTTCTCCAGTTTAGGAAAGTTTTCAGTCATTATTTCTTCAAACAGGTTTTTTATTCCTGGCTTGCTCTCCTCTCCTTTTGGTACCCCTGTGATATGTGAATATTGGTAAGCTTGATGCTGTCCCAGAGATCTCTTAAACTATTCTTTTTTTTTTTTTTGCTGTTTTGATTGGGTGTTTTATGCTGCCTTGTCTTCCAAATTGCTTGTTCGATCCTCCGGTTCATCTAGTCTGCTGGTGATTCCTTTTAGTGCATTCTCCATTTCAGTTATTGTATTCTTCACTTCTGACTGGTTTGTCTTCTTTTGTGCTTGCTATCTCTTTGTTGAATTTCTCACTAGGTTCCTTGAGCATCCTTATAACCATTATTTTGCACTCTCTCTCTGGTAGGTTGCTTGCCTCCATTTTGCTTAGTCTTTTTCTGGAGTTTTCTCCTGTTTTTTCATTTGGGATGTATTAATATTTCTTTGTTTCCTCATTTTGGTTACCTCTCTGTGTTTGTCTCGATGTATTCGGTAGATCTGCTACATCTCCCTGTGTTGCCAGGTGGCCTAATGAGCCCCCTGTGGGGCTCAGAGGTGCAGTCTCCCTGGTTACCTGAACTGGGTGCTCCAGGAGTGTCCCTTGTGTGTGCCCTCCTGTTAGAGTTGAGGCTTGATTGCTATTAGCACATCAGTGGGTGAGCAGACCCATAGGCTGACTGGCTGTGGGGTTTTGCCATGTCCACAGCATATTGGCTGCTGTGCAGAGGGTTTTGCCCACTGAGTGGAATTCACCTCAGCAGGCTCTGGTGCCTGTTGAGACCATTCTTTGAGTGTGACACTCGTGGGGCTAATTGAGCAGTGCTCTGCTATGGTCTGAAGCCAACCTCCAAGTATGTTGGTTCTGGGGCCTCTTGGGAGGGGCTACAGTGCAAGCTAAGGTCAGTCACTGCCTGTCACTGGCTGGGGACTACTTGGTAGGAGCTATAAAGTGATCCATGGTTGGTCACTGCCTGTGCTAAAGTTGGAGGCACATGGGAGAGGCCACACTGCAAGTGGAGGACACCTGCCACCAGTACCAGGTCCAGGGTAGCTCCACAAAAAGCCAGGACATCCTGAGGTATGCTGCCAGCTGCTGGCTCCTATAAAGTTCAACTGCTGATAAAGCCTTGTATAGTATTTGAGTTAGGTGAGGTGGGGTCTCAATGAGTCACCATGGTGGTGGAGTGAGTGAAGCTTACCAGGCCAATTCAGACTCAGCTTTGGCCATGGGTGTGGGGTAGGGTGGGGCTCAACATGGGAAAGATGGTGCCTGACTGTAGGCTGCACAGGAGAAGGACCCCACAGAGGGAAAATGACAACTGTTTCTCCATTCCTTTCCCCACAGCCACGCAACTCAGTCTTTTCCCTTATGTCTCTGATGCCCCCTGAGTCACTGTCCCTTTGCTGGATCCCAAGATGAGTGCCTGCAAGCCAGTGAGTCTGTGTCTGTGGCCTTTAAAAGGATGTCTGGGTTTCCCACAGCCTTCTACCCCACCCAGGCAGTTGGAATCCCCACTGCTTTTCACAGCCAGATGTTGTGGGGGCTCCTCTTCCTGGCACCAGTACTCAAGGCTGGGGAGCCTGGTGTGGGGCTGGGGTCCCTCACTCCTCAGAGGGGTGGGGAACCTCTGTGACGGAGATATCCCTCCAGATTCTTAGCCACCACAGCAGGTGTGTGGCTGCTTGTTCTGCATCTCTGCTCCTCCTGCCAGTCTCATGGCTTCTCTATATCCTTGGTTATAACTTCTGTTCAACTAGACTTCAGATGGTTATTCAGGTTACTTGTTCTATAATTTAGTTGTAATTTTAATGTTTTCACAGGATGAGGCAAGCACCGCATTTATCTGCTCTGTCATCTTGGATCTCCCTCTAGTACATTCTTAACTTTTGTTATATAATAGAAGTAGGTGATAGGCTAAGAGGAGCTGAACCTGGTTTTGGCAACCCCTTTTGAGGACCAAATATAAATGATCAGGAATCTCTCTCTAGGAGGTAGAAATATTTGTCACATAACTTTTCAGCTTTAAAATCCCAGCCAAAATTGAAACAATTGAAAAAGTCCTACTTAGACTTCATACGTATTAAAAAAAAAATCTTCCAAATTTTCTGTGTTTTAGATTATAGGGAAAAAAGCCTATAAATTATGTAAAGCTATATGCATTAAATTAGTCATAATATTAATTATAAAACTATAAAATTCTAAAATGGCAGTTTGGAAGTAATCCAATGTCCATGATAGGAGAATGGTTAAGGCAGTTAGGGTATATCTATATTAAGGGAAAACATGCTACTAAAATAAAGGTAACAGACTATGTTCTCATGTAGGAAAATATAATGCAACATTAAGTGGGAAAAGCAGGAGACAAGATTATATCCACACTAGTTTACAACTATGTAAGATACTTATTAAGAGGTTTGGGTAGGAATTTTCTAATCATGCCTCTGTGACTTGGTTGTTTGGTAACCTTGGAAAAGTTACATAAAACCTCCTGCTCATCTCTCTAAAAAGAGGACAATATTTGGTATTTTTGTCATGAGATTTACATGACCTAATCCAGAAAAAGTGGTACCAGGCATTTAGTAATTTCTAAAAAGTCTATATTAAAATCCTGGAAAGGGCACACAAAAATGAAAATAGAAGTCAGGTTAAAATGGTAAGATCTCTTTTACTTTATTTGTAATCTTCTTATAATTGTGTTCTATTACTTCCATAATTAAAAGAGGCTCAAAGAAACTGAGCAATAGGGAACCAATGTATTGTGATGCCAGCCCACAAACTCTAAGGACAACTCCTAAACAGCAGTTTGCACCAAACTGAGGCTTCCTTACATTTCATGGACAAATCTGTTTCCCAACATAATGTGTTAACCAATCTAAAAGAATTTTTTCACCCAGTCAATTGGCATTCTCCAGTCATCTTTGCATCACCTGGGTATCACTCCTGTCAACTTCAGATATATGCTATGGTGGTTCACCTTGCTTTCTTCCTAGTCCGTTTATGTCAAATGATAAAACCCAAATATGTCAGAAATAAACCAAGGCTAATATCCAGTTCGTGGTCACTTGATGAAAGAGGGAAAATTACAGTCTCCCAAGTAGGTTTAATTCAAACAAGAGACTGTATCTTGGCAAACTTTTCAGTGATTTTTATTGCAGTTTATTATGTGTTCTCATTATCTGGGCTGTAATCTGCATATACCTTGGGTATTAAACTACTTTTGAAAGTTTGCAAATAAACTCTCTCCCTATGCATCATCACTCTTTTATTTGCTTCTATTTGCCCTAATAACAACATTACATGCTTTATTTCAAAATAAGAAGAGAGCCAACCATAGTATTTAAAAAGGATGAAAAGGTTGAAAACTTAAAAGGTCTTTGTTGAGTGGAGTTTGGACTAGGACCGCAATCAAATCCCAGAAACATGTAATTGATCAACCTAAGTTGGTCTCTTAAAGACTAAGTGAAACTAACTTTGACATATTTACTTCTTACATGGTTTTATGCTGCTGCTTCTAGTGAGAACTAGACAACTTGCTCAATCAATTGTTTTTTAAAAATTCATATTCTCATATTTGAGGAGAAGTTTGAAAACTACATGTCTTGCTTCATGTAGTAGCAGAGGTATGTGATTTAAAATACCCCCCCCCAATAAAAACATATCCAACAGAATATTTAAGAATTCTCTTCCATTGATCTTTTATTCTTTAAAGAAAAGATGATGAATTTTGGCTGGAATCTTGTAGTCAACTAGTTTTGAAATGAAATAAACATAGAGTAGGTCACTGATAGTTCAGATTTTTAGTTTTTCAGCAGTTTATCAATCAACTTTGGCTAGAAAACAACCATAGGAACGCAGTGGCAGTCACCTGTAAACATTCATTTCCCACTTCTGTGTCTGAAGGGCACAGGGGTGGGATGGGGCATTTCGCTGGTCTCGGCTGGGTGTTCTTAGGATCCAGCCACAGATTCAGTTTAGGTTTGTATCATGTGTTCTCATCTTCTGGGAGCAGTTGTCTGGATGGGGAATGTTGTCATTAAGGGAGATAGAAGGTCCCAGAGAGGATGAGAAATAACAAATGACCCCCCTCCAGGCCTCTCATGGGTTGGAACTTGCACACTGTCACTTCCATCCCCATTATTGGACGTTACATGCTAGTATGGTGGAGAAATATACTCCTCCCGTAGAAAGTGGAGTAACTGTCCCTAAATAACACACTAGTCTAATACATGTGCTACCTACTGTACTTCATGTTCCTACAATGTCACAAATACCCCAACTTAATCACTCAATTCTCTTGCTCTTTTTTCCCTTAATATCTGTCATCTCTCTTTTATTCCTCCCATTTCCTTGGTTATGTGTGCAACATATCTTTTTTAAACTATTACAATGGCCTCCTTCCCTTTGTCCATGCAATTTAACTTCATCTTCTATAATACCGTCATTATTTTTTAACAGAAAAACTTGGGTATGTTATTTTTCTGCCCATAATTCCATGACTCCCTATAATGGCATGTGGGCATGGAATAAATGCCTGTCAACCTACTTTGATCTTTTCCCCCCACTCCCCTCCCTACCCAATTTCCGCATTGTGTTTTAGACATCCACAGCCCTCCCATGGTATCTCACACCACCACGCTCCACATCTGCCATGCCATCTACCTCTGTGCCCTTTCCACTGGTCCAAGGGTCAAAGCTCTCATCATCCTTCACCTCTAGCCCTTGTCTGAAGCTGTATCAGTCAGGCAAGGCTAATTTATAGAGCAGTCACCAATGACAGCGGCTTAGAACCACAAAGGTTTATTTCCTGCATGATATATCTCCACGTCTGGCTGGCTCTGGATCTCTTCATGTGAGCACCCAAACTGGTAGAGTAGCTCTTATCTGAGACATTTCACCACAGGGAAAATAAAAAATGGTGAAGCATGAATCAGTTCTTAAAACTTCTTCTTGGGAGTGGCACGTGCCATCACCATTCTCATTTCATTGACTGAAGGAATCACATACTCGTGTCAGAATTCCATAGGATGGAGATGTAAAAATCTTCTGCAGAGAGAATCACCTCAATGAGAGCTAGTAAATATTTTGAAGAATAAGGAAACATACTACAGAAGCTGTCCTTTTCATCTTCCTGTGAGACATAAAGATTCCTTCCACTATGTAACAATATCAATAATATATGTATCATTTATTTAAAGGAATATGTGTGTATATAATTATACATTTTTATTGGTCAGTTCATTGGATGCATTTTCCACTTCCACAATAATTTCAGGCAACTGTGTTACTAAATTTTCTGCCACAGCATAACAAAGATCCATCTTCCTCCAGCTTCCAATAATATTTCCGTCATTTACCTGGGAACCTTCATCTGAAGCTTTATGAAAGAGCACAGAGCTTCTACTGACAATACCTTCAACGCACTCCATGCTGTTGCTAACACTTTCTCAAAACCCACTCCTACATTTTGGGTTTGTATTTCAGCAACATTCCACTCTGGGTGTAAATGGATGTGTTAGGTAAGTATTGCTGTGTAATGAATTACTACAAAACTTAGCAGCCTAAAACAACAAACATGTATTACCTCAGTGTCTCAGGGTCAGGAATTCCCGAGTGGGTTGGGTCGCTGACTCTTCTTGCTCAGGTCTATATGGTGGTGAAACTGTCCCTGGGCTACAATCATCTGAAGCCTTGACTGTGACTGGAAGATCTGCTTTCACAATGTTTCATGTGGTTGTTGGAAGGTCTCAGTCTGTGCTGAGTTTTGCCCAGAGGCTTCAGGTTTTCACCAGAATACCTTCTCATTGGGTCTGCCTGAATGCCCCTCAAAAACTGGCAGCTGGCTTCTCTCTGAGTAAGTGATCTGAGAGAGTGTTTAAGATGAAAGTTTCAGTCTTTTGTAACTTAATTTCGAAGTGACATGACGTCAATTCTGCCATACTCTATGGATCACACAGATCATTGATATAATACACTGTGAGAGAAGACTATATGATACCGGGGGTAGGATCATTGGGGAAACCAGTTTGGAGGAGGGCTTCCACAGATAACATTTGGCCCCCTCATGCTTCAGAAACAAACCTTGAAAATCCAGATCTCTGATACCAAAAAAAAGAATGATAGTAACAAACAAAAAACAAAAATTGACTTCAATGTGATTATTTTGGTTAACTATTTAGCTTTTTCCCCAAATCGTTTTTATCTATGTGCTAAACTATGTGCTAGTTACTGGATATATAGAAATGAAAATATAGTCCTTTTTTGAGAGGATTACATACTAATAGAGAGATAAACATATAAACAGAAGTTGCAAAACATACATTGTAGTTGCTATAAAGGAGTATATATATGTCATAATGAAAGTCAACATAGCAAGACAGTTAAAGACTTTGGTTTGGACTGTGGCTGGACCATTCATTTTGAATACAAGTTTCACCACTCACTAGTTGTAGTACCTTTTGCAAATTACTTTACTTTTGTGAGTCAGTTTCCTCACTTGTGAAATACAGATAATATTAGTACCTGCCCATAGGGTTGTTGCAAGTTTTAAAGAACTTGCACATGGATAGGTAGACAGACAGACAGACAGATGTGCTTGCAGGTAAGTGTGTTAACCATTATTTGAACCTGGATGAAGAAGGGTTCTTGTTGTGTAGAATATTTAATAACACTGTCACCTGCGGTAACATAAAGAGCAGAAAGTGTGTGTAATGAAGTGGATGATGTAGCTAAGAATATTTCCCATCAGAGTGTTGAAAGTGACACCTGGTTTTCTCTTGCTGCTTTTATTATGATATAAGAAGAGAGAGAGAAGCTAGAGGACAGGCTATTAAAAATTTTAATTACTGTTTTGAAGATTCCCAAGGTTTAACACGTAGGAGAAAGAGACTTAAGTAACTAAATAAATCAATGAAAATGTAATCAAAGTGGTTAGGCTAGTGAAATTCTTCTGTATGACAGGGAAAACGTCATACTGCAGGAAGTATAGGGGAACTCTCTGTACTTTCTTCTCAGTTTTGCTGAGAATCTAAAACTGCTCTAAAAATTTTAAACTAAAATAGTCACATTGAAGCCAGTCCATATTGAGTATTCAATTTTGACTGTTATCACTATGGCCTTTGTTCCTGACAAAATTTAGATGACTCTTGGAAGAGTCTACCATGGACAACTTTAATGATGACAGAAATAAGGAGGTAGAGATGGTGACAAAAATGGAGCTATAGCCTCTGAATTTAACAGATTTTTTTCATTCCAGATCTTGATCCTGTGATCCCAGGTTGAGTCTTCAGATTTGGATGCCATGTATGCAAGTATTAGTTCCTAGGACCCTTTTAAAAAAAAAAAATATTGGGGTGACATTAGTTAGTAAAATTACACAGGTTTCAAATGTACAATTCTGTATTACATCATCTATATATCACATTGTGTGTTCATCACCCAGAGTCAGTTCTCCTTCCTTCACCATAGATTTGATCCCCTTTACCCTCATCTACCACCCTCCTCCCCCCTTACCCTCTGATAACCACTAAACCGTTGTCTGTGTCTATGAGTTTTTGGACCCTTTTAAACGTTAATTTATAAGAGCATAGTACCATTTCAGAGGCTTCCACAAGTTGCATTCATTTGCCTCCCTCATGCTTCAAAAGCAAACCAAAACAACAAAATGATTGTTTGGGGTCAAGAATGTTCCTGTGACAACCTTGTCAGCCTGTGAAGAGAAATGGGAACCAGCCCTTTAGGGTATTTGACCACCTTTCTATTTCTTCCTGCACTGTGAATTTCTGCTAGTGAGGACCAGATTTCTACTTGCGGTCCCAACTGAGATGTGGGAAAGCAGTGAGCCTGTGTGAACAACAGGACAAAGCCGAGACTTGGAGAAGTAGAACTGGGGCACTCAATTTGTATTAGGTTGCTGCAAAAGTAGTTGCATTTTTTGCAATTTTTTAACTTCTGAAACCGCAATTACTTTTGCACCAACCTAATATCGATAAACAGAAGGCTAGTGTTTTATTCTAAGACTGTACGAGAGTAAAGGGATTATACTCCTTCCGCTATGTTTTAGATGGAGTCAATTCCCTGGGAGGCCAAAGACAACCTACAAATTGGACCTGATGGAAGTACATTGAAAACAGGTCATTAGACAAGAGTCGGAGAAAGAGGTGGGTTTAGTGACATCTGGATGACTCCTACCATTGTCTCCCTCTCTATGAAATGCCAGGAGTAGCCTTCGCCCTAAGCAGGTATAGCTAAACTGGCAACTGGCCTGCAGTGGAAGCTGTGCTGCTTCGCTGGTTATGAAGCAAAGAGTCCCCTGGCTTCCATTCCACCTGATACCCTGTTAGTTGTTAGGGCAATAACATCACTTGCGTGTCTGGGTGGAAGAAGGGGAAAGAGAGTTTTGGAGATGGGGCATTTCATTATGTGTCGGGATAAGCATTTCGTGTTGCTTGCTTATTGCCAACATTTGAGTTTATGGTAGGGAATCAGAAGAGCATTCTTTCTCCGTGTAAAGTAAATGCCTTTAATTCCCTGAAGGATATAAATGAGAATGAGAAGGGAAATAATTTACTGCTTGGGCATTTGTGCTTGTCAAAGTAACAGTTTAGATATCATCAAAAAATAGCTGTACAAAAATATTAATCTTTTTTATTGACACTTAGCCTGACTTTGGTCAAGACTGTCATAAAAAACTAGAGACATTGCATAGCCGTTGTGATCATTCGTTCTGGGGGGCCATCTCCTTGCATGAACCCAGTTATAAGGTCATGAAATGTGTCAGAGTTGGTAGAAAAAAAAATTGTGTGTTTGAAATTTAAGAGCATGTTTTATTCCCTCTGGTAGTCTTTCTGAAATTCTGTGAGTAGAACTTACCTAGCTTGATTCTTCTTTACTTGGAAATCCTGAATAGTTTTTCTTGGAAGTGACCAGATGGAAAAAATTAAAAGTGTTTTAGAAGAGCTATTAGTGCTGGGTGGATTTTTTTTTTTTTCTAGAAGCCTTTTATTTTTATTTAGGCTTAGATCAAGAACATTTACAAGATTAATGTTAGCTTATCCGACATGATAAAAATTGTTTTTATTAGAATTTTAAGCCACAGCCATATGCATTGATGGGCTGGATTCTGTTTTCAATGATTGTCTTTATGTCTCTTGAACATTAAAACGACAACAAAATGAACAATTTCATTACAGTCTTGCTTCAGATAGCATAATTTATTGTCTTTAAAAATATTAACCTAAGAAAGCAGCGATATTGTCTCCAGAAGCTTTTCACAGAGGACATTTAGTCCCATTCTTATTGCCCCTATTAGATGTTACTAGGTAAGGAACAAGTACCAAAATGTAATGCGGAACTCTCAAAGAAAGACCAGGTTCTATTACTAGATTTCTGGGGAAAAATGAATTCTACAGGAAAATAATGAGTAAACCCAAAGAAATTCCTTTTCTTCTTAATATTTTGTAACCACATACCACAATCCCAATTAGAGGAAGTCGAGGTGTTAAAATCCTCAAAATTTCCACAAATGGGAAGACACTTCATAAAATTTTCATGGTGCGGGCATAAACACTGTGGATTGGACAAAGACAGAGCAGGCTTCTAAGATCCAAGGAGACAGCCGGATACTTGGATGACCTGTGAATGCAAGTTAGAGCCTCTACCAGAGCAGGGCATCTGGCCCTTAGTGTGTTCCTTGTGTAGTTTTACAAGGCAGAGGTTGTGGTGTAGAAAGAAGGGAGAACACTTTGGAAAAATGCAAATCTGGGGACAAATTATTAACAGCTTCATCTTCAACAGATTTCTGAATCTCTCCGAACATCTGTTCTCTCATTTCTGAAACAGGGACAGAAAGTAAAGGGATGTTGGGAAGCAAAATATCTGGTGGGGCTCACCAAGGTGAATTCTCTTCCCCTTGGCATTGATGTCTGTCTGGGTCAGGTTTATATTTAATCTGTTAATGTACTTCACCAGGCGGTATTCATCTTAAAGGGTCACAGCTCTCTCCATGTATACACAAGTTCAGTAATCATACAGACTATGTTATCCCCCAAGAAGAATACAAAGAATTTAGGAAGGTAAATT
The DNA here is from genome assembly GCF_057876585.1 of Rhinolophus sinicus. NCBI lineage: Eukaryota > Metazoa > Chordata > Mammalia > Chiroptera > Rhinolophidae > Rhinolophus > Rhinolophus sinicus. Next base: position 48,791,542 of record NC_142512.1, read on the forward strand.
TTAGCCAGTGAGAAAGTAGCTGTGAAATAGTGGAAAGAACAATAGTCATGCAATTCTCACCCCACACTTAGCCTGTTACCTTTTCCTGTTGGATCCTTAGATTCCTCATTTGTGTGATGAAGCAGATGCCTGCTTGCTTGACAAGTTAGTGAGCTATTCAAAAGTGCCTAGACCATAGTAGATGGTCAATGAAAGTTTGTTATGGAAAATCAAAAATTCATTGTAATTGACTGAAAATGAAAAGGACACCTGCCCTCCTGATGCATTTTTAGTGTAGGATGAGCAAAGACATCTTAGCATTTTGTTCATTCCTCTGTTTCCACCTTCATGCATAATATATATTAATATTGCATTGGTTATTTTTTTCAGTATGGCTTGTTACAGGCATCATTATTAATTATCTTGTTACAACCCAATAACTGGGTGAATTCTTTCGTCCAATGTCTTTGGCACAGTCAAGCATATCTCAACATGTTTTATTTCTCTTTCAAGTTGCTACGTGTAAGTCCTGGTCTGTTCTCCTTTAGTTAGCATGTTCCTACAGAAAAGGGCTTTCTTAGTCACATGTGTTTCATATAAGATTGACATGCTGTTTTGCTTATAGAGAGATGATGACAGGTCTCCAAATAGCTCATGATATGTGATTTTGATTGTGTTTCCAGGGGTGAAAATGGATTTTGAATGAACCATTTGCATACATTTAACCTGGTGCTCCTGGTGGCTGTACCTTGAGAGCAAAGACACATTTTTGAGGGAGATGTGACAGGTGACATATGGGGTGAAAAATCAAGTAGACGTACCTTTGAATGGAGTTCATGCCAGAAAGTCATTATTAGATTGTTCACCTCTGATATGAACGGTTCTTGCAAAATTTATTCTAGTTATTTTTCAGTTGGTTTAAATGCAGTAACCAAGACACAAATTGTATACGAAAGGTCCCATAGAAATACATGAATAACTGTGAATATGATCTGTTTGTTTCTGAAAAATTCTAACTTGAAGGGTCGCTTTCATATTCCTTCATGTTTCAGTAATGAAAAATTTTTATTACCCTTTAATGGTAAACCTGATTTTTACCTGAACCTCGAAAGGAGCTGGTTTGGTGCCTTGTTTTGAAATATGAGTGAAAAGGAACCAATCATTGTAAAATGCTTTTCACATATTGTAAGAATCGTATTATCTTACGGAAAAGGTATCCTTTTTAATATAAAGGTAAAACAAAGATAAAGAAAAACATGATAATGCCAAAGAAATAGGAAATTTTTATTTGCTATGTTTGTTTACATGATGTCATGTTCTTCTAGCAGTTTTGTTTGGTTGGTTTTTTAAAGAAAACAGAGAAGACATGATACCAATTCCCGTAATTTTGGATCCCTAAATTTCAACAATTTCCAATCTCTTACAGCAATAAAATTTCTTGTCTTGAATTTACGGTTGAATTTTTACTCCAATTATAGTGACTGATAATGGATCATTCATACAATTTCTATTGGTATAGCAGCCAAACAAAAAAAAAAGTGGAGTGCAATCATTATTATCAAGTAAAATTCATTTGTACCATTTACATGTAGAACACAAAATATCTAGGTGGAATCAGGAGAACCAGTATTCAGAAAGAATCAGCCCAGCCAAAGGACAGTCCATTTACAAAGCATCATACACAGGAGATTTGGCCCACAAGGGACACGTTCAGCATCCCCAGATATTTAGTGTCAGGTAGCTCCGGTTTTCCTTTTTTTTTTTTCCCCCCATGCTAATTTATAGGGATTGGCATGTTCTATTTTTTAATTTTTTAAATTACCCAAATTTTAATTTTGGAATAGCAGGTCAAATTGGATGAGTTCCTGGAACTATTTTTTATGGAGCCTCAATGTTCAGATGTCCTGGATGTGGTGAGGTTAACCTTGACCTTCAGAGTTGGAGACTAGCTCTTCTGGCCTCATCTTCCACATGGATAATAATACCTGGAAGCAGTGAAGTTACAAAGGATACAAATTATCTGTTCCAAGCTTTCAAGAACATCTGGTAGTTTTTAGTTTTTCTTCCCTCATTTTTCTACACTGATATATTTGCTTTCCATGCAGAAACCCTTAGAATATAGACTTATGAAAGTATGAAAGCTGTTTGGAACCGTAAATACTGATTGCTGTGCTGCTTGCTCCCCTCCCCCCATATATATATGTGTAATAATGCTGAGAGGAAAGAATTAAAAATAATTTCAATTTTATTGCACCAAAGTTTACAGCTTTTCAACACAGCAACTCCAGCAAGACTTGAAGAGACATCCAAAAGATTCATAAAATGCCCTTAAATATCAATTTGAAAGTGAATTTGTTTGTAGCCTTTCAGTTTTGCCAAAAAAGGGAAATTTCCTGAAACGTTTGCTGATTTTTCTCAGACTCAGGGTATAATGCCCTAGATACTGAGATCCTCTGGACATGATTGAGACAGCTTGCAACTTTCTCATTCTCGTTCATCCAGGAAACGAAATAAACAAGCATATCTTTTATGATGTGGCGATGGGAACACTGGAATGCATTGACTGATCTGTTAGAGAAGTGGGGTGCCAAGAATGTCCACTTTCAGCTGCTGGTATCTGATATGTTTCCCCAAATAAACTCAGTCATAGACCTGAGACTTCTTAAAAGTTCATTGTATGCCTTCCCAATTTATAATTCTCGATCAGGTTTTCTCAAACGTGGCTCTCTTGGCAGTTTCGGTCAGATAATTCTTTACTGGGGTGAGGGGGGTATCCTGGCCTTGTGGAATGCTTAGTAACATCCTTGGCCTTTACCCATTAGATGCCAGTTAGCACCCGCCCCCCAATTATTACAACCCAAAATGTCTCCAGATATTGCCAAAGGACCCCTGGGGGACAAATTGCCCTTGGTTGAAAGCCATTGCTGTAAATCTTGCAAAAACAAACAAGCAAAAACAACTTTAATACTTCCAAGGCTAAAGATGTTATATAGGCTATTATATATATCTAGGATTTTATATGTATCTAATAAGCCTATCTAGACATATACTATTAGATATATATTGGTAGTGTATATTACATGTATATAGTATATACTATATTATTTTAGTCTTATATAGCTATGTGTTATATATAGATACATATTTAATATATATATTTAGTGTATATGTAGATCTATATCTTTTTGTCTTTCATATACAGTTCTCTAAACTCTTTGATTGGTCCCCTAAAAGAAACTAAGGGTTATCTTAAAAATAATTTTCTTCTCTGTCATAACTCTTGCAAGATACGTATATTTTGAAAAGTGGTTTTAATGTGGGAGCTGCCTGTTTATTACTGATAGAGACCATTTTTGCCTTCTACGCATCACCCAGGGGATCTCAGATCTTAGTTGGGGAAGAGTATGTTGCTGGGCTAGTTTCAAGTGTAATCATATCACTACTTTTAAATATATTTGCTGGTAGTACAATCTTATGTGCAGCTGTCTCCAAGAGTTAGCCAAGAAGTACCTCATTGGGACAGGTTTTCCATCTTCCTCTCCCAACACTTTTTTTCCCTCCCTTTTCCATGCTACAGGTATATTGATCTTGTTGAGAAAGTTCACTCAGAGAAGTAGTCAAGACAGCAATATATTGAAAACAAAGCCATGAATCTGACAAGAAAGGTACTGAAGGTAAGAAAGAAGATGGGTTTGCATTTTTATGATGTGTTAGAAAAAGTCATCCTCGAAAAATCTGTCTCTGGAGGCCAACAATTATTCACTTTGGGAGAATGTATCATGCAAAAGATCTCTTGATTTTAGGAAATCTTACAATGACCTGTGTTGTCCTGGGTGCTTTACTCAGGAACATGGACCAACTTTAAATCGAAGAAAGAATGTTGACTTAATGCAGGAGCTTCCTCTGGGCCAAGTTCCTTTCTTTGTGATCTTGCAAGTGTTACATTTAATTTAAATTTGAAATCAAAGATACGTGAACACAGAATTTGGCCCACAGATTAATTATTTGGGTTTTCAGAATTTGGGAGAATTTACTGGCTGAAACAGATGTTTCTGAATTTTCTCTCTTTGCTGAAGTCTCAACAAATTGAAATTCCTTTTAGACTGCATGATTCAGGAGGTTGATGACCTAAAAATAACCAATAAAGTTACTGCATCTTTCCTCAGTGTTTCTGATCACATATTTTTCAAGAAAGCATTGAAATTTCTATCAAAGCTCTTACGTTAATGATCTCTTAAAAGTTCAGATCTGTTACAGAGAACGAGAAAAATTAACAGTCATAGACCTAAGACTATTTCTTGACTTCATCCTAAATGTAATTTTTTGCTCTTTACGAGTCCTTAAATATTTAATAACTCTGAAAGATGCAAATGTAAATTCCCTATGAATCTCTACTTTGTCCAAAAATTGAATCCCCATCTTTTCAACTTTCATCCATTAGTACTGCATTGGCACGAAAGAGAACAAATTTCGTCCATTAATACTGTATTGGCATGAAAGGGAAGCCAAATGTAAGGAGAGTACTAACAAGGCTATGTATGTTCAGATGCATGGGCTATTAACCATATAATTAACAGGAAAAGAAATTGTGTGTTGATAAGGAATACAATTCCTTTTTGAAGATACATGTTGCACACACACACACACACACACACACACACACACGCTGCCAAAAAAAATGTATACTCATTTTAAGAAAGTAAAAAACTGTACTAAAGTTGTAATACTCAATACATACCGATAACAAAGTCACATTTGACTTCTGCCATGACAAGAGGTGCTCAAAGTGGTTCCCATCAGCGTCCAGACACTTCTGATTACGGCGAACTACTGCTTGAGCAACGTTGACCAAAGTGCCCACTTGTATACATTTATTTTAAGATGTATATATATATTCATCTTTTCCCCTTTCACTAACACTGTTTACATTGTATGCATGGAGATCAACATCCATTAGCTACTTTCTGGGTGATAAGTTAGAAAAGAAGAACCAGAAGACTAAATTTTTATTTGCCCTCATTTCTGATCTGAGAAACTAGAGAGGATTTTGGTGGTTAGTATTGCTAATTTTTTCACCTCACACCCTAGGACATAGGAATCCAAAGTCCTTAAATGTCTTCTCTATAATCATTAAATTATAAGCTGATTATGGCCAATTCTTTAGAAAATATGAAAATAGGACAGAGCTTTTTACCTAAGGCTCATCTTTTGAACCTTTATAAAGCCACCTACCACACTGGAACCTGCTCATGGAAAAGGTCCCATGCAATCTCCCAGCCTTGACTAAACCCAATCCATTCATTCAACATTCAACAATTTTTTTTCAGTTATTTGTTATGTACCAGAAAGTGTCCTAAGAACCAAAAATACATCAGTGAACCATAGAAACTCATGGAACTTCTATTCTAGTGTAGGATAAGAGGAGAGGGACAGTAAGAAATTAAACCAATAAATAGAAAAAGATAATTTAGATAGTGCTAAACTCTATAAAGAAAATTAAACACGGTAATAGGTTAGGAAGTAATGACCAAGATGTAGAGGAGATTTTAGATTGAGTTGTTAGGGCATGGCTCTCTGGAGAGGTCACATTTGAACTTAGAAATAAAAGATAAGAATCATCCAAACATGTGGGCTTAGGAGAAGACCATTCCAGATGAAAGAAATTGGAATGATGGCCTTACAATAGGAATGAGGTTGGTGTCCTTTATGTGTAGAAGAAAACCTAATTTCTCTAGATTTTAGGGAGTGATATCAGGTACTATTATACACTGAATTGTGTCCCTGACCCCAAATTCGTGTGTTGAAACTCTAATGTCCAAGGTGACTTTATTTGGAGATAGGACCTTAAGGGAGTAATTAAAGTTAAATGAGGTCAGAAGGGCAGGGCCCTAATCTGATAGAACTGGTGTCCTTATAAGAAGAGAAAGAGATACCAGAAATTTCTCTCTTTCCACGCGTGCACACAGAAGAGTTCACGTGAGGACATAGTGAGAAGGCAGCTGTCTGCAAGGCAGAAAATAAGACCTCACTAGAAACCAAACCTGCCAACATCTTGTTCTTGGACTTTTAGTCTCCAGAATTGTGAGAAAATAAATGTCTGTTGTTCAAGCCACCCAGTCTGTGGTATTTTGTTATGGAACTCTAACAGACTACCATGGGGACCTAACCTAGGGATTAGTTGAAAATAAGGCCAGTGTCTAGTTTGTGTAAATAAATTACTCTGTGGGTTAGGAAGTTTTCATTTAAGTGCAGTGGAATGCCATTAGATAATTAAAAAAAAGAAGAAGAGTTGATGTGGTCTGACTTATATTTTGAAGATGTCACTCTGGCTGTTGTGTGAAATCATGCGTGGGGAGCATGGAGAGCAGCAAGAGACCAGTTGGGATTCTCAGGGAAGAGAGAATCATGGCTTGGTCTAGGAATGTTCGTGGTGGAGGTTATGAAAAATGTTAGAATTCAAGATGTATTTTGAAGATAGGGCCAGCAGAATTAAACAGCAAACTGAATATGGTTTCTGAGGGTATGAGAGAAGTCCTGAGACAATTTTGGTCAAATGGGAGTCGGGTGATTTTCTGAGGTGGTGTTTTCTTATCTGGGGAGGAATTGGCGATTGGCGTCCACTGGGCAGGGATTAAAAGTTCTATTTTGATTGTAGTGGAGATATCAAAGGGGAAAGTTGTATATATAAGTTTGGAGCTCAGTAGAGCAGTCAGTCCAAGTTGGAGATATAAATTTAAGATTCATTGGAAGGTATTTTAAAAGGGACTAAAATTAAATTTTCTAAGGATAGAATGTAGATAGCAAAGAGTCAGAGTTCAATGATTGAGGTCCAGGTCACTCCAGTGTTTAGAGTTCTCTCAGACATTTAAAGAAGAGTTAGCAAAATTGTACACAACCTCTACTGGAAAACAGAACCTGAAGAAACACTTTTCAACTCCTTTCATGAGGCCAAAATTACTTTGATTTCAGAAATAGACAAAGGCAATATGTAAGAAAAAAGCTATAGCCAGTATCTCATTGAACTTAGACATAAAATTCCTAAACAAAATATAAGCATCTTAAATCCAGCCATATATAAAATTAATTATATACCACAGCCAAACAGGATTTATTCAAGTTATGCAATGTGAGTTAAATACTTGAAAATCAATCAGTGTAACCTACTATATCAACCAACAGGCTAAAGAAAAATCATATGATCATATCAATTGGTAGAGATAAAACATGATAAAACTTGAAACCCATTTATGACATATATATTTAAAAACTCTCTCCAAAAACAAGAAATAGAGGGGAAGACCCTCAATTTGATAAAGAGCACATATTGAGGGTTGCTAGATGGGCAGGGGGGTGGGGATAAGGGGGAAGGTGAGTGGACTAGAAAACAGTCGGTAACCACAAAATGGCCACAGGGTTTTGAAAATTAATTTGGGGAACGTAATCAATAATGTTGTAAAGATTTTGTAGGGTACCCGATGGACACTTGTCCCATTTGGGAGACCTCCTCAGGGATGATGTAGATGCCTGATCTCTGCACTGTACACCTGAAGCTGAACAATAGTGTATGCCAACTATAATTATAATTATATATATATATATATATATATATATATATATATATATACACATATATATATATATATGTATATATATATATGTATGTATATACTTACAAGAAGCGGAGTACAGCATTAGGAATAGAGACAGTGGAAATGTAATGGCTCTGTGCGATGTCAGAGGGATAGCAGATGGGGGGAGGGGGGTTCACACAGTGTGAGGGATATAAATGATAAACGTCTAAGTATTACTTTGTCTTGTGCACCTGAAACTAAAAAAAAAAAACAAAAAAAAAGAAAAGAAAAACAAAACCTCCAAAAACAAGAAATAGAGGGGAAGATCCTCAATTTGATAAAGAGCACATATTGGGTTGGTACAAAAGTAATTGTGGTTTCCAAGGTTAAAAATAATTGAAAAACTACAATTACTTTTGCACCAACCCAATACAAACAAGCAGACAACAACAACACACACAAAAAAAACCCCAGCCAGCATCATATGTAATGGTGGAGAGCTGAATGAGTTTCCCCTAAGCTCAGGAACAAGACGAGAATGTTTGCTCTCATCACTGGTACTCAGCACAGTGATAGCAATTCTAGCCAGTGCAATAAGGTCCAAAATGAAAAAAGGCATACAGGTTGGAGAGGAAAACATATAACCGTCCCTATTTCCAAATGACATGATTTTATACATGGAAAATGCCACAGGATCTATAAAAAACCCCTAGGACTAATAAATGAGTTTATGAACATCACAGAATACGAAATCAACATACAAAAATCAAGTGTATTTGTATATACTTGCAATGGATATGTGGAAACTAAAATTAAAAATACAAGTTTATTTATAATCACTCCCCCCAAAAGGAATAATTATGTATAAATCTAACAAAATATTTACAGAACCCATATCCTGAAAATTATGAAACACTGATAAAAAAATAATCAAAGAACATCTAACTAAACGGAGAGACAATCATGTCATGAATAGAAAGACTCAACATAGTGAAAATGTAAATTCTCCCCAATTTGATCTGTGGGGTTACTGAAATTTTATCAAAATTCCAGCAATATTTGATATAGAGAGAAAAGAGAAGCTAATTCTAAAATTTATATGGCAAAGCACAGGTCCAGAAATAGCTAAAATTATTTTGAAAAAGAATAAAATGAAAGGAATCATTCTAACTAAAGTTAAGACTTCTTATATGGTTACAATAATAAGAGAGTGCGTTATTGATGGAGGCATAGACACATAGATTAGTGGAACGGAAGAGAGAACACAAAAGGAGATATGCCCAACTGAGTTTTGAAAAAGTTAAAAATAATATATTTTTTTGAATTAGTGTTTTGGATTTCTTTGGATAGATACCCAGGAGTGGAATTTATAGGTCATAATGTAGTTCTATTTTCAATTTTTTGAGGTACTTCCACACAGTTTTCCATAGTGGCTGCACCAATCTGCAATCCCACCAACAGTGCATGGGGGTTCCCTTTTCTCCACATCCTCGCCAGCACTTGTTTGTTGATTTATTGATGATATGGCCATTCTGACAGGAGTGAGGTGGTATCTCATTGTGGTTTTTATTTGCAATTCTCTAATGATTACTGATGTTAAGTATTTGCAATGACGTGGCTGGACCTAGAGGATATTATGCTAAGTGAAATAAGTCAGATGGAGAGAGACAAATACTATATGATCTCTCTTATATCTAGAACCTAAAGAACAGAATAAATGAACAAACAAAACAGAATTAGACTCAGAGATATAGGTGAAAAAAAAAACAACAACTGAGGGTTGCTAGGTGGGAGGGGTAGGGATGGGGCAGGAGGTAAAGGGATTAGAAAATACAACTTAGTAGTCACAATATTGACATGGGGATATTAAAAACAGTTTGGGGAATATAATCAGTAATGTTGTAAAGATTTTGTAGAGGGTCAGATGGGCACTTGTCTTATTAGGGAGACCACTTCATGGACAGTGTAGATGTCTGACCACTGCGCTGTACACCCGAAGCTGAAGCAGGATAGTATGGAATGTCAACTATTACAAAATTAAATATCATATATATATATATATATATATATATATATATATATATATATATATATATATATATATATATATATATCGTCACAGGATGTGGAGTACAGCATAGGGAATAGAGTCAATGGAATTGTAGCAGCTATATACGATATCAGAGAGGTAGTAGGTTGGGGGAGAGGGGTTAACGCTTTGTGAGGGGTGTAAATGTGTAACTATTACATTGTTTTATACACCTGAAACTAATAAAAAAAGTTGCAAAAGCAATTCAACGGTAGGACAGTCTTTTCAACACATGGTGCTAAAGCTGTTGAGCCTTCAAAGGCAAATAAATGAATCTCAAATATAATACTGTCTACAAAAATAAACTCAAAGTGGATCATGGATTTAAATATAAAACTACAAAACTTTGACAACAAAACATAGGGCAGTATTTTCGGATTTAGGACAAAGTGAAACATTCTTAGACCTGACACCAAAAGCATGACCCATAAAAGAAAATAATTGTTATATTGGACTTCATAAAAATTAAAAGCTTTTGTTCTATAAAAGACCATGTTAAGAGGAGGAAATATTCATCTAAAGAGTGGAAGAAAATATTTGCAAATCACACTGCTCAACTTAGGATCTGTATTTAGAATATATAAATAATTCTCAAACCCCAACATTAAAAACAGAGAAAAAAAAGCAATTCAATTACCAAATGTGCAAATGAAATGAACAGAAATTTTACCAAAGGGGAAACAGAGATGGCAAATGAACATATGAGGAGGTATTTATCATCATTAGCTATTAGGGAAATACAAATTAATCACAATGAGATATGACTACACCTATGACCAGCTTTAAAAAAAGAAAAGCAAGTGATAAAATAGTTGATGGCTAAAACTGAAATAATTTGAGCAACAAAATAAGTAACATAGTTGGATTATAGCCCAAAGTATAAAATAAATATACATTAATCCATACTGGTATAAATAAATTTTCCTTACAAAATAATCCCAAATATCAGATGTAGATGATCCCCCCTATCCAGGAGGTGAATCTTACCAACTCATTTCCAAAAAATAGAGTCTGGAAAGGCAAATATATTAACTTTACACTTCCTTGGTTATATGATCAAGGTTAACATCATGGTGTGTCATGTGGAATCCATGGCCCCACTGACATTATGTGACGATAAGGGCACTTTTTATCTCTGTGGTATTCTTTTCAAAATTGATAGCCTAGTCTAACTATGAGAAAAATATCAGTAAACTCACACTCTAGAACATTCTACAAAATGCTTGACCAAAACTCCTCAGAACTATGAAGGTCATGAAAAACAAGGAAAGTCTGAGAAACTGTCACAGACCAGAGGACACTAAAGAGATATGACAGCTAAATGCAATGTGGGATCCTAGATGAGATCCTGGAACAAAACAAAAACATTAATAGAAAAAAAAAAAAACCCTGCTGAAATCTGAATAAAGTCTGGAGTTAGTTAATAGTAATGTTCCAATGTTGGTTTCTTAGTTTTGACAAATATACCACAGTCATGTAAGATGATAACATTAGGGGAAACTGAAACTGAGTCGTGTATGGGAACTCTGTGTACTGTCTTTGTAACTCTTCCAAAGAGTTAAAGTTATTCCAAAATTTAAAGTATGTTTAACAAATACTATTTTACTAGTTAAGGAAAAACTATAAAGTTCCTGAGAATAAATAACATAATGTGGAAGAACAAATATAAAACTTGACTGAAAGATAATAAAGATCTAAATGAATGGAAAGGTATAACAAGTTCATTCTTTAGAGGAAACATCAGAGACATGTCAATTCTTCCTAAATTGCAACAATGACAGCAAAAAATGTCCTCATAATGCCAATTTGTTGATCTTTAGGTAATAAAATTTTTAAAAAGAAGGCTAGAAAATGTAAATAGAAATGATTAATTGTGAAAGATCTTTTAATGAAAGATTTAATGTACCTGTCACCATAATTATTAACTAAATGTCATCATTTCAGTTATTTATTCATTTCATGAGCAAACATGCACTGAATGCCTTATGTACCAGGCGCGCTGTTGAAACACTCTTCAAGAATGAGCAATGTTGTGTGTCAAATTGCTCTGCTACCTTGATATCAATCCTCAATATTATTTTGAAGTTAAATGTAGTGAGGTCAATAAAGAGAAACCTAAGTTCCAAAGCAAATTTAGGACCAGAATTAACTGGTTCTTTTTGAGCTCTTCACGTCTCCTTGGTGGTATGTAGGTAGTAGAACTCCCACGTGTTTAGTGTGGAGCAAATCAAACAAAAATGAGGGCAAACCAAAGGGAATTGATGGAGTAACTGAACAAGGCAATCACAGGAAAACATGAAGTTTTCAGTCCTGAAGTAATAGAACTTTTAAATGACTCCGCATGTCCCACCGGATGGGGTATTTACCGCTTCCAATAGACTCAGGAAGCCGTGATTATTATGATTCTGTCACAGATTAGGAAATAAACTTAAAGAGGTTATTAATATATGGAAACCCATACAGCCAGTAAATGATGGAGCCAGCATTAGAATCCAAATCTATACTGTCAATCTCTGCTTTCTTCTCCTGAACTGACACTATGATCAGAAGCTTCTCTGTAGGACAACAAACAATGGTTAAGTATTTCAAATATTTTGGCACCCAGTGAGCCTGTTTGTTTGGGTAAGGGTGAAAATGGAATCACTCGTTTTTCTCTTGTTAATAAGTCCTTAAGTCATGCAAACTCTAAATATAAATGCCTCGAAATTCAGTGGAACTGTGGGGGTTTTTTATTATTAAAAAAAGGGGGGGATTGACTTTCAAGCCAAGTGATTTCTGGAAAGAGTCATACATGTGAGTAGCGCTAGTGCACGGGAGGTCCCGCCATATTGGGACAGGTCCTAATTGGCGGAAAGAAAGGGAAAGATTCATAATGAATATAATAACAGGGAGAGATGGAACAAAAAAAGACTCCTTTCTCTTCTCCTTCTAATCAAGAGTCCTGATAAAAGACACAGACACATAGCAAGAGCATTCCAAGGTTGAATCACATCGCCGTCCAAACCTGTGTCATTTAAAATGTAGGTTCTGAAAAATAAGCAACCAACAGTCAAACAAAGCCCTCTCATCTTGGGCCAAATTCTGAGCTGCACTAAAACAGGATATTTTCTAGAAGCTTATTAAATGTTTGGCAAACATTAAACAATCCTTTATTTGTTATAAAATTATTCTTAAGCTCCCACACCCTCAATGATTCTAATAGGTTTAAGTAAAGAGCAAATATGGGGAAATTGTTAATGACCACTATTCAAATGGATGAATATGAAACACCGGGGCGGGACCACTTTAATCATTTATATTATTACAGGTGCCCACTTTGATGGCTTGTTGCTCTGGCTGCTGCCTTTGATCTCTTCTGTAGAAAACGCTTCGCTCCACTTCACAAGAGACTGTCGTGTACCCCATTCGCTGGCCTTTGGATCAAACCAGCAACAGACCTCACAGATAGAACCCCACCACTGGCCATTCACAAAGAAGTAAATTGTAAGTTCTTCACATCACTTCCAAATGTTTCTTTCAAGAGAGAACAGTTAAGAAAAGAAAAATTATATTAGCTAATATTGCCATCTGCTTTGGTTACTGATAAGGCCTTCATCGTGAAGTGGTTTGCCAAAGTGCTTTTATTTTCAGCTATTTAAGGATTAAAAGAATTGAGCCTGGGTAGACATTATAAAAAATGTCTGAGTGTTGGTTTTATGCCTTTGCTGCTGCTGCTAGTACTCCTATCTGCAATTCAAAACCTGATTTTAGGTAAGGATGTTATGATGAGCAGGGGAGGCCTTTGGATTTTTCCATAGGATTTTTCCCTACTAGCACGCATTTGTAATCTTGGGGACAGTAACACATTCAGTTTTGAGGTAAAGGAAAGGCATTTTTGCCATCATGGGGGACAGAGTAAATATATCAGGTCTTTGTAAGGTTAGAGAGTCTGGCTCATTTGCACTGTGTTTAATTATCTAAGATTAAATTAAGAAAAGCAAAATGGTAGAGTGGAATAACCTCAGATTTGTAGACAAGGTCCCAGGACCAAATCCAAAATTTGCCATTTATTAGTTGGTTAGTCTTGGGTAAGTCAATTCATACCTCACAGACTGTTTCCTTGTCTTTTATTTGAGACTAACATCATAGCTTATTCAATGAACAGTTGATTTAATACTTACGAGAATGGTTTGTAAATGGCAAGTCCTGCACTGATGTTGACTAAAGGAATGACTGGGCCACAAAGCACAAGTTGTAGGCGATTTGGGGGAGTATTATAAAGAGCTTTGTGGAAAAGTGAAATACTGATTTATGTTTGTTTTCTATTGTTGAGTAAGAATTTACCACAAACTTTGTGGCTCAAAACAACACACATATCTCCGGGACTCTGGGCCCGGCTTACCTGGGTTCTCTGGAAAGCTATAATCAAGATGTTGGCCATAGCTGGCTTCTCATCTGAAGGCTTGACTGGATCTGCTACCAGCCCCACTCAGGTTGTTGGCAGAATTCATCCCTTTGCATTTTCTCTGAATTTTCTCTGATTAAAAACAAGTCACTGGTCCTGCCTACACTCAAGGGGAACAGTTTTCACAAAGATCTGAACACCTGAAAGCAAGGGTCGTGAGGCTGCTTTAGAGCCTGTCCACCAAACTATTCACTTTTAGGTCTCTCGATGTTAAATATACGCATCAGAGCATTTCTTCAACTCACAGAATGCAGACTTTAGGCATTGTCCCCTGCCCCCCTACCTTTTTTTTTTTTTTTAACAGATCCCACTACAGAAACTAGCACATGCTATACGGATAGAACATGCCACCTCCCTGCAAAGTACAGATATACAGAGTTTTCTTTTTGTCAGCCACCACTGGGTGTCTGACCTTCCTATTCTCCTCTGAAACAAGATGAAGTTTATTTTTATTTATGAAGTTTCAGTGAGGTTGGGAAGTCACCGTGAGCATTGCCACTTGGTCCAGTTTTCTTGTGATTGCCCTTCTGTAATCATTCTCCATCTTGTTCTGTGCCCTGGGACCTATGTACTTGCCTCAAGTCCCCTGAATTCCAGTACTGTTCAGTCAGTGGGAGGCCACAGCAGGAGTGAAGAGGTAAGAAGAGTGAAGTCACTTTAGGGATCCCCAACTCCCCTCTCTTACGGGATCAGCTTAGGCTTCTTCTGTCCCCCACCCCCACCCACACACAAATATTATCTTCTTCTCATGGCGATTCCTGACAGGATGCTCCTGTCAGGATTCAGTAACTTCTCTCATACGTCATCCATTTAGGCAAGATAATAACACTTTGGATGTTACTAGCCCTGGGGTGCTACTGTAAGTGTGTGTGCATGTGTGTGCGTATGTGTGCATATGTTTGTGTGTGCGTGTGTGTGCACATGCGTGTGTGTGCATGTGTGTGCATGTGTATGTATGTGTGCATGTGCTGTATGTGTGTGGTGTTTCTCTGAGTCCTCCCCACAGTTTTACCAATAATTCCTTTATTAAATCTTCCTCAACTTACCATACATTGAGTGTGGCGTTTTTTTCTTCCCGACACTCTGGCACATATACCACCCAAAGAATTTAAGTTTCATGAGCTCAGAGGTTTGTGCATAAGGGGTAATCAGAAATGGTTGTCGAATGAGTGAGAAGAACAATGACTCGTTGCCAGTGAATATGGCTTTTTCCTCAGTTGATGAGTCTGTGTGTCTTGAGGGGCTTCCGCTAGTTCTCCTAGTAAGGAGAGTCAACGTGAGGGTCCGCGTCTCTTGGAAAATCTTCCTTGAGACTTGAGATGACAAATACTGCCTTTTTCAGAAGAGATAAGGACATTGCCTTTCTGCTTTTCCCCTTACCCTTATCCAAGAGACAGATATGGGGAGCAGGGGGAGGGAAGCAAGATGTGTTTATGTTTTCAACAGAACCTCAGTGCTAATTTCTGTTTAATGGTGTCAGAATCCACATCTTTCTTCAGTGGAAGAAGCAACAAGGTGGAAGCAAAGGTTTTGATACTAAAAAATTATTATAACATTAGAAAAAGAAAATAAATGTGAACATTGGATCAAGCTAAAATGAAAAAAAATAGGCGCTCTAAAGGACAATCTAAGTAAAAATATTTGATTGTGGACTAAACACTCAAGGAAGTGTGAAGCGTTTGATATTTAGAGATAATTAAAAGGAAATTTGGCTAGATATCCAATATTGCGTTGTGGATGAAAATTGGAAAACTATGTGGAATTCAATCAATAATGTTGAAGTTTTGTTATGACTGGATTACAGGACTATTTCTGGTGTCAATATTTGCTCAGTGGTGTCTGATCAGTGAGATACCCCTGAAATGTCTCAAACAGTTGTTTTCATCACACAGATACGAGTTATCATAGCTTCAAATAGGAAATCAACAGCTGCCAGACTTCTGGGCTTTGTCTACATTCTTTTCTCCTATTAGTTTTGACATTACAGACACGAGATATCCTGGATGGAGTGAGGACTTTGGAGTCAGAAACCCATTTCTAGACATAGAGTCATTTTACTTGTTTGTTCGCCAGCTCACGGGCCCCACACAGTCCGTTCTCTCCGTCTACTTCCTGTACTACTATAAAAGTAGGACACAGCCTGTCAAGACCGAAAACGTGCTACCCTATAGACAAAGCATTCCACGTTTCAGAGGAGCAAGGACCTGGCTCTGGTCCTGTTCCAAGCCATCCTTAGTTTGAAGCTGTACTCTGTACGTCGGGCTCTAAGGAATTTTCCATGAAGGCATTTTAGAGGGAATTCATGTGTTTACTTACCTCTATAAAACTCAGTTAGTTGCTCAGAATAGTAAATGGGCACGTCACATTCTGTCTATAAACATCTTCTGAGGACTTTGACTAATTCTTCATTCCTATTTTTGAAACCTTGGCTGGAAGGCTCTGGCAGCAGCCGTGGCAGAGACACAAGAGATGCAGGGCTGCGTCCAGAGTCTGGACGCTTGTCTTCCAGTCCCAGCTCTGCCACCAACTGATTGTGGAAAAACTGAGCCCTTTACCTCTCTACGCTTTACTTTCATCTTCTGAAACATCAACATCCAAAAGCAACAAGGTCGCCTGCATCGTAACTGTGATCTGTACAGTTTCAAGATTCTCTGATGGGTGCTCTCGAGTTTAACTTGCTCAAAATACATTGAAGTCTAATAACTCATTTTCACAAAACTTCTGAATTGACCCATTCAAAACATTTTTTGAACGTCTGCTCTATTCAGCGAGTTAAGTGGGGTAACATAAACAGAATAAAGTAACGTAGTTATCTAGCTTTTTCTTTTCTTTTTTTAATGTTCAGTCTGTAAACGGGATCACTACTTTTGAGGAACTTATGATCTATTAAACAGAAACGCCATCTTCACAAATACACCTTGTGCTTGGCAGTGGGTAAAAAGGGAGGCTGGGACTCCAAAGCCATAAAAAAGTTTTCTTGTGTCTCAGAACCATGGTAGGAAATGCAATGATAGCTCATGTAATTGTTTCTTACGTGTCAGAACCTGGACCGAGTGCTTCTTATAGGTCAAAACAATGTTATTAGGTGGGTCTTATTATTTGCCCTCTTCTACATCTTGGAAAAGGAAGTCACAGCCATTAAGTGATGTATCCAAGGCCATAGCACTAGACAGTGATGGAGTCAGGGTGCTAATTCAGACTGCTATCTGACAGTAAACCCACTCCTGTTCAGATACAGTCAAAATGCTTGATGTATTCTAATGAAAGGGAAATCTTTTCAACAAGTGACCTCAGAGATGTCTTTATGTATTCTCTTTCAGGACTTTGTAATGTTTCTCAGAGTTTTTTGATCCCAAACCATCTATATGAGAATCACTTGGATGAATTTGTTAGCAATATGGATTCCTGGGTCCCACCTTAGACCTTTTAAATCAGAATTTCGAGATTGGACAAGGAAATCTGAAGTTTTAGCAATCACTTTGGGTTATTCTAAGAACAAGTTCTGAAGGGAAAGATTAGATTTCAGTTGGGAAATAAGTTGAGCATGATTCCAGGGGGAGAGAATATGGACAAAGTTGTGGTGTTCAGAGACAGCCGTTCTGCAGGTCCAAAAGCACACGTTTAGCAGGCGTGGCAGGTATGTATAAGGAAATAGCCAGATACAAGTGTAGGTCTTGAACAAGTACAGGTCAGTCTTCATTGAGCCTTGAACAAAGTTCTTAGGCTGTTGGACTTCACTGGACATTCAAATGGAGCCATTTGGATTTTTGGATAGGGAAATAACTTTTAAAGTAGAATTTTAGGCAAATTCGTCTGGTAGCCATTGGGATAGCTGAGATGTGAATAAATTGGCAAGCTCTTACTGAATTGAGGCTCTTAATGCCTGAATGTGTGAAATATCACGTGATGATATTGAGTACATTGTGGGGAGAAAAAAACCCATAGCATAAAGCCATTTTCTGGGTTAGGTGTAGGGAGGACTTCAAAAGATAGAGGAGTTTGGCTGTCTGAGTGCCTGGAATGATGAAGCATCGAGAACGGGAAGAGGTAAATCAGAAGCAAGCACTAATTTAATGGCAGATGGTAGAGAGTTCACTTTTACAAATATTCGTGGTACCAGCAAGACAGGTTTTCAGGTCCAATAAGCAGTTCGAAATTCAACACAGAATAAAAAGGTGAAAATGTCAGAACTTGAGACACAGATTTAGACGTGTTGGGCCTTACCCACAGAATGTGACAGAGCACATGAGGATTTGAGGACCAAACACAGAGCAGCCCTTGAATACCCTCATTGGTATTGTGGAGAAGAGATTGAGACAATACAAAAAGCACTTTATTCTCGAGAGGAGTTGGATGAAAATAGAGCCTGAAGTCACGCTTAGATACATTCTCTTCTTCAACAGGGATGAGAGAAATCCACACATCACTGTCTCAAAATATTACCAGTGGTCAGTACGACAAACTTTCATTTCCCGAGAATGTATGGTTAAAATTAAGGTAAAATCATCTTGTGCTATGGCGACCATGAGGATGGAAATGAATTTTATCCCACTGAATAATCACAATAAGAAATGAAGTAGCATTTGGAAACATCACGAGAGCAAAGCACACATCTTTTCAAAATGACTGCTTTGTTCCCAGAGCACCAGACAGAGCACTCTTCCCTTAAAGACTCTCCAGCTCATTCTCATTGGTGGAGACGAGCTCCACTGGAATCTGCAACTACTGGGGACCAACTATGAAATACTCAAAAGGATAACAATCTCATCTTCCTGAATCATGAGCGTCCTCCTCTGAGAATACCTCATCATCAAGAACTTTCCTAAAATTTATTTTCGAGTCCAACCTGAAAGCAGAAGTAAGGCAAGTAAATATCAAAAGTAACCAGGAAGATGCATTGATAAAAATGTCAGAAACGCCAAGTTCGGGTGACCCCCGCTTTTGGTAAGGATTCAGGGAGGTCCTTCTCACCAGAACCAGTTTCCCGTTCTTAGATTCCCTTTCACTGATTGTGCTTATGGGCATGCAGAAGTGTCTTTCCGTGCAATGGGGAGTTCGCTTATTTGTGCATGGGGGTAAGGCAGCCTTTGATAAATATAAAACCCCATCATTATCTCATTTTGGTATATTCAGAGATTTTCCTAAACAGATGTCATGGAAAATTCATTGAGAAAGAACATAACTTGTTACAAAAGTAACCCACAGATTTTTATCTTTCCCTTTTGCCTTAAAAGTTCAAAGCTGGGAGAAAACGACTTAATTGAGATAGGCCTTATTGAAAAAAGAACTGAAGGGTAATTCATGTGGCATCGACTGGATAGCATTAAGTGAATTGTGCCGGATGGAAATTTCAGTGCCCTAAAAGCCTTGTGATCATGTTTGGCACTTCAAACATGTTCCATTTTCTTAGCCTTCAACCATTCTCATCCTGAATGTTGCTGCTCTTCATATATAAAGAAGATGCTAGCATGGACAGACAGGTAACATTGAGTGGATTTTTCCAAATCATGGACTGGTTTTGCCATGAACTATTGACAGACCTTCCTAGTGCTCCTGACACCGAAAAGGATGAATTTTAAAATAAAAGACTGTGTTCAGGGCTTGCCAAAGGGCAAAGAGATGGTTCTTGGCCATTCGAGAATCAAATCCTTGACTTTGATCATCAGTTAAGTGCTATTTGAAATGGGGAAGTATTTCTAACGGCCAGTAACCTGAAATGTAGTTTAGGGTAAAACTGCAACCATTATTATGGAATGATAAGGAGTCACTTGAGACCTGTCTTTGAGGTAAGCTTTCTCTCAGAATCAAGCCTGGACCATCTTGCAACAAGCAGCTAAATTGTTCTTCTTTGGAATTATTTAAAGAGGTGTCCCTACCACGCTTTGCCTATTAGAATGGTTAAAACAAACAAACAAACAAACAAACAAAAGCTGGTAATACCAAGGGATGGCGAGGACATGAAGCAGTAGGGACGCTCATATATGCTAATGGAACGCAAAACAATACTGCCAGTTTCTTATAAAGTTAAACATACACTTACCACGTGATCTAGCAATTTTACTCCTTGATATTTATTATACAGGAAAAAGAAAAATTTAAGTGTACATCAAAACCTATGCATAGATGGTTGTAGCAGCTTTATTCGTAATCACCCACATCTGGATGCATGCCAGATTTTTCCATTTGGTAAGCAAGCTGTGGTATAGCCATGCAATTAAACTGGTTCACAAAACAACAGGGATGAATCTCAAATACATTTCACTAAGTGAAGGAAGCCAGACTGAAAAGGCTACATTCATCTTGTATGATTCAATTTATATGACATTCTAGAAAGGGCAAAATTATAAGGAAGAAGAACAGATCAATGATGGCCAGGGTTGTGAGTGGGGGAGGGGTTGGCTACAAAGGGGCAATGTGAGAGAATTTGGGGAGTGCTGAAAATCTCATAGAACGGTGCACCACAGAGTGAATGTTACTGTATTTAAATTAAATAAATTACACACACACACACACACACACACACACACACACACACACACACTACAGACTTATTCCACATTATCTCTTTTTCAAATTGGAATTGAAATCCAGTAAAATAGCTTCAGTTAATATGTACAATCATTTCTATGAACCCTGAAGAGAAGCTGATGCTAAGACTACAGCAGAGGAATCCTGGGCTTGCTTCTTCATTAAATATATCAGTCTGAGAGAAAGTACCTTTGCCAGGGGAGTGGGGGAGGAGGAATTTTTCTGTGCACTTATGTTGGTCCCTGGTCCCTGTACCTCCTTTCTGTGGCACATGCCTCAAGTACCTACAATTGCATTATCACTTCAACTCAATGGCCAATGAGTCACCAGATCTTAGGAGCAGAAGGGTCATACTTCACTTAATTCAGCAAATATTTATTCAGTGTCTGCCATGTTCCTAACACTCTTCTAGACATTGGGAGTTTATCAGCTTAAATGCGTAGAATTCATCCTCCACCCAGAAATTTTAATTTGGTATTTGTGATGTGCAGTGGTCAAAAATCTTCACCTTCGATTTGTTTCTTTACCAGGTACTGCACACTTCCAAATTCAGCTGAATTTCACCTAGTAATTAAAGTTGATTTTGAAAGCATAAAAAGGAAGGGTCCAAGGGAACCCGCACTATCAGTTTGGTGCCTCAGTCCTTTCTAGTAGTTTTTCCGATTCGTAACTCAAAAGAGCTTGTGTCCTCCACAAGTTGAGATTCTGGAAACTAATTGGCATTTTCACTTAGCTATAACATTTTAGGTAATGAACACAATTTGCTCATTTGGAAGTAACGTAGAAATGAAAAAGGCTACTTGTCAGATGCTGGGGTGCTAGGAAGAACATTCTGTCTTTTAGGAAGGAACTATAAATATGTGCTAGATGTGTTAACAATTACTTAACTAGGCAACCAACTGAGTGTACTAGCGTTAGGAGTTCTCTAGATCTTTGAGAAAGAACCTATAGTAACAAGAAATAATCTTTCCATCCTAGATGAGAGTGTGTCCAGAAACTGATGAAAACACCAGTGGGCTAATTCATTTCCTATTGCTGCTGTAACAAATTGCCACAAACTCAGTGGCTTAAAACAACACACACTTTTTTAAATCTTATAATTCTTGAGGTCAGAAGTCTGAAATGGATCCCACTGGGCTAACATCAATGTATCGGCAGCACTTGTTTTTCTCCTGGGGTTTGTAGGGGGCATCTGTCTTCTTGCCGTTTCAGCTTCTAGAGACCCCCACAATCCTTGATTCATGGCTTCCTTCCATCTTCAAAGCCAACAATGGCTGATCAAGGCTTTCTCATGTTGTACCACTCTGATACTGACTCTTTCATCTTCCTCTTCCATGTTTAAAAACACGGTGATAATAGTGAGCACAGGTGGACACCCAGGATAATCAGTTGATGAGCAACCTTCATTCCATCTGCCATCTTAATTCTCCTTTGCCCTGTAATGGAATATATTTACCAGTTCTGGGGATTAGGACATGGATGGCATTGGGAGTCCATTATTCTGGCTACCAAAGGGGTAAACCCACAGCTAAGAATGGCCACTCCCTGTGGTAGCCTGTAGAATTGGTCCAAATCCTAACCCGAACCAGAGGTAAAGTTAAAAATAATGGCTGGCTTCATGAATGTCTTTTGTTTTATTTAACATGGTATAAGATATCATCACATACTTCCCAAGTAGGTCACCCTTCAAAGAAGTAAACAAGCCAATGCACAGAGGGATACAGACAGCCTAAAGCTGGCTGGCTCTCCATGCTCTCATTCCCCCAGGCAGTTCGTCTTAAGTAACATCGCCACCAAAACAAGATCGTTGGCCTCCAGTTCCATTTTGTCCTCATTCGAAGCCATGTTAGTGGATATTTCACATCTGGAAACACTATTTCCTTGTGTTGACACTAATAAACCAGTCTTTCTAACACCTTTCCTGCAAGAATTTCAAGGACCTCCAAGTCTAGGATAAAATACGGTTTTCCAGGGTTTATGTGTTTCACCCATTAATGGAATTTCCTGATTTGGGGGAATTTTGACCAGATTTAGATTGTTTGATCTTCATTTTTCTAAATACTGATTTAAAGCAACACAAATGAGAACCACGAGCATCTTACTATTTTACTTTGCTGTAAAGAATTCACAAAAAGAAAGTTTCATAATAAAATCCAAATTACTTAAGTTTAGCGTGAATTTCTTAGCCAATTACCAGTTTCTCTCATCCTAAAGGAGACCATTCGAGGGACTTAAAACTGTGTTGGATCCTTTAATTTTGTGACTTAAAAAAAAAAAAAAAAATTAGCGAAGAGTGACCTCATACTTTAAAGACAGTGAAAAATGTTTATAAAATTAACTCAAGGTTCTTTGGACATCAAACCATTTGGGTTTTCCTCATCTCTGACCTCATAAATATTTTCATCTGCTACATGTACAAGTATCTGAAACATACAGATTAAAATAAATACTGCCCAACAGAAAAGGAAAGGACTTGGCAAAATGGTATGACTTTGAATAGATGAGACTGGTAAAAAACCCCAAGGACCACGAGCTTTGTTGCATGTGTCCTGCAGTTGTACTGATATGGTATGAATGCCACCTTTATCAGGGCAGATATTGTAATTTAACCACCACAATTCTCCTGCTTTCCTTCTTCTAGAGAAATAAAACCCCCATACATACGCCGATTTTTATCTAGGCTCATGCACATCTAGAAAAACACTACCTTTCCAAAATCTTAACTGCAGCGAATGTGTTCCAGTGAAGGACTTTCATCCAGTGGTACATCACTGAAGGCAGTGGTGTCATTTCCTGGAAGGAGGGGCCAGAAATAGAAGAATTTCTGTTTCTTAATTCATTCTTTTGTATTAATTTACTCACTATGTTTTAAGTACTAATCGTGCCACAGATGTGGGATTGTCATTGTAAGACCTAGGTTTTGCCAGTGGTAAGCCCCCATTCTATCAGAAAATAGAGGCAGAGGAGCAGCAATTAAGATATAGTGTTATGAGAAGGGCTCTTTCCTTTCCATCTGACCACAGCCATCAGGTAAGCCAAGATGGCGCTTACAGGTACATTCAGGAGCTATGGAGGAAGAAGCATCCGATGTAACGCCGTTTCTTCTCAGGGTGCACTGCTGGCAGTACCACCAGCTCTGCACTCCACAGGCCCCCTCCTTCCCCACCCCACCTGGCTGATACAACACGCAGGCTGGGACACAAGGCCAAGCAAGATTATGTCATATATCAGATTCATGTGCACCATAGTGGCCGCAAACGCCCAGGTCCTCAGGGTGCAACATGTGGCAAGCCTGTCCATCACGGTGTTAACCAGCTAAAGTTCACTCCAAGCCTTCAGTCTGTTGCTGAGAAGCAAGCTGGATGCCACTGTGGGGCTCCGAGAGTCCTGATTTCCTACTGGATTCGTGGAGATTCCACGTGCATATTCTTTGAGTTTATCCTCACTGATCCATTCTATAAAACCACCAGGCGGAATCCTGACACCAACTGCATCACCAAACCAGTCCACACGCACAGGGAGATGCAAGGGCTGGCATCTGCAGGCTGCAAGCGCCTTGGCCTTGGAAAGGGCCACAGGACCCCCCCATACTAGTGGTGGTTCCCGCCCTGCAGCTTGGGGAGGGCACAATGCTCTCCAGCTCCACCGTTACTGCTAATTTGAGTAATGTTTGTCAAATTCTTATCTACTAAACAATTTGGGATAGTCATGTCTGCTTAAAAGTGTTCTTTAATTTGTTAAAACTGGTTGTCTGCAGATTGTTTCATGAATGCATCATCAAATTATGAAAGTTAAATTACAATGTTTGAAGACTAAAGGATGGTGTATCTTGTTTCTCATAAGATAAATATTTTGTCTTTATCTTATTAGGGAGTTTATATGTCAATGTTTAAAATGCTGTTTGGTGTAATAGGTATAAAATAAATTCTGTGAAAGAGGGGCAAAAAGATATAGTGTGATGATCTCTACTGTTAGAAATATTCACAAAAATACTAAGGGGCTAGAGAAGAAAGTGGCTCAATTTGTCTAAGGAACCTATCCAAAAAGAGACATTTTAACAACTAAAAATATATATATATATATATATATATATATATATATATATATATATATATCCTGCCTTCACTATCAAATATCAATATATGTACATATGTATATATGTATGTGTGTGTGTGTGTGTGTGTGTGTGTGTGTGTGTGTATAGAAGGCATGGCCCCAAAAGACCATTTATGGCATATTTTCCAGATGTCATAACAAACTAATACTATTTCAGAAGAAATGGGAAAGGTGAACATATTTAATAAAACATTAGCAATGGAATCAACATTATTTAATGACTGAATGTGGTAAGAAAAGGAAAAAATAAGTCTAGAGATTTCTTGGGCTTCCAGATTAGCTCAGTGATATAGCCTGTTAAGCAGAAAAGGAAAGAAGCAGAAATGAAAGAGGAGGATTTTTAGCTCAGGTAGAATATGGTGACTCTTACTTGTCTATGTGATATCTAGGTGCAGATATTCAACTGGCAGTTGGCTAAATGAATCCGGAGTTCAGAGCTAATAATTCCTGAGTTGGATGGGGTGGTTTTCACCATATGGGGAAACAGTGAGACCTGGTAGGAACTGTGAACTTTCAGAAAAAAGTACTTTTGAAACAAGACCAAAAGGATAAAGATAGAAGCCTGGGGAATACATTATTTAAGAGAGAAGTCAGAGAGATGCCAAAAGTTTGTTCGGAAATTGAGGAAGACAACAAGAAATTTTTTGAAGTTAAATTATGAAACGGAATGCTTCAAATATTTAGAATACTACAGAAAATTGCATCAAACACCTCTGCACTTGCCACTGAGATTTAACAACTGTTCTTCTAGAGATTTTTAACATTTAGTTCATAATCTAATTTGAGGGTTTTGGTTTTTTGTTTTGTTTTTCGCATATGTTGTAGGAAAAGGCTTGGAGCCCTCTCTCTCTCTCTCTCTCTCTCTCTCTCTCTCTCTCTCTCTCTCTCTCTCTCTCTCTCTCTCTCTGCCTCTCCCCCTCTTTACCCCTCTCTCTCCTTCCCTCTCTCTCTTTAGATAGCTGGTTGTTCCCACAACAATCTGCGGGAAAGATTCTTTTCTTCTAGTGAATCTTTTCCTCCAATGAATTACCTCAGCTCTTTTGTAGAAAATCAGTTGACTGTATATATGGATCTATTTTTGGACTCTGTTCTGTTGATGTATTTGTCTATCCTTATGATAATGCCACACTGTTTGAATTATTGTAGCTTTATAATAAGACTTAAAATTAGGTAATTTAAATATTTGAACTTTTTTTAAGTTTTGTTTTGATTTGTTTTTGCTATTCTAGATTCTTCTCATGTTCATGTAAATTTGAGAATCAGTTTTTCAAACACTCAGAAAAATCTACTAGAATTTATATTGGGGTAGTATGGAAATCTATGAATCAATTGGGTGGAAAATTTACATTTATCAATATTACAACTTCTCGTACATGGACATGGTATAATTCTCTCTTCAGAATTGATAAGTAAAATGACTTGAGCATGGAGATTTCTTTATAGGAATATTTTTTGGTTAGGATCTAAGTTTTTTAATATATGGTTAGCTAGAGTTTTATTAATTTTATTACATTTTTCAAAGAACCAACTTTGGTTTTATCAGTTTTCTCCTTTTTTTCTATTTCATTGATTTCCATTTTTACATATATTATTTTCTTTCTTCTACTTACTTTATGTTGTATTTGTTCTTGTTTTTCTAGCTACTTAAGCTGGAAGCTAGATCAATGCTTTTAAACACTTTAATGCTTAGGTGTTGATTTTAAGTAATGAAAGTATACATTTCCCTCTAAGCACTGCTTTAGCTGCATCTCTCAATCTTTGATATATTATGTTTTCTTTACTGTTTAGTTCAAAATATTTTCTAATTTTTCTTCTTATTTTTAAAAATTTGATCCATAGACTAATTTGAAGGATATTGATTACTTACCAAATATTTTGACTTTTCTAGATATCTATATATTTTATTGTTATTGTTATTGCTTTAATTTTGGTTTAATTGTGGTCACAGACTATGCAACATGTGATTTCCAACTTTGAAAGTTATTAAAACTTGTTTTATGAACGTGCATGTGATGTTTTGTCCATGTGGTCCAGCATACAGTTTATCTTGGTAAACATTTAATGTGTACTTGAAAACATTATATTGTAGAGTTGTTGGATGCAAAGGGAAATCATGAAGAGTAATGGAATATCATGAACAGCTTTATGCCAATAAATTTGACAACTTAGATGAAATGGACAACTTCCTTGAAAGGCACAAACCACTGAAACTAACAAGACATAATAGAAAAATCTGTGTAGACAGAAACAGTTTTTTATTTTTCTAGATATAGTGCTTTCTTCAAATAAATGAATTATAAATGTTTTCTCCTGGCCTGTGCCTTGTACTTGTACTTTCTTACTAGTGTTGTCTCAACAGAAGATGTTTTCATTTCAATGAAGTCCAATTTACCGATTATTTTTATTCTTTCATGGTTAGTGTTTTTCATCCTGTCTTACCTACTCAAAGTTAGAGAAGATACTCTCCTATGTCTTCTAGAGCTGTCCTAGATTTAGCCTTTACATTCATATCTATACTTTAACTTGAATGAATTTTTGCTGGGCTTAGAACTACCTGAATCTCTTTTTAAAATCACAGGTCAGACTGTGCTTTTAAATTGTGAGGATTCATCTTTCAGCCATTCTGCAAATTTTTCAGCTACTGCTTCTTGAAATATTTATTTTATTCTCTATTCTCTTTTCTGCTTTTGTAATTCCTATTAGACATTTTGGTACTTTCTTATTCTATCGTTTTTGTTTTTCTTGATGTCTCAGTCACCCTGTCTGTTTGCGCTACACTCTGGCTAATTTCCTTCAATCTGTCTCCCAGATTCCTAATTCTCATTTCAATGGCAGCTTAATTTTATCCAAAGATCTTTTTTCTTTCTTTGATTACATATTTTAATTTTGGTCTTTCCCCTCCTTCCCTAAATCTGCCTCTTTTTTTTCTCATGTTTCCATTCTTCATTTTATAGCCTTAATTATTTGACGCATGCCTATGTTATAGCCTTTTTACATTATTCTGTGATTTCAAGTCTTGGATCCTATCCCCCTGTTTGCTGACCCTACCTCGTGAATTATTTCTTTGTACATTGCACCATTCGTGATTCTGAGGGCATCTTCAGCAGATGCTGATTAATTTTTCTCAGTGAAACTGTGTGCTTTTAGTTTACTCTGCAGTTTGTTTCCAGGGTTTCCAGGACTAGTGATCTGCTCTTACAGTGTTTTCTCATCTTGGGGCTGCTAGGACCATGTGGGGAACATAGTTTGCTGCAGACCAAGATGGGCTGTTGTCCTGAGATGTTTGATTTCCAGCGGGAGACATTATTTTCTCCTCACATTAAGAGGAGCACAGGCAGAGATGCACCTTCTCGCTGCCATTTACACAGGCTGGTGAATAGACTTATCTGGCCCGCACTTTGTAGAACGATCTAAACTGGACCAGTCCCAGCCTGATGAAAGGATCGCGTCTAAATCTCAGTGTAATGAAAGCTCAGTCCAGTCGCTCCTGTTCTTACACGTGCGCTATAACAGCAGTCCCTCGCCTCTGTGGTCTAGCTCTGTTCTATTAGTCTCTGGGGTTCCCAGGGCATCCAGTTATAAGATTTTCTCTCTAGCTTGAGTTGCCTGTGGATTTCTGTAACTTGGGAATTTCCTTTTCTTTTATTTGGACTCAGCTATATCGTTAATCTTTCTGTTGTCTTGAAAAGAGAGTCCCTAATCCCTACTAGATATTAATGTTCCTGTTAGATTTTATTATTCTTGAAGTCATGTTGAGGGTGTGTTTTATTTATATGTATGTCCTTTGTAGTACTTAGCACAGTGTTATAAAACTCCATTAGTGCTTAATAAAGATAGGCAGAATGAATTTAAAAACGAATCAAAGGAGGCAGCTTGAAAATGGTAAAAGATAAAGAGAGAGGGCTGTAGTATTTTAAATGAATGATTTCTTTCTCCATCTTAAGTGGTTAGAGGAGTTAGGTGGGGGCCAGGAGATGGTGGAAGGTGTTACCTTCCTTACAAATGTATCAATAATCGCATCCTACTGCTTCATTTCAAAAAGAAAAAAAATACCATGCTGGTTTCTGTCCACAGAAATTCTGCCAACATCCTGGTGGTTGCTGGTTTGTAATTTTATGGGTTTCCAGAGGATCAAACACTGTATTATTATGTTTGGCTACTAACTCGGGTCAGCAGTTCAAAAGCAGAAGGAAGGGGAGTGGAATGGGCAGGAGGAGAAAGACGGAGCGTGCATAGGCTGGTGTATTTAAGACAATCGTTTAATGTACTGAGTGTGGAGCAGTTTTTGCTGAATCTCAACCAATTTCATTTTTAGCAGAAGATAATTAATAAATCCTTAAAGCACTGTTTTATAAGAATATTATATTAAATATATAGCAGTTATGAAATTTTGACTGAAGAGTAAATTAATAGGTTGGTTGTTCCATGAGTATCCTTTTATAAAGATTTGAAGTGGAAGATTTTTGTATCAACAATGACAAAAACAAATCAATTATTGAACAAGCTCCAAATTCCAAATCTCTCCCTTCAAAATATCTTCATTTATCTAAATATAATTTGTAGGAATCATGATATTAAATACTATAATTATTGGTATTTCAAAATAACACTCAGCAATTATGATCAAAATATATAAACCATTTTCAGATCTTAAACAATGCATATGTTTTCTCAGAAGATAAACTTGGAATTAGCAGCATAAGAAATTCTGGCCCTTGACTCTGTCGTTATTGAAATCTGCATCCCTGATATTTTCTTTAATCTTTGAATAGAACGGGCGTTTGTGTAACATGTGCAACGTCCTCTTACAGGGACAACAACAAATTGTGTGTGATTTCCTTGCCATAGTTTCTTTGCCTTGGATCCAGAAGTGGCTAGGAGGGGGGTGGATAAAAACAGTGGGATTATCATTTTTAAAGATTTTGACATAAGACTAATGTATTCCTGTATCGGCTGCTTCTTTTTCCTGCTCCATTCTCAATATAATTGTTTAGTGGGGTCAACTTTATCATTAATTGGCTACCTTTTAAGTACGAAAGAAACAGGAGAGGATTATGCACAGACATTAGGAAAGCATCAGATACAATATAACTGTTTATTATCATTTAAGATAAAAGTATATGTAAATCTATATATTTTATTTATCAATTCATCCATTTTATTCAGTAGTCCATTATTCTCGCATCAAAAAAACTATTTTGCATTCTAGGTACTAGGAAGGCAGCAATGAAGACGTGAAACAAGGTCTTTACGTTGAAGGAGCATAGCTTCTGGCTTAGAGGTCCAGTAAACCAGAAAGCGAATAATGTAAGTGCTGCAGGTAAGAGAAAGGAAAGAAGTAGAGCGTGGCGGGCTTGTATGTGAAGAGCCAGTAGGACAGGCACTCAGACGTGGCTCTTCTCAGAAGATAACATTTATGCAGATATCGGAAGGACAAAAAGGGGCTTCCTTTGTGAAAATTCAGAGGACTTCACAGCAAGTGAACAGGACCAGGCCCACCTCTAATATGTTTGGGGTTCTAGGACAACAGTACAAGTGGCAGTCCATATACTCCCTAGGTAAGTACTTACAAGTTATAAATCAAGCTAGCAAACCATTGGCACAATATTTTCTAGCCTCCCTTCTTGAGAAACAAGCCTTCCTAACAATCGGGAAGGCCCTCCTTGAGGTCAGGATTCTGGAACTCCTTGGTATTCTTCACTGACACATGGCAGCGTGGGGAGAGCCCACCCCACCCCTAGGCCTGTTTCTCCTTCTCTTCCAGCCCTGGCTGCCTACCCACAATGTAAGGAGATCCCCACGCTCACCTGTGGACACCCCAGTCCATACATCCAAGCTCCGTCCATATCTCTACCCAGCTATCTTTTGGCAGTCTCTTGGGCCTAGAGAGCATATGCCGGTATTTGCAACCAATCTGACTTTACTAAAAGTCTCCCCACCCTTTTGCCGGGAAGAGTCTAGTAGGTCTGAATGTAAAGCTCTCAAGCTGTGACTGCAATTGAGGTACATGAGAGAAATCAGAAAGGCCAGGATACCCAGAGTGGCATTGAGGCATAGAGCAAAGCAGGGCCCAGAACACAGGGGCTTGTAGGTCCTGCTGGGCAGTGAATTTCCCTCCAGTGGAGTGGAAAGTTAGGAATCTGAGCATAATCTGCTTTGCCTCCCATATTTCCTAGACTGGCATTTTCATTTGCTACAAAAATGGCATTCCAAAATTCTAGTCTGGTTTATGGATTCCAAGGAAGTTTCTAGTCAAGTGTGTGGTATCATTTCTTTCCTCTCAACCCCCCGTAAAAGAAATCCCCCTGCTGTAACCACACGTGCGTGGAGAAAGGAAGACCAGCTCCGTGGGGTGGGTAAGAAAACCGAAACGGAGTTTTTGTAGCGCAGCAGAATCAAGCATGGTTGGGGGCCTGGGAACTGATTTGGGTCCCGAGTATCTCACATGTTGGCCGTGTGACTTTGGATGTGTTAACATCTCCACCCTTAGTTTCATCTCACAAATCATCCAACAAGTGGTGATAATAATAGTGTTTAGCACAGAACATTATTGAGAGAGTTTAAATGAAGTAATGCCTGTAGTGCATTTCACAGAATGCCTGCCACATAGTAGATGTTGTAATTACAACAATAACTATTTCCGCTATTACTATTATTCATGGCTACATTAAGCAAATGAGAGAATTTAAACTTAGTTTTTCTGGTTAAGACACGAGTACCCTGGCAGCGTTAAATTATGGTGATTTTAGGAAAACACAAACCAAAAAACCCAACAGCACCATTACTGGCAGACACCTACCATCACAATATGGAAGGGGGTAAAGTCGGGGTACTGACATCTCATGAGTTTGTAAAGGCAAAGCCATTTCCTTTCCTGCACAATCACTCTCATTGTGAACCTGGCTTGGAATCAGCAGCTGGTGGAAGCTCTCAAGTGTTCACATAAATGGAGTGTGACAGTTTTGAAAATATAAAGCAATGAGCTACAAAAACTAATTACGATTTGGCTTTTGGCTCTAGGGCTGGAGGTTCAAAATCTCGTTCTCTCTCTCTCTCTCTCTTTCTCTCTCTTTCTCTTTCACACACACACACACACACGCAAACACTAAAACACACACACACAGGCATTAGGCATACACACACAGTTTCCCCTATGTTGACCTCTTCTCTCTTAGACTCTCTTTGGTGCCCAACAACCATTGTAGCTAACGCACTCATAATGAATAGTTACCTGTACGTGAATGTGTCACACTTGAAATCCCAATGTGGTAGTAAATACCTTGCTCTATTAGACATCATATGATACTCATGACAGGTTCGGTGCGTTAGGGTATAACAAGGCTTGTCTTTAAGAATAAAATAGATTGCTTTTAGTCAGTGTACCCCGACCTAGAAAAACAGTCATTGTGTGTGCTGGGAACTGTGAGCTCAGGCAGGTTAGGAGCAAATCCTGGTTTTCTCCAAGTTTTAATCTCTCTGAACCTCAGTTTCCTTTTCTGTAAGAAAGACTCCGAGAGATAAACACTTTTGTTATTGTTAATACTTATTACTGTTACTTGAAATCAAGGCTGAGAGACTTTGAGAAACCCATAATAATCAATACCTACTACTCAGGAGGAAAATCTTTGACAAAAATCTTAAAGGGCAAGTTGTTAGCCTTGGTTCCTCAGAAAGAAAAGTCTGAGGCCAGGGCTGTGTCGGGTAGTTTATTTTGGGAACTGATCTCAGGTATGAGGGTTGTAGGACTGAAGAGGGGGAAACATGGATGGCGGGAAAGTGAATTAATAGGAGCGCTGCCCAGCTGGTCTGCACTGAGTTTAGTGGCCCACTCACCTCTCCCACAGGGTTCCTGTGAGGAACCAGGTTAAATAAGATTGAGAATTGCCCATTTATAAGAAGGAAGAAGAGGTCATTTATTCACAAACTTCCATCCTCCAGTGTCCAAGTGCTGACCCACGGGGCAGTGATTCCTTAGAGCTTTCAGGATGCTCTAAGTGTAGGAGCGCGCTGAAGGTTCGTGTGATTATTCCACGGTGTGGGTGTTAGGGAGGCCCCAGGGCAGAAAGTGAGGAAGCTCACTGTGGAGAAAGCAAGGCTTGTCAGGCTGCACTGCTGGCAGCTAGCAGCCGGCTGCCCAGAGCAATCGTTTTAGTAAAGGATGGGCCAGGAGGACGTGAGCCCAACGACACTCTTCTACAAGCATCTTCCCTAGCAATGGCTTAATTGTTATCCTGGATAAGAAGTCAGGGGAATGCAGAAGTGCTTAAAAAATTCAAATAAGTATTAATGTCCTTGGGGGATAGGAATTGGAGACAAATGCATGACTTTCCCTCTTCTATCTAATGCAGAATTTTTCAATCTTGCCACTGTTCCCATTTTGTTTGGGGGGTGGGCTGAGCTGGCTTGTGCACTGTAGGATGTTTAGCAGTACCTCTAGCCTCTGTCCACTGGATTCCAGTAGCACTCCCCTAACCACCATGTCCCCTGACCCCCCAAGTGATGACAAAAGAAAATGTCTCCAGACATTGCCAAATATGGCCAGGGGATGGTCGGTTGCCCCCTCCCTCTAAACACAGACCCCTCTTCCCCCAAGACCGTTCTGGCCCCGGCACGCAAACTGCTCACACCTGTGACTTTTACCCCCATCCTGGTGACCTGTCCCAACCAAGATTTTTCTCTGCAGCTCTGTTTACTAGACGTGCTATTAAAAGCAACTTGATAGGGCCAACACAACTGGATGTAATTAAGAGCAGTTAAATAAAAGCATCTTCTGAAAAAAGTATAAAGGGAATACTCAAATAGTTTGCTTCAATGAGGTATGTTTTAAAATATCTTTTATGTGTTTTTTTCCATGTTAAAATGCTCCTCTGTTGAAAAGGAACGCTTGAAAGAGTGCTTCAGAATGGTTCCTCTGGTGTATGCGTATACACCAGACCAGCAAATTAATGAAGATGGTATAAAAGTCTGTCCAGGAACAGTTTTTTTGCTCTTTCAAATGTTGCATCTTTTTAAAGATAAACTTTGAATTTTAGATTTACAGAAAAATCACAAAGGTAGGGCAGATGGCCCCCAAATACCCAGTTAGCCTAATCGCTTCCATTAGTGTGGTACGTTTGTCACAACTAGTGATACTCTACTAGCAACTGAAGTCTATACTTTTTCAGATGTCTTTAGACTGTCCCTATCTCCTCTGCTTTGCAAGTCCTCAGCTTGAATTTTTTCACTTCACTTTTCATTCCAGATGTGTACAAACACTAACAGTCATAATAACCATTTACTGCATTTGTACCACGTGTCCTGTGCAAGCGCTTTCTGTGCATTACCTCATTTAATCTTCAGCACAACCCTAGAGCATAGGTACAAGTTACCCCATTTACAGAAGAAGACGTTGAAGCATAGCACATTGAAGTAACTTTTTCATTGTTTCATAACTATACCTGGAACCTAACTCCATCTGACTCTTAGTAAGGTCTTTTGCTAGCACCTTAGTTTTCCAGCTTCCCACATGTCTGTAACACCACCTTCGTTGGTGAGGCCCACTGCTCTCCATTCCACAATAGCCTGTAAACAACTTAGCAACAGCGATTCCACTTTATTCATATCTGTAGCCACAAAGCACTTAATCCAATGCTTTATGCATCCACGGTGTTCACTAAAGGATTCTTGAACTGAATTTCTTAAATTAAAAAAAAGAAAAGAAAGAAAAATGTATCCAGAGTTATTCTGGCCTCTAAACTTGAACCCAGCAGCTCTGAAAGTGAGTTGGAAGAAAGCTCCTGGGAGAAGAGCTAAAAATACCTTCTCATTAAAGTAATGATCCAAAATGCCAGTGAGCTCTGGGAAGAGAAATTCTTCAGGTTCTCTGGCCATCTGCGGCTCTGGGGCTGAGGTCTAATTGTCGGAAGCAGTGCCCTGTCCAGGCCACTTCCCCTGCCGGCACTGGAAAATGACAAGGTGTGATGGCATGAGCTCTGCTCTGGGATTCGGGAGACCAGGGGTCCAGCTCAGAGCCTGCCAGGCACTCACTCTGTGACCTCCAGAAAGTGCCTTCGTTTCTCTGGGCTCCAATTTCCTCACCTGTAAAATGCTGGTGAAGGATCTTGACCAAACTCTGAAGGATTCTTCCAGCTCCCACTTTCTCTGATTTGAGGAGCAATTAAATGAGTCCTGGAAGCACTGCTCATCCACACAGCCTTTTTGGAAAAAAGGGAAGGAAAAAGGAAAAGAAAAACACTTCCATAAAAGTATTTATAGCGCAGCCAGTGACTGTGAATCATGGCATAATTAATTCTCTTTTATAAAGCTGCCTTCTTCCCAGAGAGCATTGACTCCCAAACCCCACTCAACAGCAGCAATGGTGACGGATAGGGCCTTTTCCTTGTCTCTTTGCACAGAGTAAGTTCAAAGCACCCAATCTCTCGTGTTTCTGCCAGTTCTAAATTTCTGTAACTGCATGATTTTAATCATCTGTGACTGACAGACCCGGTTGCCAAAGGATGTAAGATATATGTGATCTATTTTGACTTTAACAAAGCTTTGGATTCTTTTCCTCCCATCAATTTTGTCCATCAAATTTTAATATTAAGTGCTTTACAATTTGATTGTGACTTGCCCAGGAAAATTAACCAGAGGCTGGTTTGAAATTGCCATGCGCCAAATACCCTCTTTGGCAGATATATTTGACCCTCCATTTCTGGAGTCTGGTTCTTTCTGGCACAGCTTTTTGAGAACTTGTCTTCTTAATAACACCTTCCAGAGACTGTTTGCTCAGAAAATATTTTTCTCTAGTCTCAGATCCCATTCTAGAATTCTTAAAATGGCATTTAGGGAGATACCTGCAAGTCTTCGTGCCAGCAAGCTTGATATCATCTTTATTCTATTTTGCAAATTTTGTTTTTATTTACTATAGTACTTACAATATTGAGTTGAGGAGCCTTCGCTTCAGCTTTTCCTCCCGAATTAGGGAGTTGAGGCATTAGTATGAAGGTAACAGCAGCTGATTTTATTTTGAGAAATTCTATAGAAAGGTCAAAGTGGGAAAAACGGTATAAAAAATGGTATATAAAAGCTTTGCAATATAAATGGATGAGCTTTCCGTCTTCCCATGTATTTCCATCTCACGTCACATTTGAATTTTGATAGGAGCCATGGGAATCAAAGGTCGTGCAACCACAGTTTGGATTTGCTCTTCGACTTCAAGCAACATGGTTTGCTTACCTGTTATTGGTTTATCGCAGACCCCAGATAGGACATGTCTCAGAATAAGGTGAAGATTTCGGGTTGGGTTTGCCAAATGTACTGAATAATTACAATTTTCCGTCTTGTGCAGTTGCCTTGATCTAGAGGAGACGATTGTTTTACCTAGGGCACGCTGTAAGTCCCAACTGTCTTTTCTATAGAGTATGCTTCGTCTACCTGGAGCTGGAGAAAATAACATAGAGGAGAAATGGGGATCTGTTTCCTCGTAGCACAAAGAACTTAGGCTAGATGACTTCTGAGGCTTTTTGAAAATTATTGTTCAGAGTCAAGATTCAGGGAGCAATCTGGATCAATCCAGGCTGGTTTGTGTCCTAAAACAATAGATTTTTAGAGGGTCATGTTAAAGTTTCTTTTTATAAATCTTAATTTTTGAGTGGTAAGCCTTCTAGGTAACCCATCAGGTAATACTATACAGAATGTATGACCACAGGGTGGTGAATTTATCCGACAGACACTGCATCATCCTTTATCACCTGAGTTAGTAATAGAACTTTATGCTGCACTAAAAGCCTAAATCTTTTGGAATCACTCAAAAAATAAACAATCTGCCATACACGTTCCCGAGAAAAATAGCAGCGAGCCAGACAAGAAGTGTAATTCTTGGCAGTAATAAGCAGTTTTCTGCAAGCAGGGTCCTTAGCATCCACTTGACCCCAAATTGAACAGATTCAAAAACACTCAGTGGTTTCCAGCCTGGTCTGCCTGTTTCATTGCCTTCAGCCAACAGTTAGCCCTTCACTTGCCCTTTTAGGAGTTGCGTCTTTCGATCATATTTTCCACTTATAAGCAGACAGAGGGATAGCTACAGAAAATGACGGAGGCGCTCTTATTTTAATGATACTCGATTTTGTATGAGAAGATAACACCTTTTTTACTTTGCATCTTAAAACGTGCATCTTATAAATTTTACAAAGAAACTTTGAGACTCCATATTAGACAGTGATGTAAGATGTGGGCTCTCCCAGGGTATGTGTTTTGTGCCCATGGGAAGGTATATCCTCATCTGCAGCAAATCTGATTTCATACTGCAGTGCAGAGTATGCAGTCTTAGCATCCTGGACAAGGGGGTGAGGGATGCCCAAACATTGCCCGTAGACATACAAAGGAGATGTTGATTCCTCCAGTCACCATACTGTCCCACACAGCAGGGCGGGCGTCCAGTAAGGAAAAGGGCTGGCAGGTCGCAGTGCAGTCCAGGCAACTTTATTTTCTGAGTTAAGTGTCCGATTCTTCCCCAGGCTGCTAAACATCAATGGACAGTCATGCTGACCTCTCACAATGCAGCTTCTCTCTCATAATCATATCCTTAGCCCAGTGAGATAAGAAATCCGTCAGGGAGAAGCTATGTGTTTAAAACGGCAACTTTTGATTTCTATTCACTACAGATATGAACCCCGGATAGGACTTGTTTCAGACTAAGATGAAAATTTCAGATTGGGTTTGCCTAATGTACTAGCTAATTACAGTTTTCCATCTTGTGCAGTTGTCTTGATCTAGAGGAGATGATTATTTTTTTTTGTCTAGGGCATGGTGTTGGTTCCAATTGTCTTTTCTATAATGAATGCTTCTCCTACCTGGAGCTGGAGAAAATGACATAGAGGAGAAATGGGGATATATTTCCTTGTCTCACCAAAACCAAGCAAACAAAAAAGTCTAGTAATTCCAAAATGAGTTAAACGAAACAACCTCTCCCTTTGCAGGTACGAACACAGATGATTAGAAACAGAATGAGAATTGTTCTGCGTTTTGTGTTACCACTGATACAGAAATACAGTTTGCTTCATTTACATCTTGTCGTTCTTTAAATCAAAGCTGTTATACCAGTAGGTCTGTTTACAGTCCTATTAATGTCACAGTGCTTTAAATGGGTCTTACTTTCTACGGATTCCCCTTTACCAGGTCAGGGCTTCAGCCTGTGGTGTTTTCATAGGAAAACAAGTGCAGGGACTACTGAAACCTGTGTGTTGCAGATGGGATTGCATGACTTTCTTACAAATACCCAGGACACAAGGTTCTAGAACTTCCCATGTTTTAATCAGCAGGTGACTGCCCAGCTGAGTAATGATATCATGGTAGGAAGAGAATGCTCAAGGCTTCTCTGAACCACCCCCTCATCCTGAGCAATGTCATATGCATCGACACTCTCTTAGAGAATCCAAACCTCCCCTATTGTAAAGCTTCCAAGGAAGAAAACAACATTGAGCAGTATGTACTGGCAGAAATACTGTGGCCTTGGAGTCGACCTATATTTAAATGCTACTAGCTTCTCCGCTTATAGGTTGTATAAACTTGGACAAATTTATAATTTTTTAAAGCTTCAGTATCTGTCCCCCTACTGTCACTCCCAAACCTCTTATTCATTGAAGTTGATAATAATCACCACAGATATTATCATGAAGATAAAAAAGCATAGTTTGTATGGTGATGTACCCAGGGAAGACTAGAATTTTTAGGTGAAGCAATAGTCATTTTTGGAATTTGTACAGGTTTCTGTCTTTAGGGATGATACCTGTTGATCTGAGAGAGACCCTCAAAAGTGCTTAAGATACACAGAGTTATCCATCTACCCTTCCTGGTGTAGAGAAACAATTGCATTTTGATTAACCTGGCATCTGAGTGCTCTGGGGACATGACTTTTTCATAAGTGTGGATGTAATGAAGTTCTGTTGGTTGGGTGGGGCTGTGTGAAAAATTTATATGAGAAAAATAAGAGTATCCTGGAAACAAAAAGATTGGGGACTAATTCCTCTCTGAAATTCCCAGTTAGTGAAGCTAGCTAGCTACTAGCTAGGTTGGACCAAAATGGTGTGTTTGATGAATGCTCCATGTCAAGGAAGGGGGAAGTGTCTCAGGTCTATAACACTGGAAGCTTGGGCACACTCGTGAGGAAGGTCTGTGACCTACTGTTTCCCCAGGGTTGTCTCAAGTGTACTGAGAACCAATGGAAGCATCTTGATTTTTGGTTCAAGAGAGCCAATCTTTATGGATTCTCCACAACTATGAAAAATTCTGTTCCTCATTTCCCAAAGCGCATTCTCTCGTAGTAAAACAGACAGTTACTTATAATTCTTACCGTCTGAAAGAATGTTCTCAGCTCCTAAACCATTTGCAGCTAGCTTCTAGCTCGTTTGGAGTGTTATGAGGAATTGAGAGGTTTCTTAAATCTGGTGTGGGAAATGGAAAGAATTCATTTTTTGGTGGTTAAAACAAAACAAAACCTGGGAAACTATTCTTTTCATATCACCGAGAAGAACACTGGCCTTGTTCTTTGGCCTTGAGCTTCAAAAATAAGCTTGTTAAGGATCAAAACAGCATCAGAGCCACACATTGCCTTAGTGTCACGTTTTATTTTATTCTCACCATTTTACAACTGAAGGACTTGGTGTCGGAGACAAGCATCCCTAGATAAAAGTGTTCTTTTCTCTGTTCCCCATTCACCTCTAGCCTAGTTCATTCTCGAGTGTTATCTAAGAGATATAGTCTTACTGGTTCCAGCTTTTCACATATTTCCCAACCAATAAAACCCCAACAGGAAGAAGCTGTCCACCAGTTCTTCACTGCTGGACCACATCTTTCTCAAGCATGCTGACATCTTGGTCGCATCTTAGCCTATAACCAACTAAGGAAGATGTGTTGTTGTGGAAAG
This sequence comes from Rhinolophus sinicus, assembly GCF_057876585.1. NCBI lineage: Eukaryota > Metazoa > Chordata > Mammalia > Chiroptera > Rhinolophidae > Rhinolophus > Rhinolophus sinicus. Next base: position 48,831,174 of record NC_142512.1, read on the forward strand.
ATGGACGTATCCTATCTTGCATGGTTAGCTTGGGGATGGTATTCAGTTTTCTCCACATAATTCTTATCAGATGTGGATAGCACTTTACTCTTCTCAAGACACATCCATCTGAATTATCTAATTTGGTTCTTGTACAACCTTATAAAGTTGGTGGTATTATGCCCTTATTCATCATTCATTCCCCAAATATAAGTGGGCTACGCAGTGCTAGGTATTGAAGATATAGTTTTAAAGAAGCCATATTCTCTGCCTTCAAGGAGATTACAGGCCAATGAAGAGTAAAGATGAGTAAATGGGCAATTGTATTATAGGCAAATAACTGCTTCATGGGAAGGCATACAAGAGATAACAGTGTTTTGAGAGTGTAATAGACATTGTGGATGAAGACTGCTTTGCCTCTACCACATCAGCACATGCTACCCGCCCACTGCCAGCACCTTCGTCTCTTTACCCAAGGGGGTTTTCTCTGGTCATCCAGGTTAGTCATCCCTGACCAATGACTGGTAGTCATTAGTGTACAAATAACACAGCTCCCCTCTTCCTCAGATAGATAACTCTGGGTGCATCCTCCACACTGCTTTCTATACTTTACCAGCTGGATCAAGCTCCAGTTCTCCACAGTGATAACTGTCTTGATAACATTCTAGTAGCTTCTTCCCCCCACCCCTACCCCATCTCACTTTGGCACTCTCTATATTTCCTGGAATCACATTCCAAGTAAACTTGAATTCTAATCCATGAACCAGAGTCACCTTCTGGAAGTACCCAAATAAGAGCAAATAATCAATAAAGTGTCTTTTAAAAATAAAGAAAAAAATATAATTTTCTATTTAGAATACACTTCTTCATTTTTTAATCCATTCATTCATTTAATAAAATGTGAGTACCTCCTATGTTCTAGGTCAGGGTTAGTAAATACCAGAAATAAAGAAAATAGACATAATTTCTGACATCAAGGGGGTCATCGGCTAGTGGCAATACGTGAATAAAAATAAACATGTAGAATAATCTTTCATATCATCAGTTAGGAACACAAAAGAGATTAGGGCATTAGGAGTCATTCTGAAAAACAAAAAAAGAAAGAAAAGAAATCCCTCATTTCATAAGTGTGAGCACTAAGGCTGAGAGAAAGCCATCTGGCTGGTCTGTGGCAGAGCTAGGACAGGAAGGTGGGTCTCTGTTTCCTAATCCAGTATTTTTCCTACCACACTACATTGTCTTTTACTCATTGGAAAGATGGAAAAGAGGTGGATTATTGAAATTTTACAACTATTAATCAGGTCCAGAAATGTATGTGATAAGATGATAACCCCTGACTTTTTGTTTTAAATGGAGTTTAGGTTAACTAAAGGAACAAATGGGTGAGAAAAACAGCTTTTTTTTTTTCTTAACCCATACTTATGGGCCAATCAATTTCAATACTCTTAACATCAGTCTCTTAAAAATAAAAAAAAAGTCCTATTTATGTAGCTGCAAAGGATTGGGAAGGAACAAGTCGTTCCAAATGCTCATCGCTGCCTAGTTTCCCATCTTTGATCTCAGAACAATATTGTCTTATAGTTCAGGCTTTCTCCCTTGAGTTGGAGACAATTTGTGATGAATGTTTAGTAATTTATCTTAGACCTTGACTTTGGAGCTGCTTGGTCCCCCATCTCCTATAGCTACTCAGAAGGCAGAAGCCAAGAGATGGATCTGGGTCCTACATTGTCATCTGAATAGTCAGGATGCCTCTTAAGGTGGTTCAAGTCCAAGTCCAAGGCTCTCTAGCATTATTTTCTTCAAAAACACCACCTGCTCATACTGGTACAGCTCCCCTCATGCTTTGTGCAGCAGCATCAGGTGATTCCCAAGAATTTATTTACCCTTAAACCAAATTAATAGAAGTAAGTTGTGATTCTTACTAGCCCAATTGAGGCATTCTGGCAATTGCCTTTTGAGATAAGGCTGTGACATTTGCTTTATTATGATGGTACCAGCAATTCATAGCTAGGGACCATGTGCTCACTTTCCACATTCGCCTAAATTAGAAAACTTTAATGAATGCTTTATACACCTCCATCCCAATAAGTATTTATCTTCCTTGGCTTTCTAGCATCCTTCACATTTATCCCTTTGCCGAGACCTCTAGCAACTTTGAAATTCATTAACTTTAATTACAAAACTCCATTACAATTTGATATGCAGCAATTAATATTCATCATCTGCCATCTTCCAAATGAATATTTGTGTGTTTCCATACTTCAGCTTCAACATCGAAAAATGAAGGTAAATAGTTTGACAAGGACCTCAAAAGCCTTGAATATTTTCTTTCAACTGAGAAGTGTGTGACTTCTTAAAATATCTCAGGCTCTTGTATAGCACTTATAGGAATGCCCCTATTGATTTTTCACGAGACTAGAAAAGGGAAGGGATTTAGATTACAAAATTCTTGCCTATTTTTAGAAAAGTATGTAACAATCAAAAGATGTATTTACAGATTGTTTTTTAAAAAGGGAATGCTATTATATTGTCACTGCGATCTCTAGTTAATAACCAAAGCACTCAAGTTAAAATGGTGGTGATCATTATCGAGTAAAATCATCATTGTCATCTAAGGAATCTAATATTGTACTAGTTCTAGTCAGAGCTCTTAGTTGAAATAGAAACCAACAAACCAACTCGGGATAACTTAAGGAGAAAAATGATGGTTCATGAGATTTGTAATAGCATAGCTCTCAGCTTTAAGCTGGAGAACCAGGCTCATGAGGAAATCAAGGAAAGAAAGGTGCCTCCGAGATATCGCGAATGAACTTCAGGATATCCCTGTTCACTACCAGACCTTTGTTATTACTGCCACTGGTGCTCTCACCCCACAGACACTGCCTGCTTCTTGGCCGAACTCCACTGCCTGTGGACACTTACTGCTATGCCACCGGAATCTCCATATGACAGCGAAATTTTTCTTACATTCTGCTTCCTTTGTTGCCCTTCACTCAAAAGTCGAATGTAGTTCATGGCATATGATTGGCTGAGCTCGGTGATATGTCCAGAGTTTAGCTCCCAAGAGGTAAAGACAAGATATATTGACTCCCCTTTTGCTTCATTGTAGAAAGTGGAATTCCATCTCCTATCTGTCATTATTTGGGTGAACATAGTCCTGGTTGCTGCAATAGTGAAAATTTAAGCCTGTTACTCAGATGTAAGGGTTAATAATGTTCCCTTCATTCTAAAGTGTGTCCAGGTTGAGATGATGTTATGGACTCAATGCTCATGTTGCCCCAACATTCATGTATTGAAATCTTAACCCCCAATGTGATGGTGTTAGGAGGTGTGGCCTTTGGGAGGTGATTAGGTCATGAGGCTGGAGCCCTCATGAATGGGATTAGGGACCTGATAAAAAAGATCTCAGAGAGTTATTCTAGCTGCTCTTCTCCTTCTCCTCCTCCTCCTCCTCCTCCCTCTCCTCCTGCTCCCCCTCCCCTCCTTCTCCTTCTTTTTCCATGTGAGGACACAGTGAGAAGACAGCCCTCTATGAACTGAGAAGCAGCTCTCACCAGACACCAAATGTTCTGGTGCCTTGGTCTTGGACTTTTAGCCTCCAGAACTATGAGAAATAAATGTTTGTTGTTTAAGCTCCCCAGTCTATGTATTTGTGGGATAGCGGCCCAAATGGGCTAAGACAGATGATAAGTGATATACTTGCCCTGCCTGTCATAGGATTTCCCCCCATGTTAAAATGGTGTTTAGATGCTGGGGAACCAGATTTCATACTCCTTGTCTATAATCAAGATACCAAGCGCAACTGATGTTCTCCTCCTCTTTCTCCCAAAGAAATGGAGGTGGAGACAGCCTTTCAGTATCACTACCTCTTGAGGATCTTTTAAGTGTAATCCCTTTATGAAGAGAAAAATGTCAGTGTAGCTCAGTGCAGAGACTAGCTCCCTCCACAGTCCAGCAACACGTCTCACGTATAGGCTCTTCTGTTATTGATGGGCCATGAAAGTAGAGAACATATGGACCACTAAATCTTCCCATATAAAACCTTATACAATGAAATAAAATGAATTCATTACACATGTGTCTACTGTTAAGTAGTCGTATTTATTTGTGTGCCCAAAGCAAGATGTGGTCAGCTATGAAAACCTGGTGGAGACAGTAGCTAGAGTCATTTATGGTTTATGCTAATGTGAGCCTTCTGAGATCAACAGGTAAAAGGAACTTCTTTCCCTCCACCCACAATTGGGATGATGGCCAAGATAAATCACTTACCCAAACATCCTAAAGTGACATCTCCTTTCTTTTGCCCTGTTTTTCTAGCCCTTCTTCTAACTGGGGCATTCATTGACTTCTGTCACCCACTTGTCGTTTCTCTTTATTAGATGGCAAATTCTTTGATGGTCCAGAGCACTTCCGTTGGGTACCGTCTGAAGCAGGAAGCCATGCCTTGATTGTCTTTGTTTTTGCAGTTGTACTTGACATAGTGCTTTGTATGCAATAGGCTCTCAAAAATCGTTTATAACACTATAATTAAAATATAACAGCATGGAATGTCTTGCACATAAAAAACCCTCAAAATGTGTGTTGAATGATTAAACTTAATTCTGAGTATAAAGAACCGTTTAGAAACTACGTAAGTTTCTGAATGTAGGGTCTTCAGGATCTCATAAGCTGAGTTCCACCAAGAACTTGACTAGGAACCTTGGGAGATTTTTTTTTACATGTTATGCTGTTAATATAACACAATAAAGGGGGAGGAGAAGTCTTCTTCCCAAACCACCTTACTAGCCCCCTGGAGGTTAGTGTTCTTATTTTAATGACATCGTATTTTTATGGATTTTGATTATCAAGGACTAAACATTGAGGTCATTATGACTTATCGTGGTATTTTAGTTCCTGAAGGGACACAGAGAAGGAACAGACTGAAAATAGATGCCTCCACAGAGGTCGTAATAGGTGAGCTCTTTCAAAGGGGAAATTGCTTTTGCTCAGAGAAATGTTCTCACCATTTTACTTTTTTTTAATTGTTCTTTCACACCTTATTTCACATAGGAAGACGTTTTCTTTAATTACCGTAATCAAGTGTGCAGCTCACAGGAAGTGACTCAAAGGAAAAAGGTGTCGACTCCTGTGAGCTGATAACATAGAAGCTGGTGACCACACAGGAAGGCCTGAAACATGGAAATACAATGTTAGTTTTGTGCCAGGATTCCATGGCCAATTAAAAGGCACCGTATTCCCTTATATTTATATGACTTCATGAGAGCACTTTAAAGTAGGAGTTTCAGTATGCATTACATGTATGGAATTCACTTCTATGTCATTATAGTGTGTGGTTTAATCATGATGACAAACACTTTTCTTAGCTCTGAGTCTGCAATTCAGAAGTGGGTATTCCCTCATTCAACAAATACAAATTGAGTGTCTACTAGGTGCAAAGCATTATTGGAGGGTCTAAGATATAAACTGGAACAAAACAGTGTCTTTCTCAGTCCAGAGATATTAGGGTAATGTTGAGAGGATGCGGGTGAAGACAGATAATAAACCAATGAAAATAAACAGAAAGTAAATGTTTGATATAAAAATGTTATTATATAAATATACAATACCAGGTCATTATAAATACACTAAAAACCTGAAACAGGGAGAGAAGTAGAACACTGCAGTGAGGTCAGGGATTTCAATTTTGAATGTGTGATCAGGGAATTTTTCTGAGGAGATACTATATAGTCAGAAGTCAGATGTAGATTTTGTGAGACAGAGGCCGTATGGATAAGTGAGAGTAGAATTTTCCAGACAGAGAAGTCTTGGAACTTGGTGTCCTAAGGAATACCCTCTTCCAAGGGAAGGCAAGGGGCTCAAACAGTGAGAGCAAAAGGTAAATGAGGTAAGACAGGTAGCAGGGACCAGACCATGTGCTTCTGTTGGCCTTCAAAGACCTCTTGACTTTATTCCAAATGCTTATGTATATAAGCTGGAGGTCTCTGAGCCCCCAACTTCAATGTCATAGCAACTGCCTCTTTTATCTCATTTTTTCCCTCTTTTCCCTCTCCTTTTCAAATGTACCATACATGGGGTTTTATTTTACACCTGGCTTTCATATAGAAAGGACAAGGACCCAACACGTATTGATAATGTGACAGCCACTCCACTGAGAATATTCCCATTTGATCTTTACAACTGCTTTCTGGGATTGAGCTCAGGTTAATTCATTAGTCACACAGTAAATGGGAGAGCTAGGATTTCAGGTTCGGGCTGTTTCTCCAAAAATTCTATGCCCATCCTGCTTGGCCACATGCAGGTAGATGCTCATGGCTCACGGATGGACACTCCATCCTCTTATCTGAAAACTGTGTGGGTGGACTTCACCTTATATTTCAAGCCATATGAAAGGCTGAACTCAAACTCATGTAGTCAACATGACTATCTTCAAGTTGCTTGCAGCCCTGGCTGTGAGATCCTCACGTTCTTTGTGACCACCACAGGAGAGAAGCTAAAGGAATTGGCTAGAATTGGACCATCTAGGTTATGGTGAAGACAGCATCTGTCCAAGAAAGTTAGCTTGTTCTGTGGTCTCTCAATTCTCGTGGTTCTTACTCACAGGTGAAAGTGGTATGGCCAAGAATGGAACAGAGAAATCTGTCTTAAATAAGACAAAAATAAATAAGCCAAACTATGAAATTTCCAGGTCTTTATACCCGTCTGAGGTTCAAGGGTAAACAATTCACCCCTACTTCCTGTGTGTCCACTAGTCAGTTTTCATTTACATATTCCTAGATATGCTGATATAATATGCTGATATAAATAAAGGAATTGGAGTGAGGCATGTGGGGTCTTGGGACATGAAAATATTAAATCTCGCTCTGTCTTTGTTAGATTTTGGTCTCAAAATATTCTGTTAACAGCTAAGGGTTTTAATGAAGAGAAACATCTTTAAGAAATCTTTTTTCATTTGCACCCCTTAGAGATATGAGTATTTGTTTTATATAAATGTTCCCCACAACATGACTAATTGATATTGATTGATTGATCTAAAGCCTTTTCTTAAGAACTCTCTTACCTATGAACCAAAAGATATATCTCAAAAGGATGTAGCATTTAAAATCAAATAAACAAGAATTAAGCCTTTGTTTTCTCACTACTAGTGGTATTTCCTTGGCAAGATAAGCCAAATCTCAGTTTTCTAATTGTAAATGGGCATAATAACTCTCATAATTATAACTCTCATAATAACTCATAGTTATACTGTGAGGTAGATATTATTATGTGAGATAAAGTATATGGAAGTAAGTGTACTGTACATTGGAAAGACTACAATGGTAAGGTATTACTAATAATAACTATTGTTGTAATGCTGTCACACATGCCATATTTAGTTATTCCCTAAGTCTGTGATTATCCAAGTTGGTGATTAAGAGAACAACGTGAAAAATCCCAGACCAATTTCTATCACCCTTTTATTGTATTTTTAAACTCTTTTCTTTTCTGATATCAATTATGTGCTCATCCTTAACATCAGCCTAATTAAATAATTAAGGAGCCTTGCCAGGTACAAAAGAAAAGTCTTGATATTATATGAATTCAAAGCCAAATTGACATTTTAAAAATTATTTTCTTTTGGAATTAGAATTAATCACTACTTCTTCCCACTCTTAATGCAATTAAATATCGATCGTCTATGAATGAATATCAGATGCATAGTAGTAGCTGACTCGATAAGAGCTTTAGAAAATCTAATTTTGCAAAATACTGGGCATATTGTAATCACTGAGTTATTATATATCTCTGTTTCACAGTGGGCAAATGTGATCCATAAACTTATGACTGTCTTTAGCTGTGTATACCAATAGTCATTTTGCAGCAGGGATGGATTTGGGCAGAGGGGATATGCTTCTTGGAAGACAGAGAAAAATTGCAGTTGTCAGTTGCTTGTCCACTGTGTGTTCGCCCCTCCTCATTACCCATCAGCTCGCATAAAGCACTGTGATCTATACTGTGTTTGTAGAGGGAAGGCTGGGGATTGGAGGAAAGCTGTACAAGACTTTTGTAAAACTTCTGTCTCTAATGGACAATTGTCTCCTTACATGAAGGGATTTGAATCACAGCACAGAGACTGATTGTATTGAAGATATTTTCTGTCTTCTAGTTAAATGATTCAACTTTGAGATGCATTGTTCTTTTTTGTCCCAATGATTTAAAAAATATATATATTAATGTCCTTCCAATCAAACAAGAACTAACTTATTTACATTTTTCAAAAATCATTTATCTTCATCCATCTCTCACTTAGTCACACAGGCAACAGATATTTATGGATTGCTGACCAAATACAAGACACCGTCCTAACCTGGAGGCACAGTCCTGAGCACATTTGACATGTATGCTTCCTCCCGCCTTTTCTTTCATGTCCCACTCATTGTGAGGAATTAAGAACATCCACACAAAAGGAGCCACTTTGAAGTTCTGCACAAAAACAACACATGATCCCAAAGATTAAAAAAATAACTTCCTTCCCTCACAAAGAGAAGAGTTCACACTTTCCTCTTTATTCTATTTTGTGAAGAGGAAATGGGAGTTTGGGTAAATCTTATGTTTTTTTTGTTTGTTTTGTTTTTTAATGTGGATATTAAACTAGAAAAACAAACAAGAAATAAACAAAAGTCACAACTGCAATGAGAAAGAAAACAAGGAGTCTTGAGGCTCAATCCAACGCAATAACCTACATGATAGGAAAGAGTGGTGATTATTCTATATATTCTCTTCCTACCGTGTTTCCCCCAAAATAAGACCTAGCCAGACCATCAGCTCTAATGCGTCTTTTGAAGCAAAATTTAACATAAGACCCGGTCTTATTTTATTATAAGACCAGGACTTATATAACATAATATAAATATACACACAAACACACACACACACACAAACACATATATATGCATATGTACTATCAGGTCTTATATTAATTTCTGCTCCAAAAGACGCATTAGAGCAGATGGTCCGGCTAGGTCTTATTTTCGGGGAAGCACGGTACTAATAGAGAAACACAAAAAAGAACAAATGGCCGTCTTCTGGCTTCCTTTTAGCAATTGTGACCATACACGAACAGAGAATTGGAAAAGACAATAATTATCTCCTATTTGATTCATGTAAATAGTCATATTTTATTTGCATAAAGACAAAACAAAAATAAAAGGCATTCCCCTATAAAATGTGGGATTGTTACTAAATTCTCAGATAACCTCTTCTACTCTATTTTGCTATTGGTAAATGTTTTCCCTACTGTTCCCCAGTAATGGTACATGACCAGGTTCCAAAGGAAATAAGAATAACATTAGACTTATACATACTTTTTATTGGCTATATTCTAAAAAGATATTTTTTCCCAAAACAAGGTTAGTGATCATGCTTTCTATTTTTAATTTGTACTTAACACTGCATTTCAGTTCTCATCATTCATGTGCTCTGTGTTTACTTACCTCACTTCAAACAGGTCTGTTGTCCTTTCTGTTTTATGTGAAACTTCACCATCTGTTCTCAGTGCCATAATAACCTGCCATGGGGTTTAGGTTTGCAGCAACACTGACAAATTTGGGGGGGAGAGGGAGGAATGGCCAAGAAAGGAAAGAAAAAGAAGAAGAATGAACTCTGCCAATTGAAATTCAAATTAATTAATGGAAAACTTTCAGGTTAGCAAAGCATTTTGATTGTATACTGTAAAATGAAGCTTGAATTTTGCTAAACCTGTATTTATTGCTGTATCTACTGTATATTATTAAGTCCTTTTCAATTTGCAGAGTGATTGGTCTTTGAGAATTTTTCGTTGTCGTCACATGCGTAAGTGTGATCAGTTTGGAGAAAGAAGCATTGCGACTACTTTATATTAAAAATAAACCAACTCAGTTGAAACATTTCACCAAGAAGATACAGTAATGGGCAGAAAGGATATGAAAAGATGCTAAGTATCTCGTTAGTCATTAGGAAAACGTAAATTGTAGTCATGGTGAGATACTATTTCACACCCACAAAGGATGGTGGTAATAAAAAGATAGACAGTAATTGTTGAGGATGTAAGGAAATGGGAACTCGTACATTGCTGGTGGTAAAATGGTTCAGTGCTGTAGAAAACAGTCTGACAGTTTCTTAAATTTACCATGTAACCCAGAAATTCTACTCCTAGGTATCTACTCAAGAGACATGAAAATATATGGCCACGCAAAAAGATGCATGTTCATAGCAGCGTTATTCATAGTAGGCAAAAGCTGGAAAGAATTCAAATGTTCATTAACTAGTGAAGGGATAAATGAAATTGTGTTTCCACACAATGAAATACTATTTGGTAATAATAAGATAAAGTACTCATACAGGCTATAGCATGGAGAAACCTTGAAAGCGTGATGGTAAGTGAAATCATCCAGGCACGAAAGACCATGTATAGTGTGATTCCACGTCTATGAAATGTCCAGAAGATACAAATATGGAGAAACAGGAAAAAGATTAGTGGTTACCTGGGCCTAGGGAGGAAACAGGGATAAACTGGAAAGAGGCATCGGGGGTCTTATGGGGGTGATACACATGTTCTAAATTAGGAATATAGTGACAGATGCACAAGTAGGTGCATTTCCTAAAAGTCATTGAATTGCACGCATAAAGTGGGTTTGAGCGCGGCAGTGGGCTTTCTGTGCAGGTTTTCTAATTTAGTTTCAGTGTGGAAGGGAAGGTGAGTCGTCATGTAGGAAAGATATGCTCCCGGTAGGATTTAGTCGATTCTGTGTCTCTGTCTGTGCCACCTGCTCCCACTCTGAAACCATTATGACCAATAAAACAGGAAATAGGCCCTTCCAGGAGCTCACGTTTTATATTTTCCTGCCCCAAAGGATAACATAAAATCAACGTTAACCTTATATTTTATACATTTCAGGTGTTCAAAACAGGGTCCAGTGCCATGCAAGGGACTTGAAAAAAGAGCATTTGACCTCAGCATCCAAAAACCGGTGTGGGCAGAAGGTAACAAGACACCTGGTAGTTAAAACAAATCCAGGGCCCGACGAGTAATACATATGATAGAGAAACAGGGGACCGTGTCACAAGAGAGTCTAAGCATGGATTTCAATGTGTGTCCTGCCATGCTTAATGGAAACTGCATATGTTAACATTCATATGAAATCTTAAAAATTAAAATCGTTCTTCATTTTCACTCTGCATATATTACAGCAGCAATTTGGAGTTCCTTTCTTTGTGATACATCACTGTTAAAGCAACAGTATCATTAATTTTCTTTCATTCCTGTCCGTTGCTGGGATGTTGGTCCTGCAGGGCACTCTTCTAGATGGAGGGATGCAGAGTGGTGCTAAGTACCGGGTTTCCCCGAAAATAAGACCTTGCCAGACAATCAGCTCTAATGCGTCTTTTGGAGCAAAAATTAATATAAGACCCTGTCTTATTTTACTATAATATAAGACTGGGTATAATATAATGTAATATAATACAATATAATATCGGGTCTTATATTAATTTTTGCTCCAAAAGACACATTACAGCTGATTGTCCAGCTAGGTCATATTTTCGGAGAAACAGGGTATCAATGTTTACCACTGATGTGCCGTTTAGTGGAAGACCCAAGCCTAGTATCTCCATAGAGAAATAATTGCACTACAACAGGAGATCAAATGCTAACAGCCAGAAGAGCAGGGAGCGTAGCTCCTAAATGACTATCAATTAACTCTTCCTAGACAGGATGCACTAAAATTGTTTGGAAATTTAATTAAAATACCTCCTCCCTAGTCCTACTCTAGGCCCAGGCTTCTCAGTGTGCTTTCAGGCTTGGCAGCGTTGTCATTACCTAGAAACTTGTTAGAAATGTAGGACCTCTGACCCCATCCTAGACCCACTGGGTTAGAACCTGCACTTTTAATAAGCTCCTGGGCCATTCACATGTACATCAAAATTGAGAAGCACTAGTCAGGCCTACAGAATGAATTAGAGGCTCCAGATGTGCGATCCCGCGAATGTGTATATTTGACAGGCTCCCCGGAGGGTTCTGTGTTCTAATATCCAGAGGAGGACGTGGAGCCCTGGAGACATGGGAAATTGCAGAGGCCCCACATGAAGGTGGGCTTGAGATGGGTCTGCAGGGTGAGTGGAGAGTGAATGGTGAAGAGCCATTCTGCATAAACAAGGGCACTGAGGCAGGTCTGTGTGTGCTCGGGAGGAGGGACTCTCCTATGGCCTCCCCATCCTCTCGTGGCCTTGGTTCTGCTTTCCCATAAATGTGTAGACACACACATGCATCTTTTTTCTTAACAGAAGAAGGGTTGCTGTTCTGGATCCTGGCAATCCTTCCAGTTGTCCTTTTGGTCCTAGAATCCTCTCTCTGCTTTCCTCTAAGACCTTGCTCCAGCAACCACCCTTCTGTCCATATCTTCAGCCTTTCCTTCTTTACCCCTCAGTGATCCACATGAGCACATTTCTGCCATTCCAAACAAAACCCACTTTTGTCCTTCGCCTCCCTCCAGCTGCTGCCCATCACTCTCCTACCCTTCCTCCATAGCTTTGAGAAAATGAAAAGTATAGTCGATTTTATGCAAAAGGGATGCATACTCGTTATATAAAATTAGCAAATAAAACAGTCACAGAGAGGAAAGGAGAAGTCATAATCATAATATCAATCACTAGAGATAATTATCAATTTGTCTACATTTCTAGTTATAAAGCATTTAAAAAAATAAGAATAGATCTTTAAATTTTTGTTTTTCAATTACCGTTGACATTCAGTATTATATTTGTCATTATCCCTGCCACATATTTAGTACTCATTGAATGGTAGCTATTGTTCTTTTCTTATTATTTATCCAGTTGGCAGATGAGTCTTGCAGATTGTATTTTCTAAACCTGACGGCAGCCACTAATACACGTGGGCCATTGAGCCCTTGAAATGTGGTTAGCCAAACTGAGATGTGCTGTAAATTTAAAATGCACACTGGATTTCAAAAACAGTGCCCCCCCCCAAAAAAAGAATATAGACTAGCTCATGAAAAATTTTATATTGATTATATGTGAAAATGATAATATTTTTTGATACATTGGGTTAAGTAGAATATATCCTTAAAATGAATTTCACATGTTTTGCCTTTTTTAAATGTGGCTACTAGAAAATTTAAACTTAGCTATGTGGCTGGCACCATATTTCTTGGACAGTCTTGTCCTAAATGTTTCTCGATATTGTTCCTCTGCTCTGTACATCCATGGTCCTTGTCATTTCTCTTCTCGATGATCTCAGTACTATCCTGCTGGCCTCTGTCCATGATCCCTTCCCTTCAAACATTCAGATCCATCCTCTCTACTGTTGCCTGATGGCTACTTCTAAAATGTTGGGAAACCCTTTTCTACTACCTGGAGGGTAAATCTGGGTGTGCAGAGCTCTTTGCAATCATGTTTCTACGTCTTTACGCTTTCCTTCGACTCTCTTCTCACAGTTCCCATGGAATCTGGCTCCGCACAGCTATTCATGCTTCTGTGCTTTTGTACCTGGATTACTTCTACCTGAAATGAGCTCTCTCTCCCTGTCGACTCAAAGAATGCCTCCTTTATCTTCAAGAACCACCTTGTTACCTGTGTGATGGTTCCCCCACCCGTCCTTTTAGTTTTGTTTATACAGCAAGCTTTTACTTAACGTTCTCATTCCTTCTGTGTTGCTTGTTATCTCTGAGATTGCAACTTCTTACTCTGTATTCATCATGCGTAGCAGAGTGTTTGTAACATTAGATATACACATGTATTTAAAGAAAGGAAGGATAGGTTGGAGGCTTATTTTTAAAAATTAAATAAGCAAGCAAACCATAATAACATAAATTAAACATTCAGTATTGTCTGTATTGTATTTGAAATAAGAACCATGTCTGAGACACACCAATTGCCTAAGTAAATATAATGTAACATCTACTTCCAACTCCGATAGCTGCATTTTGTACCAGAAGTAGTATTTGAAGTCACAGACGATTTTGATTTTCCTTCAGCTAATGGAAGCAATTGTAAATAATATATGCACCTCTCGAAACAGGCAATTTTTAAAATAGAAAGTCTAGCACTTGATCACTACACTCTTGGTTCTGATCCCATAGTCTCCATTTTTTTCTTAAGTAATCAATTATCTTCACTGGAAGTTCTATTGTATAATTTTTACTGTGAAACTCACACAGGCAGTTCCGTCTGCTAAGGCCCATGGGTACACTCTGAAAGCTGCAAGCTTCTTTGCTTTGGAGATATCGTCTCCATAGATTGTCTCCTATCTGACAGAAACGTGGCCTGGGTATTACCCTTCCCCACTGGGAGACCATCGAAATCACTATCAGGTGCTAATGATGTCTGAACCAGACAAAAACAACAGAAAGACGTGAACACAGATTTCGGTGCTGTCATCTCCTTCCTGGTGATTTATTAACTGGAAGGCACTGTTTGTTTTCAAAGGGAGCAGATAAGGAAGGTCTATACTCATCTTTGCAATTTCTTAAGATCCAAAAACAGAGTAGTATACTGACCTAATTTTTCAGGCGAGGGTTACCCAATAGGTCAATCAACTAATTCCAGATTTTGATGTACTGTGAAAAAGCATAGTCATTGGATCAAGAAGTCAGCTGGGGGGAGGGGGGGTGAGCGGGAAGTTGCCCTTTAAGGGTAAAATAGATGACAGATGACATCATCATTGGCTGTGGCCTTGCTTGCCTTTGGGACTCAAGTTTTATAAATTATCACAGATTAATGTTTGTGCAGCACAGGTTGTGTAGAGGCAAAAAAGATAAAATGCGCTTTGTAGGAATTACTAGTACTAGGAAAGAATGTACAAAAAAAAAGAAAAAAGATTTTCAGTTTAAATGAGCCTAAAATCATAATATAGTTCCCCTCCATTTTAAAATTGACTTTTGTGATATACCAAGGACTGTTTTTGTACCGTATCTTTATTATTAATATTATTAGCCTCATTGTTACTAATTATTGTGTTAACAGATCAGAATGAATATCATGTGTTTCTTATTCATTGCAGATTAAAAGATTCACATTTAACTTAGTCAGTAAAAATTCTTCATAAACTTGTATTCTCTATAAACATAATGTAATTGACTGGCTACAGCAGGCGTCAGCAAATTTTTTCTGTCAAGGACCAGAGAATAAATATTTTAGGTTTTGCGAGCCATATAGTTTCTGCAGTAATTACTCATCTCTATCCTTACATCATGAAAACAATTGTGGACAGTATGTAAATGAAAGAATGTGGCTGTGTTCCAATAAATCTTTATTGACAAATGCAGGAAAAAAGAAACAAACAGAAGGCTGTACTTGGTCCACAGCCATAGATTGCTGGCCCCTGAGCTATATAGTATATTACATTATAATATAGATAGACCTTAATTTACTCAACCATTTTCTTGTTGGGCAGTTAGATTATTCCCAAAATTTCCTTATTCTAATAAAAAAAATAAAAATAAAAAACTTTAAAGAATCTGATTAAAGCTTTGTCTGCATTTCCAAAATTCCCCTTAGAATAGATTCCTAGAAGTAGAATTTCCAGGTCAAAAGCCATCAATACTTTTAAAGCTTCCTATTCTATTGCCACTTGTGGGGAGTATAAATTGGTGTGTCATTTCTGGAAAGCGATTTGGTGATGCCTAACTGATGCCTCCCCAAGCTCTTTCTGGTTTTAAGTATGATCGTTTGTGAAGGAAAACCAAGAAAGCTGCATGGATTTTATGTTGGTTTTGTTGTTGTTGTTGTTTTTTAGTGTCTTAGTGTATTCATTCTGTGTGTGTGCAATTGATTACTGAAGTTTAACTTTTTACCAAGATTATTACCCATGTGCATTCCTTCTGTTTCAAAGTTTTTGTTTATAGCTTGGCACATTTATTTGTTTTCTCTCTCTCTCTTTTACCATTTCATCTTTTCCAATTTAATTTCATATATATATATATATATATATATATATATATATATACACACATATATATGTGTATATATATGTATATGCATATATATGAAATTATATATATATATATATATATATGAGGTCAGACAATTAAGTTTGTGTGATCACATGGTAGAAAGTGCGTGATTTTAATTGTCCGACCTTTTGTGCGTGTTTGTATATGCGTATAAAATATGAAATCTAAGAGCACAGGTTCTAGAATCAGACTGCCCATGTTCATACTCTGATTCTGCCACTGTTTGACTGCGTGGCTTACTTACGCTTCCTAAGCCTCAACTTTTCTATTTCTAAGATGGAGTCAATATGAGTATCTACAGAATACCGCTGCTTTGAGAGAAGTTTGTAAAGCATTTTCGGCATTCCTTATCACATAGTAAGTGTGGAATAAATACCACCTATGACAATGATAATGAAGGCCCAATTCCTTCATTATTTAAATATTCATTATCTGAAGATCAAATACATTTGTATCTATGTTTTCTTTTAACAGTATTGTAGTTTAATTTTTTTAAAATTTCCCTGGATGTTATTTTGGTGTAAGTAGAAAGACAGGCTCCACTTTGATTTATTTTCCAAGTAGCTAGACAATTATTCTCATATTTTTATTGAATAGTACATTCCTTCCTCATTAGTTTGTGCTGTGACCTTTATCAAATATTTTGTTTTTACACACTTTAGGATCTGCCTCTGAGGAACCTTGTCTTAAATTTATCTGCTAGTTTATTCTGGCTTCTTCTTCGCAGACTTAATTATTGTGACTTTATCATATTTTTACACCCAATAATATAACTCACTGCATTACTCTGATTTCCCATTTATCCTTAGACATTCTCATAAATTATTCTCCCAGTTGCATTTTATAGTCATGTTGTCAATTTCCAAAAAGAATTATTGTTACTTGAGTTCACATCAGAAGTAAACGATACTTACAGAAACCTTGAGAATTCACATGTCTATAGTAAGCTTTCTTTTCATCCAGGATCATAGTGGATCCCCATTTATTCAATTCTTATTTTATATTTTTCAATGGAGTTTTACCATTTTCCATATCATGTAAAAAATAAATAACACTTATTGAAAATTAATTCTGTGCAAGGCGTTACTCTAAGGACTTTACATGTGTGAATGCTTTTAATACCCAAGGCTATAACAGAGAGGGTTTTCATTAACCCCATTTAACAGTGGTTGGGTAACTTGTACCTGATCACATACATTAGATGTTAAGAAAATTCTTAAATACATTCTATCATTGTGGCTGAATGGGTGAAATCGTTTTTTGTTTTTTTTTCCAAATACTCCTTTTAATTGGTTACTGCTAACATAGGAGAAATGATTCTGTTGATGAACTTTTATAATTTGTAAGTAACAATCAGATTTGAAAGATTAAAAAGAAAAACAGAAAATTGGCTGCACATTGTCTTTCAAGGAAAAAAAGCAATAAAACTAAAATTGAGATATTTCCACTCACTGACTTACTTTTGTTGTATATTTTTCTTGAAAATTGGGAAAAGACCATTTTGAGTGTTGCAGCAGAAAACTTTGGTTTGCCTGGAAGAAGAAACACTCTTTAGAAGGGAGCTTGTGAAACCTGACCAGTAATAACACTCTGTGTCACAGACAGGCCCGGGGACACCCAGAAGAAGCAATCTGAGTTTTCCTGAAGGTGAACAGCCTCAGCTGCAGGTTTGTCACTCTGTTCTCTACAAGAAGAAATAAATACTCTACTACTGACTTTTAAGTTTAACTGTATCTACTGGAGTTCTTCATTTTCTCAATACCTCATTGCCCTTGCCGAATGGTATAATATCTGTCTGGGCCACTTTGCAGACAAAATGTGCAGCGCCTGGCCCCTCCCCCCCAACATGTATACACACGTGCAGCTACACGGGCACTAGGCAGTGTAATCAACGGTTGTCAATCAAATAATAGCTTATTCAGCACAACCAGCACATCACGTGCTGGGAACTAATCTCGGCAGAAAATGTCCTGACAGTTTGCTATTGCTATGCTAATGTCACTGTTAGGAAAGGGAGATGTTTCTGATTGGAGATCAGAACTTCACAGGATGGAGTTCGAGTTCCCTGCACAACCAAAGAAGCCGTAAGAATATTCGGTTTTCCAAAATGCAGGGCAATCCCTTTGCCCATTGATCTCATTAATGGGACAAGACTTCTCTCTCCAGTCCTGGGTGCTCCTCTTACAGGTTAAGAGGGAAGTGGATTGTGTTATATCCAAGAGCTAAATGAGAAACATGACAGGGGCAAGTCTGATAAAGCACCTCCATGGACTCCAGAAAACTTATGTGTGATGCTGTTTACATTATAAATGCACCAGACAAATCAAAGCGTGGTGGTTATTTGTTGTTGTTGTTTCTACCCTGCCGAGTCCTTCTCTTCCTCTCCTCCTCTTCCTCTTTCTTCTTCTTCCTCCTTTTCCTCTTCTTCTCCCTCTCCGCCTTCTTCCTGTCTTCATCATCATCTTCTTTCTACAACTATTGTTATGCTTGGTACAGTCCCCCTGACTCTGCTATATGAAGTGGCCACCTACCTCCCTGCCTCTGGCATGTTCCTTTCTTCTTTCATAGGACGTCTCGTCTTCTACTCTGTTTGTCTTGGGCTGCCCATCCTCCCCACTGAAATGTAATCCTCTACAGAGCACGGGGTGGCATCTGTTTTTTGGTATACGCACAGCGCCTGAAAGACATGGGGCACACAGTAGGCACTGCATACATATGTGGTGAGTGGGCAACACAACATTTTGGAGCGGTTAAGGGCAAATCACCTGTTTGTCTTTGAAGGATTTTTCTTTGTACGGGGACTTGTTGCTTAATTAGTGTTTCGATGCATTTTCTGCCTCCTATGTGCCAGGCACTCTGTTAGATTCTCTGAAAGATTTGGAGAAAGATAAAGCCAGGGGTCTCTTCATTGAGGTTAGTCTACGAGGAAAGACAAACCTATTAAAATATGATTACATTACAATATGGTGGATGTTAAAATAGAAATGCCTTACGCACTAATAGTTGCCATATGAGTAACAGTCATGATACAGGGACAGTCCATCCAGAAGAGGTGATGATTAAACCAAGCACAGACAGATGAATGAATAAGATTTTTCTAAGGCGTGACAGGTTAGCTTAGTTGGTTAGAGCGTGATGCTAATAACACCAAGGTTGCCAGTTCAATCCCCACATGGGCCACTGTGGGCTGCGCCCTCCTTTAAAAAAAAAAAGGTTTTCTAGGATTGTAAAATGGGAGAGGACATTATGTGATTTGAATGTGAAAGGTAAAAAGATGTGAAAAAACAGCCTTTGCTCTCCACGAATCCGGGACTCTGGAAAGTCCACATAATTGTACATCAACTGGTAAGTCAACCTGAGGCTCAGAGGCTGTTCAGACAGAGTTGGACGCTCTCTGAAAGTTACACAACTGTCCCCAGTCTGTGTTGACAAAAGGGATGTGAATCTCCAGAGCAAGCCCATGATGAAGTGATAAGATGCTCTCAGGTTTTTCTCTAATGTTTCCTTCCATCTGTTACGAGTTTCTCCTCAAATATTTGGTACCCATGTGGTTTGGCTGAAGGGAAGAAAGTGTATGAACCCCATGTCAGCATAATGTTGGTGTCAGAATTTCACAGATATCTGGGTCCTAAAGGATTGACTGGACTGGACGTCAGACCGAGAATCTCATAAATGGAGTAACAGAAAGCAGCCAAAACAGGAAACATGCTTTAGTTTGTCTGAGTCAGAGGTAATGAGAAACTTAAAGAAGCTAACACAAGAAGTTTCAAGTCTGTGAATAGGTAAGTCAAACCTTTAATAATTTGTAATAATGGCAAAGATCTTTTTTTTTAATCTATGATGTTAAGTTACTGCTGTCACCTTTGGTTTAGATGCTTCTGTCATATGTCTCCTGTAATATTGTCTTTAAAATGAATTTTAATAAGGACTTGTAAAGATAATTCATTTTTTTAAATTAAAGTTTATTGGGGTGACAGTGGTTAATAAAGTTACATTGGGTTTCAGGTGTACGATTCTGTAATACATTATATATCACATTGTGTGTTCACCACCCAGAGTCAGTTCTCCTTCCATCACCATATACTGGATCCCATTTACTCTCACCTACCCCCCCACCCCCTCTTACCCTCTGGTAACCACTAAACTATTGTCTATGTCTGAGTTTTTGTTTTTTTATTTGTTTGTCTTGTTCCTTTGATGTTTTCAGTTTTTTGAGCTACATTGCCATTAAAGGTCATTTTGGATCTTTTCATTTTACACATGAGGAAACTGAGGCTCAGAGGAAAAGATTTATTCACAATTGATCAAGGTTTGGGATGGGAACAAGCCCCTGACTTCTAATTCAGTTTCCATCCTAGACTATCTATAAATCAGGTTCAAAGTTTGACCTCTTCTGTTGGATTTTATCTGTTCTGGATTTCCTTTTCCTTTTCCTTTCCTTTGCTTTGCTTTCCTTTGCTTTCCTTTCTTTCCTTCTTTATTAAATGTATTGGGGTGACATTGGTTAGTAAAATTATTTAAGTGTACATTTCTATAATATATCATCTATGTATCACATTGTGTGTTTACCACCCAGAATCAGCTCTCTTTCCATCACCATATATTTGACCCCCTTTACCCTCATCTACTACTCCTCCTCTCCCTTACCTTCTGGTAACCACTAAACTATTGTCTGTGTCTATGAGTGTTTGTTCTTCATACTGTTCTGGATTTTCAAGTCAGATGTATGTGAGTTTGAATTCTGGGTCCTGTACTTCTTATCTGTGTGAATTTAAATAAACTACTTATAATTTCTGAGCCTCAGTTTTCTCATCTGAGAAATGGGGGTTAGAGGCTAGTGAGATAGAAAAGACCATATATGTGAAGTCTGCAGCCCAGGGCCTTCCTCAGACTGGGGGGTGAGTAGTGAGAGCCGATGTCATCGCCTGAATTCACAGGTTGGGTTTTGCTCTAAAGAAGTAGCCTGATACACCCCGAACTACATTTTGGATTCCATGACCAATAAGTGGGAACTCTGAGTGAATTTCAGCAGAATTTCTAATTTGACGGTTTTGACATAAAATAGACACTCAGGTCCCCCTTGTCTCTTGAATGGCAGAAAAGATAGTAATTGTTTTTCAAACACAAGTGCATGCTTCTTCCCCATCGTAGATAATCAGTCAAAGAGTGATAATATTTATTGAACTTCACCATCAGTAAGAGAGGAAGATACATCTTTAAAACCATCACAAAATCAAAACCATAATGAGATATTACTTCACACCTGTTAGGATGGCTCTTATTAAAAACAAACAAACCCAAAAAGGTAAAGTGTTGATAAGAATGTGGTGTGGATATGAAGGCTATAGGGACCCTCATGTACTGTTGGTGGGAATGTAAACTGGTACAGCCATTGTGAAAAATAGTATGGTGGTCCCTTAAAAAATTAAAAATAGCACTACCGTAGGATCCGACAGTCCCGCTTCTGGGTATGTAACCAAAGGAATGGAATTCAGGATCTCATAGAGTTATCTGCACTCCCCCAGGTCTTCATCTCTCAGACTTGTCCACACGGAGCCTCCAGAAATTGTCAATTCCAGTTCAGATCCTCTACCAGGCACTGGTTCCCATGGAGGTTTCCACTCTGGTCAGTTACGCTTCTTGAATTCCCATGTCCAGGTCTCCAGTTTTGAGGGCAGCCCCTTGCCCTGTGACCTCACTTTGACTCAACTAAGAAGAGTTGTTGGTTTTTCATCTTGTTTCTTTTTTTATTTGTTGTTAAGGTGGTGTGACACCTTCTAACCTTCTTACATGCCAGGCCAGACCCATTCGTTTTTTTAAACTCAGAATTTCACTATGTTTTAAAATGACAGGTACATCCTTCTAGAAATACAGGACTATCACATATAGTAGTGCATGTCCAATAATAGCTTTAAATGACTGCACTTTAGAGCTCATTCCCCAACTTGACTAATTTTCGTAGTTATCCAATAAAGAAGTTAATTAATCGTGTTTTTAGAGCTAAGTTGCTATATACATCTATGCAGAGTAGATAATTTAAGATGGTTAATTCCTAAAGACGATGACTAAAGATCCAGGAGGGAAAATGTATTTGGAAAATAAAGGGTTTGTAGATATTTCTTAAGTCAACAGAGACAGAGGCTGAATATTCTACCTAAAAACACCAAACCAAATCCAAATTGTTCTTACTTTACAACCTAAATTTGTCTGAGTTAAAGTTCAAATTCTATCTCAACCAGAAACTCTTCCTATGATTTTTTGGTAAAGTTTTGATCATGTATCACACCTCATTGCCAATGCTGAATGCACACAACGTTACATTTTAATTCCCTCTATTGCAGGTGAGCTTTGCCAAAGGGATTTAAAGGAAGTGACTGGAATAGCATTTACAGCCCCAGAGGATAATACACCAAGCCAAGTAAGTGAGGTGCGTGGATCTGTTCATTTGTTTTTGATAAATTTACCGTTACTAGTCTCCAGAATGATGGAATCTGTAATTTCTCCAGAGTTCCTCAGACAGTTCTACCTTTTATCCTGATATATTTTCATCCTGACACTGCAGACATCTTGGTAATGTTGTGCTGATAAGAAACACAGCTTAGATAGTGCATCTTTCTTAAACCTCTAACGGTGATTCT
Source organism: Rhinolophus sinicus (assembly GCF_057876585.1). Lineage (NCBI taxonomy): Eukaryota > Metazoa > Chordata > Mammalia > Chiroptera > Rhinolophidae > Rhinolophus > Rhinolophus sinicus. Next base: position 48,853,774 of record NC_142512.1, read on the forward strand.
TTAGGTGAATCTGCAAAAGATTTCTGGAGTTACAAACGCTGAGATTTGTGACTCTCTTTCAGTCGATGAGACTCTCGTACCTGACGCAAATACTTGAAACTTTTCTCTTAAATGCAGCCCGTCAGTAAGAAGACAGACTAGACATCAGGTATTACCTCTGCCTTGCTAGAGGCAGGTGTCTTCAGCTACTGGGAGATTTACTGACGTGTTCTAAGTTTTCACTGCAGAAGTTACCAGCCCACGCGTGTGCCAAAGCTAAATAAACCCTTTTTATATTACTCTCAAAGTCTTTTGGTAGGACCGTAGCCTTGAATTTTAAATCAGCAGTTACAGTTTCTTTTGCAATTAGGGAAAATTTTTAAAGGAGCTTCACCATATCCCTCCACCAAATGTTGTCGGACTTAAAAACAATGATTACTTAGGCCTCAAAGATGCAAAGACAACTTTATTTTGGAGTTTTGTTTCTTTTTTTCAGTGGGCTTTCTAGAAGTTTATTTCTTCTCCAGAGGCAGATCTTTTGCTGTTAGATATCACATTTGTAGGGGGAACTTTGAAACTGTATCTGTGGACCTTTCCCTCTTACCATGAGCCCTCTGACCTCTGCTGAATTTTTCCTTGTTGGGAATTCCTGAAAAAAACAAAAAAACAAAAATGGGAATGATTGACTCTGAAAAAAATCTAGATGATCCAATTTAATCCTTTTAACCATGGCTGCAATAGCAAATGTTGCTTAAAATACATCAGCCTAGATTCTAAAGAAACTTCAGTCATTTAATTAAAAAACAAATTCTTAGAAGGTATTGAATCCCCATGAACAGCCATTGATTTACGTTTCATTCTATTTTTCTGTCTGAGTCCCAAGGTCAACTTCACATGTCCGCAAAGAAACTTAATTTTGAACAGGGTTGATAAATAATAAAGGTCATTTTTAACAGGCTAGGAAATGTAGGTTCTCTCATAGCTGTGCAGTCATGCCCAAGTAGCAAGCTGCATTTCTGTGTGAGGAAGAGTCATTGAGGAATTGAGGGCAGGCTACAAAATGCAATGAAAGTCATTTTGCTTTTTGCAAATAGGAAATGTGACACCTTTCCTTCATGGCGTAGTAGAAAGAGTAAATAAGATCAGGTGGAGGAAGTAATTCAAATCTCATGGTGCCTACCTACTTCCCGATAAAGGATCGTTGCAAAATAACGCAGGCCAATGTTTCCTTCGGGACAAGGCATTCTTTCACACGCAGGACAACCAAAGGTCATTTATTCATTCCTATTTATATTTATCTAAAAAACCAATATGGAATGCTTACTGTCTCTCAGTTACCATGAAGGGTGAGCGAGACAGTGGCAAGTGGGTGGTGGGTGCCCAGCGTGATGGAGACAAGGCCTTGAGAAGTTCCCAGTATGATGGAAAAGAGACAGCCGTGCATATCAGCTTTTCACATGTGTGAAAATCAAGCCTTGAACAGTATGCTATGGAAGGGCACATTTTGCCTGAGAAGAAGGAAGGGTTTATTGAGGAGGTATGGGCCTCTGGGAGGTCAATGGTACAGGATATCTATATGTTCTAGAATTGAAACTTTCACAGTTCGACAAACCGATCCAATTTCATACCATAGATATGTTCTATCTTCTATGAATGGCCCTTTAGTTGAGTCAGGAGTAGGGTGGAGCAGCTGAGACTCGGAAATGTAGAAACAGGGAATAGTTGGCGATGTGGGGCTAATGACCTCTAATCTTCCAGGGTCTCCTGAGTCCTGGTCTCTGGTGGTCTAGGTACATGCGAGGGTGTAAGGGGGAGTAAGAAGCACTCAAAGCTTGCCCTTCGCACATGGGCTCAGTGCAACAAACAAACTTTCATTTGCATTCACAACTTCCTCTTCTTATAAATATTTCTTGTGAGATTTAAGGTGTGGACATTCCCACCCCACTGGCCACTGCTGTGTGGTGTGTGTGTGTGTGTGTGTGTGTGTGTTATAATTCTATCTAGACCTCAGTCAGGAGTTCGGGAGTTTAGAAGGGAGTACTGAGCAGGGGGAGGAGAAAGACAAGATGGAAAAATTAGTTTGAAAAGGAAAAGGGGAAAGGACAGTTGTTCTAGCAAAGAGCTGGTTTCTTGGTCCTCATCCCGTCCTCCGTCCCCATGTTTGTATTCCCCCCCGTGATTCCTGAAACCCATCTTCCTGCAGTGCCGTGGGTCAAAGTACTGTACAGAAGGGGAGAACAAGATGGAAAGGTATCTGGAATGAACCTAGATTACACCTACTGAATGGTGGTAGCTGGGAACAAAATTCTGCCTTTGATTTTCTGGGATTCCACTGTGAGGACTCGAATAATAAATAATAGATTGTATAGACAGAATTTGCAAAGACAATGATTTTTTCTAATTGACTCTTTTGCACTTGAATGGATTAATATAATGAGAGTTCTTTGTATTTTAAAAACAACCTTGATATATGGATTTCAAAATATTGTAACTGACAGCTAATGATAAAAATACTATCGTATCTTACTAGACTCAGGTAATTACTTTGACTTGCAATGTAATTGATAAGTGCGTTCCTTGCTTTTAAGGTAATAAGTTACTTTTTTTTTTTTTTACTGTTAGGATACTGAGGTTGCTAAGTCTTTAAGGTTTTTCATAAAGGCAACATTTGTTTGTTTGTTTGTTTTTAATTTAATGGTTAGGAACCATGCCCCATGACCATGCAAATCAGGTTCTCTATGGCAGTCTGCCTATGTGCCTTCATATGCTTTCAAATAAAGGCAATTCATTAAAAGGATAATCAAATTTTGTTTATTCAAAAATAAACCCACAAATCAGAAACATACTCTGCAGGACCATATATCCTGATTTCCCCCCCACACACAATTTGGTCATTTTCCCCATGATTACAATACCATAAGGGGCATACCTTGGAGAATAATGTTAAAGGAAACATTCTAGTGAGATTTAAAATGTGGCATGGATATTGTCTGAACGGAAGTGAGTTTCTGGGGGAGTCACCCAAAAGGATTGTTAAGCATTAAAATCTTGTAAAGGAATGAATGAAGCTGGGTAACATCTTCTGCAGATTTTGAAGTGAGGATGGTCGCATCCTTGCCAGCTTCATAATTCTTTGTCTCTACTGAGAACTTGTCAAGTTTTTGAATTTCAACTTGTTCATAATATCCAAGGACAATCCCATTAGGGTCACCTCATAGAACCGGAGTGTGACTTTCTCTTTCCACAATCCCATTGTGGCTTGGGTGTTCAGAACATCCAAGAATTTCCAGGTCGGTATCAGTTTCCAGGGTTCAGAGTTATCTCAGGAAATGAAGGAAACGTCCCCTCTGACCTCCAGTAAGTGCGCCTGGTTCAAAAGAGCTTGGTGTTTTCTCACGGCGACCTTGAAAATCACTTCTGGGACAATGTGAGCCCTATTCGAACAATCAGAGGACAAGAAATATTTGTAACAAAATGGTGAGAATTCAAAGAAGAAAAGTGACAAAACACAGCATATCGGCCACTCCTGGTTAAGATGAGACCTGAACAGAAGTTTGGCATATACTGCTTCCTATCTACGTTCAAGATAATTGCGACATCCAGGACGATTAACACCCAGCCAACAGCTGGGCTCTGCCAATGTGCATTTTCCTCCTTGTGGAATTACCTAGAAGAAATCTCAGAGGACATTTCTCATCTAGATTAAAACTGACAAGTTCACTTCAAGTCTGCCCCGAGTACCCTACGCAGAAGCCTATGAACCAGAGAAAGGCCAGTGATGACAAGAATCTGGGACCCTTACTAGCCGTGTGACATTGCAGTCAACTTCTTCAAGGTTCACATTTTTATTTGGAAAGTGGGAGTGAGCATTGTTGTGTTGACTCATAAGGTTATAAGGATTACATAAGATAACACACTTAAAGCACTTAACTCACTGCCTGACCTTTACCAAATGCTAAATAGGACATAGTAACTATTATTAATAGCTCAAGATGGTTGTTTCCTTGTGGATCCCTCCTGCCCACCCTCCCTCCCTTCACCCGCCCCCCCCCCCGCTTCTCTTTTAACTATATGGCAGTAATGTATTTGTATTTATTTCGGGGGGAAATAAGGACACACAGAACAAACCTAGTTTCTATTCCTTTGTCACAATGCAAGCTTTTCCTCAGGAAATAACCTAGAATAGGAGCAATTCCAATGTATTCTGAGAGGGTTCATTATGTATGAATGGTTATCCAACTAAGGTAAAGACCGAAAGAATCAGAAGATGTGTTATTGTTTTCCTTGGTTTACTAGGCTTAGTAGTAAAGTCTCATTGTTAGAATTCATATTATTAGCATAGAATTAGTATAGTTGTTAGAACTGGATCTGAAGAAGAGGACTCTGCTCCCTAGACAGTGGGTACCCTGCCGTACCAATCAGAGATGCAAATGGCACTTTCTGTGACTCTATAGTTTAGCGTCTCTATTCTAGTCATCTTTGATGCCCCCAGAGGCTGGCTCGAAGCAAAGAGGTGCTAATGTATTCTGCATACAGAACAGGAGCTGCTTTTGGAAGTTGGATGGATGACAATATTACATGTTTTAAACCCCCTGTAACACATAGTTGACACCTTTGTGGTTTGGGGAATTTCTGTCTGTTTTTGTCACTGTTACCTTGCTGCATGTGGCACTTGTTCAAACAGTTCTCAGGTTTCCCTGAGCTTATGATTTTCTGTCTAGTTGTTTTGGAATAACTTCCCTTTGGAACAATTTCTGCTCACCAACCCAACAAAATTCAGGAGCAAAAATTACCCAGGTCCACGTGCCATAATGGATATGTTTCTATGACAGAATCCTGCTTCATTTTTAAAGGAAGACACATTTTTCCATAGCTCCAAAAACTACTGCCACCATCCCATTCCAACTTGGGACAAACTAAGGGAACAGGCTCTATGTATAGATTATATATTCTACTTAAAACCATTTGTATTCAAACCCAAAACATTTCTAACTCAATCAAGAGACCATTTTGTTTGTTGCAGAGAAACGTTCGATGCCTGAATTACAACGTAGAGATTGGTAGCTCCATTTTCAGAGATGGGACTAGTTAGCATATTACAGGCCATCAATATTACATATTATACAGTCACCTTTAAGGTGAAAAAAATTGGCTTATTTTGTTTATTAATACATCCATTAAATTAAAAATCATGATAATTGGGTTGTATGTTGAAAACAAAGGAAAAGAGAAGCTTAATCTCATGGAATAATAAATTACAGGCATGTAACAAACTTATCCAAGAATTATGGAATTTCTAGGCTGGAAATAGAACCTTAGGTTTGACTTTAGTCATCTTTATTTTACAGATGAAAACTTGAGACTAAAGGAAGTTCAATGACATCTCAAGATCCCAGATCAGTAAGTGGCAAAGTTAAGATACAAATTAGAGCTCTCAATGTTAAGATCAGTGTTTTTCAAAATATGTAATCAAATTGTATCTTCTCATCTACATTACATAATTTAATTTAATAAGTACCTGCATTTTCCCACACCAAGTTACTTCCTACCATTTCATACGGATATCCTCTAAAACACAGAGGTGTAAATTGGTTGATGAGATTTAATGAATGATCCAGAATTTACATTTTGTTTTACTTTATTTCAGAAGTCATCCTCATAATCACGTACCCCAGAAGGGAAATGCCTGGCTATCTCTGTGCATTTTCTTCTTCACAGAGGCATGCCAGGGAAATGGTTACTAGTAGAAGCTGTTTTGTTCCTTCCTAATTTGATAGGAATGGTGGCCTTATTATTAGGTTGGTGAAAAAGTTATTGCAGTTTTTCCAATTACTTTTAACCTTTAAACCGCTATTCCTTTTTGCACCGACCTAATAATTATATCATGATCCATGGAGATTGGTGCTGTCATAGCACAAGCTATGTTTGCATATTCGGATGACTCAACAGTTTGACTTTACCAAATCAATTCATTAATACTTGTTTTACTGATCTACTTAGAGTCCCAGCTATGTGCCAGGCACCCAGCCTCTCTGTTCCCCAGTCATGCTGGGATTTTCCTGTCATAGGGCCGCATGGAAGGACAGAAACTAATGATGGACGGAGCTTGCATTGAGGACTTAACCAGGCTTTGAGACTCATTTATTCAGAAGGGAGGCTCCGATTCAAAATGTGGTAACCGCAATGAATAGAAAATTCACACACTATCTGGATAAGTGTTAAAAGTACCAGGAGACCAGCCAGTAGGTGGAGTATTAGTTGATTTCAGATAGTGGCAACAAGAAAATCATTCAAAATCACAGTATCCAAGGCAGAGCCCAGAAAAGCTTGCATGTGAGAGGTATCAGTGCCTGAAGCTGAATGTGAGTGGAGAAATTAGCAGTTCCCAACACACATGTCTAAATAAACAAACAAACAAATCTACTGATGTAGAAATGATGAGAACTAGCGATATGTACCTTGAACAGTTGCATGTTGTTTCTTTTTCCTGGGAGTTTCAACCGGCTCTTCCCACCACTGTGCTCTTCTCATTTCTTGCCTTCTCTCCCCTAAGGATCTGTACAGCATGTCACCTGTCACACTCTTAGAGCTGATCAGACAGGAGTATTTTCGACTGATTACTGTTCTCTGCTCTCCTCCAGTTACTGATACCTGAGCTGGGCCAAATGAGGGGACGTGAGACAATGCTGACAAGTCGAATGCACCACACGACTCAGTTTCTGCCTCTGGAATCCCTATGGTTCATTCATCTGTAAGTCTCTCTCTCTCTCTCCTTTTTTTTTTTTTTTTAACAAATCACCTTAGGCACTATTGTAGGCAGGCCATGATGCCACACTCTAATAGCTTGGTTATGTTGGTAATTACAATCATATGAGAGAAGTCTGCCATGTAGAATCTGACAACAGTAACCCAATAAGGGTAGGGTATGGTAATTTGAGTTCCCACTTTAAAAAGGATCTGATTTTTTTTTTTGATTTTTTTTTTTTAATGTTTCCCTTCTCTGCTTAAAACTTCAGAAATCTAGTGAACAATCCTGGGAGAGTTGTGACAGTTACACAACATTCAAACTTCAGGCTTTGATAATCTCTGGTTTCTAGGGGGGAAAAAAAATAGAAAAGTAACTCACCAGCCATCTATAGTTTATAGAATTATATTGTGTTACTCTGAGAAAGCAAAATGTATTGGTTCTATAAAGGACATGGAAACATTTGTCTTCAAAGAAATATAAGTAAGAGGGCTTTATACCATCAATGAAATCATGTTCCCCATATGAAATACATGCTGACTTCCCTTTAACTTGAGAAAGCAAATATTATTCTCACATGGTACCTCTGTTTGGTGATGCAAGCAGATTTCCCCAGGAAGGGGCTGGAATTGATTGACTGATACATATTTACTTATTTATATTTAAGAAAATTAAGAAACACATTTTCATAATTGTGAAAAGTCTTAAAAGTTCTCAAAATGTTCTACCTTCTTTTTTAAAAAAAATGGCCAAGAAATCCTGTTTAGCAAGTTGATTAGCATTGAGAATCTGTTTCCTCTGTGTTGTTTTGTTTTTTAATTGTGTTCCTAGGCCTGGATCTTTCTCCTGTTCCTCATCTATCATGCTGTCCAGATCAATACATGCCTTCTGTTGCTGGATGGCACAGCTTCTTGTTGCTGTCGTATTTTTAGGCTTTGGGATACAATATCAAGAGATTGAGACTTTTAGTGAATCTTCCAAAACTCAGCTTTCTTTTATTTCCTTAAATCTACATTCATTTGATTCTATAGAGGTGGTGGGATTTTTCCCCCCTTGTTTTAATCTTGGCTCTGTTTCTGGTTTGACATAAAAGAGGTTTTCTTAAGTGGCTATAAAACTAATGCATGTTATTAACACAAAACATTCTCAGGGGCACAGGAAGTTTTGAAAATGACCTTTGGTACTGCTTGTCTTAGCCAATTCCTCAGGAATCAATTTAATCATAGAAGGGATGTTTACAAGAAAATCTGCAACGTGTGTGCATGTTTTATAGGTTGTTTTCTTGGATTAGCATTAAAAACACAATGAGAGAGAGGCCAAGCGTAGTGTGTGTGTTCCTGTTACTTCATATTTACATTGGAGCCTTGTAAAATCCTTTCCAAAGAGTGAGTAAGATTCCTAGACAGAGAAGATTCTGAACTCTGCACATTATTGAAAAACCATATGAGATATTTTGAAAAGCATTTGCTCTGGATATTTGACGTAAGTGGACAAGGGCCATAGATATGGGGGCCAAAACACAGTAACAACAAAATCCAACTTTAAATGAAACAAGAAGATAACATTTCAAGGGTAAGAAATTACTGGATAAGTTTTCAGAATGTGACAGAAGTTGATATACTATAGAATACTGTGATTAAGATCTGGAACCAACAGAATTAACTAAAAACTGAGCTAGACTAGACTTATCGGGGTGTTCACTTTGTAAGATATATATATATATATATATATATATATATATATATATATATATATAATCGCTGTATTGTACACTGGAAACTAATATGACATTTTATGTCAATTATTGAAAAATACATTTAAAAACAATTTTAAAAATTAAAACAAGAAATAACAGCCCAGCTAGGATAAAATACGGAAGAGGAGCTGGAGGGATAACAATCTAATCATTAGGGCACTCCATCCTGTCAGAAGAAACTCTTGAACAATTTCTTTGACTTTACCATATTTACTGTCTCCTAGGAGGAGGAGATAAATGGTATTATTGTGGACAGGTGGAAAATATACAGGTAGAATAATTTAACAGAACACTGAACAGCTACTTGGAAATTTCTAAAGGGTTAAAAAAAAGTTTAACTCCCCATTTGACTGTTTTGGTAATAAATAAGTATAACCTGGGAATATAGTCCATTTGACTATTATACTTGTTTTCAAAATGCAAAGTAGTTCCAGTGCACTTGACATAGGAAGGAACAATTTGAACATACCCTGTGTTTGCTTGAGCATGACACATGCTTGAGTAAGCATCATGTTTGCCCGTCTGTGAGTTTGTCCCTAAGAAACACCAGGTGAATGAGAAAAACTGCACGTAACCCAACTGAGCTGCATAGGGATACATGAAACACGCATGCACACCCCTCAAGCCTCTACCAGTATCTCAGCTCACTGCATGTGTTAGGAGTTCATCCACCTACACCGGGTGTGGCAATCTTCCATCAGATTTCAGATAAACCTTCTACCACGTTCCAGTAACTCACAAGCTGCAAACCTTTCTTCTGATTCCCGCTTCCACAAGGAAACCTCAGGGCTTTCCCAAGGCCGAGTGCCATGTTTGTTGTAGCATTTATATTCCTTAACACTGACCATACGCCACCCTTTTCATCAGCTTCCTATCTTTTTAAAAATATATATATATATTTCTGATGAAATTTGTGAGTGTTATGTTCCTAGCCCTATTTTTCCTGTAAGTCCTTTTTTCTTTCTTTTTTTTTTTTTTACATAACCATGCATATCATGGTGATTTTTAAGAGCCCATATGTCATGTTATAGCACAACTGTTATAACACAGAGGAGACCTCATGGGTGACAGAATGTAAGGCACTAAACACTTTAATATGCCAGGACTCTGAGCCCTGGAATTGCCTGGAATTGGGGTCCATTTATTACCCTGACTACATTAGCAAGAAAATCTATCTAAACACGTGACTTTGTCTTCATTTCCAAGTCTTCCTCTGGTCATTTCATTCCTACTGCCCCCATGGCTTAGTTTACCTGGGATGAACCTAACCAGCTGGCAGTGCCTCATACTCCGAGATGGGTTTTCCAAAGACCAAATGGACCATTTTTCTTGCCTTTTGAAAGAGAGCCACACAGGAAGGAAAACAAGAAATTCAACTTTTAAGCTGGGCTATTCATGGCCTTTGCTAAATCCTGGCAAAGAATCATGGTTTTTCATTACGATTCATCTCACTGATTTCCTAATGGAATGAACTGGTCTTTTTATTAAGACCATAGGAAAGCGAAGTTGGGTTACCCAAGTCATTAAGTGTTGTTATCTGATGAGCGAAAAATGAATTACTCTTCAATAATGCATTTGAGGACCCCTGTGTTTTCTTTCACTGGGTTCTAGCTTGTGAAAATTGGTTCAAGGGAAAGGAGAAGGTCAGTCTTGCATTTCTGTCCTGCTAGAACAATGTATGCCTTTATGCTCTGTGGGCAAGTGACATACAATAGATGAGCTCAGTAATAGGAAATGTAGTGCTAACAGTGCTATTTCCCATCTTCAGGAGAGCCCAGCCATTTGATCGACTCAAGAACATCCTGTACTTACAACCAACAGGAGAGTTATTTCATTAGCTTCTTAGCTTTTCAATTAAAGCAGACACACGCATACACACACTGGCAGTTCTTTCTTTTACCGTCTCCCACTCCATAGAGCTATCAGTTTTTACAAGAAGGGAGAAAGGTTCATTTACACCCCATTCTAAATTCACTATTAGGAATATAACGATCTCTAACAGTGAACCAATTACAATACTTTGTGAATAAACAATATAATTATATTTTTGCTTTAATTTGAGCTAAATTTACTGTTAAAAAACCCCTCTGTGATTTGTAAATTCTCAAAATGAATACACTATTCATTTATTTGGGCTAATATTAAATACAGTCTTTGAAGGTATTATTTTGTCTTATGAAGGTACTACTTTATCTTATTATAGTTTAGTATGAGTCTTTTGGGTCAGAATTCCAATGTGGGGAGGCGTATTTCCCCCACCAAAAGGAGCAATTCTCCAGATACCAGCTGGGACTCCTCCCATTCAACTCAGGTCTGACATTATCTCCCTGGAGATAGCATCAGGTTTCACAGGTGAAGTGTTCAGTGCTACAAGACTTCAGGTGTCAGTCATAAGCCCGGGTCGTTACTGTGCTTCTAACAGACTGGCTACACCACGAGGGTTCTGATGACCCCCCTGCAGCTCAGAATGCCAATCAGAAGTCCAAGTTGTTACCTGTACTTCTAACTGACTAGCTATAAATCAGACGTTCCCATGACCTTCTCTTTGGGTTCAATTAATTTGCTAGAGCAGCTCACAGACCTGAGAGAAACATTTTACTTATTAGATCACTGGTTTGTTATAAAAGGGTATAACTCAGGAACAGCCAGATGGATGAGACGCATAAGGCAAGGTGTGGGGAAAGGCACACCACTCTCCGCACGGTGTTCACCAACCAGGAAGCTCTCTGTACCCTTCCCTTTGTAGTTTTTTATAGAGGTTTTATTACATAGTCATGATTGATTAAATGATTGGCCTTTAGGGATTGATTCCACCTCCAGCCTTTCTCTCCTTCTCTGAGATTGGGGGGTGGGTGGGACTGAAAATTCTATCCTAATCACAAGGTTGGTTCCCCTGGCAACCAGCCCCCATCCTTAGGTTACCTAAGAACTTTCCGAAAGTCACCTCCTGAACATAACAAAAGACGCCTTTATTGTTCTTATTGTAGGAAATTACAAGGGTTTTAGGAGCTCTGTGTCAGTAACCAAGGAGAAGACCAAATATATATTTCTTATTATATATCACAGTATTACACATAGACTGAACTTTTTGTATATTCAATTCATTATATTATTAATTTTTAAAGAAGGAAAACTCATAGTGGGCTAGGATTGTGATGAGATAGTATATATATAATCCATTAGCTATAATGTTCAAACGTCTTTATTAGAAATAAACACTCTTATCATCCATGTATTTTATTTACAAAGTATTAAATATTCAGATATTTGGTAATGTGTGTGAGACAGAAAGAGAGAGAAAGAGAAAGAGGGAATGAGAGAGAAGGGGGGGAATGAGAAGAAAAGAGAGTACACAAGTATATTAGTACTTAGCAATGTGTTTTTGAAATACATAGATCAGGATAACAGAAATCATTAATGCAAAATAAGCTTTCTAGAATAATCGTATGCAGAGATTTGTCTACCCAATTGTGCTAAAATTTGGCTCTTTCATTATTTCTCTTATGTATAAATCAAAGCAAATAGTTGAAATGTGAAATATGTTGCTTTCTAAGCTGAATTGTGATTTACGAAGTATTGAAAGAACTGGGCATTATTAATATAGTCAGTCAATTTATTGTAGGAAAAAATTTTCAAGATGTATTTTATCTTTTATTTATGCACTATACAAATATACAACCAAATGCAAAATTTCCGAGCCTGTGAAATCTCACTGTAACTACTTCCATTTCAGCCTTAAGTAGATCTATATTTTATATACTACAGTAATATAAACCTATAGAGGTGCCAATGGGAACAAGAGATGTACAGAAATGTATAGAAATCTTCCATTTTTATAGACTAATAATTGCTGGGAGCATTTACATGTGAGCAATAGGAAATCACTTTTAAGCTTATCAGACTATATAAGTGCGATTATAATTTTTGGGTGTCCACTAGAGTGGGTCTACACAAATCCATCCCAAACAGTTATGCTAAAACTTCAAATGACTTAAAAAATAACAAGCGGAATTGATTGGTCCTTTTGCTTTGATATAAACACATAATCTTCTGTTGATTCATGATTCATTCAATCATTAAACATGTGTTTATTGAGCACTTATTATGGGCCAGGTGCTGCGTTAGGCATCGAGTAAGCAATATAAAGAAAAAAAAGACATTATCCCTGTTCCTATTCATGTAGCTTCATTTCATTCTAATATGGACAAATGGAATAATAAAATTATATACCTAGAAGAGATAATAGAACCATCGAACTCTTTGATTTTGCATAGTTGAAAACTAAGACCCAAAGAAATAAAGTCTTTTGGCAACGGTCATACCTCTAGTTAACTGTCAGTCCAAAAGTAGAATCCAATTCCTGACTTTTTCTCTAGTTGTGTTGTCCCTACAATACACTGCTTATACTTAGTTGATGCCTTCGAAGAATATTCTTCTCATTAAGTGAAGAATCTTCAGAAAAATTTCTCCCACATCCTCAGGTAACAACTCAGAATTATCTTTGACTCCTTGTTTCTCCCCTAATCGGCTGCTCAGTAACATAAGGCATGTGATTCCCTTTGCAACTGCATTCTCTGTCCACCCAATAAACTCAAGTCTCATTACTGACTTACTCCTTCTAAGCTATTCCTCCCTTTTTCTACCCCCTGCCCTACCCACCACACACACACACACCCTGGTCTGTCTTTTTCTGCTCAAACTCTCCCATGTACGGGCCAGATTCCCATTTCTGAACCTGGGCTTCAGTGGCCCACCGCTGCCTACCCAGTCGAGTGCAGTATCCTCAGCTGCTGATGCACTTCTGCCAGGATCTGGCCACAAGCACCTTTTTCTGTCTTTGCTTCATTACAGGTGCCCCAAAACACAGCCGACCTACACGCTGGTGGGCTTGGAACATAGTGAAATACACAGAGCCCTTTAGTATTTAAACAGAAAAGAAAGGAAGAAATGAGGGAGGGAGGGAGGGAGGGAGGGGAGGAGAGTGGAAAGAAGGGAGGGAGAGAGGGAGGGAAGAGGGAGGGAGGGAAAAAAGGAAAGGAAGAAAAGAGAAGGAAGGAAGGAAGGAGAGGAAGGAAGACAGTCTGTTAAGCAAAAGATGGTTGAATAGAGACTTATTTTAAGAGTCAAAGTCGTAGTTATTACAAGATGAGGCTTTTGATTTGTGGTTTGAGGGGCTAGCTGTGTGAACTTTATCTTTACACAGGAAAAACCCCGTTTGCATAAGCAAAGGCATCACATTACAGTTAGATTTCCTTTGGAGATTCAGAAGTTCTCAAGTTCTCCCTCCTTCAAACATAAACATCAGTTCAGTCAGGTTTGTCCTCGGCACAGGACAAGTTCAAGAACACGTGACTCTGCTAGACAAAACAAGAAGATACACAGACTCCCTGGAAATGTCTAGATTTTGAAAAGTACCTGATGTGGAAAAAAATTAGAAAAGACATAGGAATGGAAAATTCCTTTGCTGGCTTCCTGTTCTCCTTCCTGCTAAGGTGGGATTAGTTACCAGCTGTCAAAAGAAATACCACTTTTAATTCTTATTTTGGGGGGAAAGAAAGCATTAGGAAAAAAAATGTCTTGGAAGGGAGGGCGGCAACAAGAACCTTCCTTTTTACAATTAATTCCTGCAGTTTGAAAGAATCTGAGAGGGGCAGAAGGAGGGTAGGGGACAATCATGCCTCCATCTGAAAACTGAAGAAGAGCTGAGGAAATGATGCAGGTAAATGAATCTCCCTCCAATATTTCCTAGTGAAGTCATCAGTGTGGTGAGGGACATAGTTAGAGGTCTGGGGCTTGAGCTCTTCAGGTAAAGACAGAGGAATAAAAAACAAAAGAGTCTTTGAAGTGAGGGCCTTCTTTGAAATCCAGCCAGCCACCTTTGTTGCTATTCCCATTCTCCTGAACGCATGCATTCTTGAGGAGGGTGACAGCTTTCCAGTTTACAAGCCTTGTGACAGAGGAATGGGGTTTCCCGAATGTCTGGGCACACGTTTAAGTGTCGTGTCCCATCTGTGGCACACCTGATGGTTCATGAAACTCTCCCAAGGCCGGGTTTCAGTTCACCGCACAGCACAGTGTGAACCTTATCAGTCAATGGGGATGTGATGGGGAGCACTGGGGAGCCAACACACCCTCTTCAAGAGGTCTGCTGGACTCGCCCATCCGGATGTTGGGAATTCCATGGTTAGCAAATGCATTCTTTTGCATTAAGACAACAGCTCCTTGACAGAAGTTAAAAAGCAAGATTCAAAGTTGCAAACATAATTGCATCTTGATTTTATCTTAATACAGTAGGGAAAAAAGACTGGAAATAACTTTGCCAAAGGAAATTGAGGCTTATCATTGATTTTTATTGCCTTCTTTCTACTCTTATTCATATTCTCTGCAATAAACATATACAATCTTTACATCCAAGAGAGATTTTTAAAGTATTTTTCCCATGTTTTTTCCACCGTCGGGGTGGGGGGTGGGGGATAATGCAGCTCTTAATTTGTTAGCATGGTTCAATCAATGTTTCAAGCTCTTTCAAATCACACAATCAGTTTTATAATTTTGAT
Organism: Rhinolophus sinicus; assembly: GCF_057876585.1. Taxonomy (NCBI): domain Eukaryota; kingdom Metazoa; phylum Chordata; class Mammalia; order Chiroptera; family Rhinolophidae; genus Rhinolophus; species Rhinolophus sinicus. Next base: position 48,868,811 of record NC_142512.1, read on the forward strand.
TTAACTCCTTTGCTGAAATATCATGCACCAGCTTATAAGAGCCTGGACTGGATTGCTCCTTGAGGAAGCAAATTCAAGTTAACTTTTTTTTTTCTTTTTTCCTTTGCCTCTTATCATGTATGTTCTAGAGGGCTTGGAAAATGCTAAAACACACAGATTCCTTCAAGTGGAAATGAGACACAGTGAAGGAAATTTTGGAGAGCTGGGATGATGAAGAGAAACAAAGCAGGCGTCATCTACTAGTTACGATGTTAGGTGGTGTCTCTGGGCAGCAAGGGGGTTTGGGGGGCACCAGGAGAGGCGGGAAGCGGCCATGGAATAAGAGGAAGCTTGTTAAGACAGTGAACAGAAGAAAAGGCTCAAGGAGAGGAAAATAACAAAAAATGACGTTTCGCTCTCCAAACATGGTATGCTTACTTCATTAAGAAAAGCATTAATTTCTTAGCATCCACTGTATTCGTTTTCTGCTAGACACTTTATGGGATTCAAAGATGGATAAGATTCTGTCACTCCTTACCCAGTAGGATTTAAAATTTGAAAGAAATGGTGCATGCAAGGGAGAACCATAACATAGAGATCAAAAGAGAGAGACTTTAAAAAGTTTGTTCTTTTAAAAAAATATTTTAAAAATTACTGTAAACTGATGTGTATAGTAGGCAAGGAAGGAATTAGTGAAAGGAACCTTGAAGGAAAGATAGGATTTTTTTTAAAAAAAAAAGACTAAGTTTTTAGAGCAGTTTTAGATTTACAGTAAATTTGAGGGGAGGTACAGAGATTTTCCATGTACCCCCTGCCCCCAGACATGCATAGCCCCCCCCCCCCCCCATTACCAACATCATTCACCACAATGGTACATTTTTTACCCAGGATGAACCTACATGGGGACACATCACAATCACCCAAAACCCATAGTTTCCATTAGGCTTCACTCTTGATGTGCATTCAGTGGGTTTGGACAAATGTATAACAACACATATGCATCGTTTTAATATCATACAGACTAATTCCACTGCCCAAAAAATCCTCGGAGCTCTGCTCCCTCATCTCCATCTGCCCTCTGCCAACCCCTGATCTTCTGGTCGCCATAGTTTTACGTTTTCCAGAATGTCATATAGTACCATATATTTTTCCATGTCTTTTCATGGCTGGCTAGCTCATTTCTTTTTTTAGCACTGAATGATAGTCCATTGTCTGGATGGACCACAGTTTATTCACCTACTGAAGGGTGTCTCCTGTTTGGGCAATTATGGATAAAGCTGCTATAAATATCTGTGTGCAGGTTTTTGTGTGGACATACGTTCAAAACTTTTTGGATAAAGACCAAAGAGCATGATTGCTGGATCATCTGTAGAAAGATAGGATTTCATGTTATAGAAATTCATTTGCCTTAAAGTTAATCACGTGTTAATCATTAATCCAAAGAGAGAAACACCATCTTTGGAAAACAGTGAATTGTGTGGTTTCGCCAGCTTAAGGACTGGAAAGCATTTGTCTGTAAAGGGTCAGATACTGAATATTTTAGGCTCTGAGGGCCTCGTGGTGGTCCCTGTTCAAGACCCTGAAGGTCACTGTTACCAGTTGAAAGCCGTCATCAACAATATGTAAATGAATGAAGAAGCATGGCTGTGTCCCAGTAAAAACTAATAGACTGAAATGTGAATTTCATATTATTTTCACATCACAAAATATTCTTCTTTAAATTTTTCTTCATCATTTAAAAATGTAACAACTTCTTAGCTCACGGTCTTACAAACACAGGAACCAAGCTGAACAAACAAAAACAGTCTGCAGATAGCAGAGCTGGAGTAGTCATGCCTCAGTTCTATGTCATCGGCAGTCCCTTTGTGTAGCCCGACTTCTTATCAAACCATTACTAAAATCGCTGTACAGCAATAAAGGACAGATTGTTGAAAAAGAGAATGAGGTTTCACTTCCAGGTTCTACATTCAATCAATGAATTCTTGCATCATCTTGTCATTGGACAAATCTTCAAACCAACATTCCCCTTCAATGTGCCTCAGTTTCTCCCTGTGTATGGGAGGGGGAGTAATTACAGTTCAACGCAGTTGAACTTCACTACAGTTCATTTTCACTTAAGGTAGACTTAGGAGGCATAGACGTTCAACAGAAAAGCCAACCCAGATAATCATTTTTATTTGGCTTTAAAAAGTGTTTTTCTACTTACATGTGAGTATGGGTGTGTCTGATGTTCTGGGAATTTACTTCAAACAAAGGAATGAAGCCACGCTGAGATGGTCTGACTCAGTTGGAGTTGGGAAACCATCCAGTTTCCCCATGTTGCCTCCTGTCCTGCCCTTCTCTGTGGTCTTTTTTTTTTTTTTTTTTTTTTATGCTGTACGGTTAAGATGCCTCATCCTCTCAGATCAACCCAAATATTCATCTAAACAAAGCCACCGTCCCTGAGCAGAGCAGAGGGAGTTATGTGTGTTTTGTTCTTTTTAAAATGTCCTTTCAGACAGAACACTAATAAAGGGAGCTCAGCTTTCTAACAAGCCAGTAACTAAGCCGAATAATTGATAATACTCACTGAATGAGCAAGGCAGGCTTATCCATAGATAAACCGTAATGAATGTCGCCTCGATTAGTATGGAAATGCAGACTTTTCTCGAGTCTTCACATTTCTTTGCAAAAAAGTTAACCTCTAGGTCCACTGCTTCCCTGACATTTATGGGTGATGGAAAAGATAGGTCCCTTGGAGAGTTCAAACTCTCGTACTTGTTACTGTGTAACAGGTTGCAAATCACGTGCTCCCATCAGAATGTTAAAACCTGAATGATAGCTAACAGGTTTGGAACACTAAGTATCTCCCCGAGGTAGGCGTTTTTGTGTTGTTATTATCCCCATTTTACAGATGAGGAAACTGGCATGCAGACAGGTTCAGCAGCTCCTAATGTCACAAAGCTAATAAGCAACAACACCAGCGTTGAAATCCAACCTAGCTTCCTCGAGTGTTCATGTTTTTAAAAATGAAAACAAAAACCAAACAACAACTAGCATCAGAACCTAGAAATGGCGCCTTCAATTTGGAAGGTTAACCAAACTGGACGGCGCCCCCCGCGACCAATCCTCTCTGGAATAAAGAAAAAGACTGATTCCTTGCCAGCACAGGCCTCCTTTTGAGCTCTCCTGCATACAGGCCCACCAGGGTCTGAATTGCTTGGGGTCGTCGCTTAGTTTCTCGTGGCTGCCTTTCACATTTTCTGGACTTTTCTCTTGGCACTACCATGTTAAAGCCACCTCTTCACTTATCATTCAATGTTCTGACTTCCGGTCAGCCAGCTTGCCCACAGGACCACATCAGCCATTCATCGCACCCCTTAGGATTGTTGCTGGTGTGGAGTGACCTCTGTACGCAGACTGTACGTTCTGGTTCAGGCCCACAGCCGTATTTATTTATCCTCTCTGTCTTTAGCTCTGATTTCTTGGGGCTGGTGGAGGGAGGGCCCTCCAGCCTTAATCGCCGTGTTCTATTTATCAGGGTGTATTCAACTGTGGATGCCAGGTCTCTGGATCTGGGCTGTAGTCAGTAAATAATCATTACAGGCTTGTTGCATAAAGGTATGAATGGATGCTTAGCTATTTCTCTTGTCTTGTCTCAGTTTTCATTGGCATGCACTCTCAACCCTCACCCGCTAAGACGTAGACAAAGAGTTCTGGTAAAAAGTGTTTCTTTGAATTGCTCAGACAAAGCCTGAAAACAGGCAGGAGGATTTCCATAGGTCAGCTCCCAACAACCCTGTTTGTAAATATTTGAGTCACTTACGGGCATTGTGTTGAGCATATTTCTGGCCCAGGAAATCTTCCTCCTTTGTATCCGTGACCGAGTGAAAACTTAGGCAGGGTGTGCTTGAATGACCTTCACTCTGTACCTTATCCAGAGGCAGAGGCGGTGAGGTTACCTTCGTCTCAGCTGACTGGCTGTCGCCTGCTTTACCAGATGCCAAGGGCTACCTATGTAGATTCCCAGGGTGGAATTGTAGGAACAACCAATGTCAATGGTTAACCCAGGTTCTTGGTGTCTGGAGCTTTTCTTTCCTTTATTATTAACCAAAGAACTTTTTTTTACCATTGCTCAGCTGTGAGCACTGAGTTCATTGATCTTCTATGGGGAGAGTGAATCAGGTAAGTTCTGCTCTGTTTTTATTATTATACAAGGACATTCAGCCTATGATTTGCTCATGCTGGGTTCTGTTTAGCGAGCAGCCACGCTTGTATCCAGCCATGTAAATAACAATGTTGAATTAAATGCAATAAAGATAATTTAATTTCCTATCCAAGTGCTTTAAGTAGGAGTCAGTGCGTCACATTCCTTGAGTTCTATTGAAGATTTGGTCAAAAGTAGTTTCAAATTTGGTCTTTGCAGAATTTATTAAACAGCTCTTACTTGCCAGTATATATGTAGATATCTAAAAGTGACGTCATCATATTCCATATTCAATACCAGATGGAGTATTCTGTAATTTCTTTCAAAAGCAAATTATTGCATCCTGTGTATATGTACACTTTTATGAACATATAGCTTCAAGCATTGAAATATGCATTTATGTTTACATAAAACATGCATTTTCTAGACTGATTTTAACATATATTAGAAGTAAATAATTTTCTCCTGTTGATTCACCTTAATCTCTTTTAAGCTTTTTTTCTTACTCAGTAAAATCTTAGAATTTTTGTCTTTGAGTATGTATTCAGAAAAGTGTAGATCTGTCAAACCTTTCTGTCTGGCTACCATGAATTTTGCAACATGTAATTGAATTGTTTCCCTTGTCGGTGGGTGTATGTGGTAAACAAGAGCTTTTCTATAAACCGGATTTTTGAGCATGTGTAGTCTTTATACTCTTAGAGTCATATGAGCTGAAAGGTATTTAGGAAAACTGAACTGGGTTATTTCTGCTGAATATTACCCTTACAGCTACAAGAGCCAGACTCTTAAGAAGAAAGAATGTATTCATGTATGTGTGCCACTTTACTTTGGGAAATGTGAGGCAGCCACTTTCTCTGTCAGATTTTAACCAATAAAGTGACATGAAGCGTCTGAACCATTTAAGCAGTTCTGAAATTAAGCCAAAAAGAAGTTCAAGAGTGAAGAGAGTCCAGGGTTGAATTCAATTCAAATCAGCAGAAAGAGAAAAAGAGAGAGAGAGAAAGAGACAGACAGTGAAAGAACTAAAGTAACTGACAGATGTAATTGCTGCTTAAGTTTACTTTTAGAATGTGAGAATTGTGGTAAATCCAAGACATGAGTCTCATACAAAACAAGACCCTGACAACATTTGGAACTGGAAGAAATACTGGAGTGGGAGGGACATCAATATGCTATTTTAATGCATTTTGCTAAATGAGTATTTTTGGACTTGCAAGAGAACAAGAGTTTTCAAGAACATAGAAAAAAAATATGTTTCTTCCATTTTACATGTTAGTGATGAGTCCCAGTTAAGATAGACTTGGATATAAATTAGTTGAAAATTAGGAATTGTAAAAAAAAAAAGTATAGTTCTCTGGAAAATGATAGCTGTATAAAGGATATTTAGAGTGAGTATTTGGTATCACAATAATAACCCATATATTTAGTTGAACGTCGTCTTTTTTGAATTTGTAAAACCCATCATTTGAACAAACTGTTCAGCTTTTGTCCCATATGAATTTATCCTCAAGTATTCAATGTTACTTCCTTGTTCTGGGAAAACTGGCCTCAAACCTAGCTTTAGAAATAGGTGGATGGACACTTTCATTATCCCAGGCATCACATAGACTATACCTATTTCTCTGGTAAGGTAGAAAAATAAGCATTTTAGTGTTTATTGTGTTCTGGGTGCTTCAATACTATATCACTGGGTCATCTCATTTGAAAGGAGCTTTTATGTTCATTTTACACATGAAGCTTAGAGTTTCCACTTTCTGGCTGTTTAATCTTAGGAAAGTCATGTAACTCCTTTGACTCAAATATTCAAACTCAGTCTTGTCTAAATTCGAAAATGGAGTTTGGTCAAAGAGAAAGTGGTTTCTTACAATTGAGACAAAGGATAAGTTATTGTTAAAAGACTCCCACAGGCCAGCCTCCTAATGGCGTTGTCTCCTCTTGTATGAACTTTGCTTTCTGTACCACATATTTTATTTATTTTCTTGTATAGTTTTATGTAGGTTTTTTTGTTTGTCTATTGCTTTTTGTTTGTTTGTTTTTGTATCTGAGTAGTAGCAACGTGCTGGGAACTATGGGAAGCCATGAGATAAATGTGGTGTACTTTTTAGAGGCATTAATTCAACTCAACAATTTTGATGAAGAGTAAGAGGAATGAAATAATTTAACTGATAAGCAGTTTAAATAATTATTTTTATAATGCAGGTATGCTGATATACCAGATTTCAAAACCAACATATATTGTAAAGGAAAATCATAGACTACAATAGGTTGAGCTTGGACCCCGTCCTTTGTGTTATATCCTTGATCCCCAAGGGTTTTGCGTTAGGAATACGTGTAATGGGCTCATTTCTCTTCTGTTTTCTCAGGTTGTTTTGTTGTTGTTTTTGATGGAAAATTTGCAGAAGCGCTATTAAGGATGATTTTCGTGAGACTAAATTCTTGGGTTAGGTTACTTACTTGATTACTTAGTTGGCCCTGCCCCAGAAAATATCTACTCACTCACAAACACGGCCAGTCTTTTCACAACTCCATACTCTTCTCATTACACGTGAGACTGTTCCAAGCCATGGTAATTCGGGACATTCTGTGTCTAGTTTGGGAAAATAATTCCAAAGTAACTTCACAAAACAAGGCACCTGGCATAGTGGCTGGACCACAGGAATTGTTTGGTAGATCTCTGGATCAAGGTTCTCCTGGACAGAAGCCAGCACACTGAGTCTGCCAAACGACATCTTCACAGCTCTCACCACTAGCACTTACCTGAAAGTCACGCTCAACCATCCGTGATGAGCTGTTATTAACTGACCTTTTAGTGTTCTCAGAATGTACTGAGTTCTATTCATAGATGGCACAATAACATCCCTCCCTGGACTTGCAACTAAAATTTGAGAAGGTGCCAGAGTATTAGAGACTGTGAACTATACACCAGGATTGTCACATCAAGAGCCTGCTCCTTTTGCATGTTTAGCTTGCCTTTTGTTTAGGTCAGAATTGAGCCAACTTGTGGTGGTTAGAGAACACTCAAGGAGAAAGTCGCGTGGCTAACTTGAGCAAATTATCTAAGACTTAATGCGATAGACATTGTTAAATTTAGGCTTTGTGGGAATAGAAGGTTTCATTTCCTTATGACTAAAATTTAAGTTAACTGTATTAGATAACAATATTGAGCTGAAGGTAAGATTACACCATTTTCATCAGGAGTTTCAAAGCTCGAGAAACATTCAGAGAAATAAAACTGAACAAAGCAAAATCACAAATGAGCAGACCCAAACAAAACCAAACAGAAGCAAAATGTGCTGTGCTTTTTACCCACAGGAATTTAGTACAACAGAAATCAGGACATTGTCACCTTCTTCCTGTTCTTTGCTGGTGGAAAGAGTGGACACCTTTTCTCCAGGTGTGCGTGACATGTGTGATCTGTTGGGACAGCTTGTACGACACAAGCACAGCAGTACCGAGAGAGCAGAGCCAGGAGATGAGAAGTCCATCTTGTGCCCTGTAGACACTAGCTGTTTCCAGTCACCATGGATTTTGTGCGTGGAACACAAGTGACTGTATTAGTTACGCACAAAGCAATACCATGGTAATCACTATACCATTATTACCTTACCGTGGACCTGGTTATTTTAGGCATCAGAATAACAGCATTCAGTAACCCTGTAGCCATCCAGTAGACAGAATAGTGTCATCTTTTACACTTTGGTTTCATGGATTGAACAAATGGCAGCTCCTTTCTTCTAAGTAGGTGTGTACTGCTCATTGCATTGGGCACTAGGTATATAAGAGAAATACATCCATTCCACAGCATTGGGAAAGTCAAGGCCTGGCAAAGGAGGACACGAGCAGAGAAGCCACTGAGCCTGGGGGATTGAAGGGAGGCTGACAGTGGATGTGATATTTGTGTTTTAGCTTGAAGAAAGAAGAGCTATCTGCCAGAGTTATAAAGAACCTGATGTATTTAGGGAAATGTGCACAGTTCTGTGTGGTTCGTGTGTAGGGTTCTTGGTGTGAGGATGGAGGCAGAGGAGTAATAAGTGGAATAAAGAAGTGGGTATGACCTAGGTCATAGCTTACATGGAAGGATGCTTACAATGTTCACCCTTCTCCACCAAATCACTCAGGTCTATAGTTCTAAAACTGAGCTGGTTCCCCATAACCCGGGACTGATTCTGAGAAAGGAGGAGGACTTAAAGGGAAATGTGGAGAGCACGGAAGAGATAGAAGAAGCAAACTAGTGATGCTTTTCTACTTTATAGAGGACATTTTGGTTCCAATGCAAAGTGGGTTTTCCAGTAAGTGAAACTATCTTTAACACAGAGAACTTGATCATTACGTATCAGGACTCTGTTTTCTTCTGAAGTGGTCCATTCCCTGTGTTTTATTGTCCTAAACTGTGTTGGTGTTAACTTGGTTCCACTCTATTTATGGAGTAGGTGCTCAGAATATTATTCACACCTGAATGGAGTGCTTAAGACGGTTTTAGGAATTCACCTACAAAGGCTCAGTTTATCACAAAAGAATGGCTAAATAGACTAAAAGAAGCATCATGGTGCAGTGGAAAGAACATTGCACTCAGCGTCAGAAGTCTTCAGTCTTACTATCATTATGCATTTATTATTATTTGACAGTAAGTAATTCTCCATAGTCAGTTTCCTCATCTATAAAATAAATATGAATTTCCCTGGTGGTTCTGCTCCTCTAATCCAGCTCTGATGACTGAGCCTATTAAATATTTATTTTCCTAAGAGTACGATGAGATTTGACCTTATGTAATGGGTCGCACAGTCTTTGTGAAGCTGGATCTGGTGCTGGAGGCTGAAGCTGTGGGGCAGATAGTCAGAAGAAGAGATGGATGTGAACTGGAGCAATACAACAAATGGAAACTAGTGAATATTGGCTGGAAGTTACCGGCATGAAATGGAGCCCATGTCCATCTCTTTGAGCCTTCAATTAGATAATGGGGGTGCCCAGTAGGGGAAACTGGTGGCCTCTCTCATGTAACCCAGGAGCCATAAACGCTGAAGGAGGAGACCCAGAGGGAACTGCAGGAACAGTGACAACCTGTGTGAGTTGCCACAGTACCTCATGCCCTTCCCCAGCCTTCTGATATAAAGAGAATATGGCTATAGTTTCACCTTTGCCTTACAAATGTCATGCAAAATGTCTGCCATGGCCCAAGCTAACTTGCAACTAAGAAGGGAATGGAATTCTGGGACATGTAGTCCCAGTTTAGTGAAACTAATGCAATCCAAATCTGCCACCTGCCATTCAGAATATAAAACAAATGATAGAGACATGGTTCCTGCCTCCAAATAGGCAACTATATGGCAGGAGAGAGTCTTAATTCACCCTGATATGCATCCTACTACTAGAACTGCTTTGCCTCTTTTACAAGCATAAAGTGAGATGAATGCACTTGAACAAGCTTCAGAAGTGTTACTTTTTTAATGGTTTTTCAGAGTCTCATTTGGGTTGTTTGATATTAGATTACCTCTATTTTTAAAAGAAACACTGGGAAACAAATTCATTCTGGATATTTTTAATAAGTTGAGGTTCCCTAAGATCCCTTGGTCTTTGTCTTTCTTCACTTGGGAGCGTGGTGGTGCTGAACGGATAGCAACCAACTCCCCACGCTAATCCAGAGCCTTTGGCTCCTGCAATCACGCCTGCGTGTTTGTCACCAACCATTTTTTCCAGGCACAATGTTTGTCCTGCTTAAATATAACGTACCCCTCTTTTAAGCTAAGAAAAATAAGAGGTTAAGAAATAGTAGCAAAATTCCTTGTCCACTATTAAAAGGAAAGCGTCAAAGATAGGAAATAGCCTCAAAATGTTATGTGAAAACTACTTGCTTATCAGCATGGTCTTATGTAGATTTTCCCTACTGTTTCTTTATTAGATTATGTGTGACTAACTCTTTCACCTTAATCTTCTGTCTCAGTTTCTGTTCCTTTGATGCTCTGTAGTAGAGTAGATTTGGTATATTTCAAAGACTTCATGTTTTCTGTGTATCACGAAGATAGTGTCAGGTTATAGGTGGTTTCACTTTTCTTTGAAGAATTTGTTTTCACATCCCAAATGTTCTGTGACCAAAGTCATGAAAATAAGCTGTTTTTTCTAAATCTTTCGTGAATGAGACTGTATGGAGAAAGTTATAAAAAACTTTCATCTACCAAAGGCAAAGGAACATGTCTCTTTTCACAGCAAATATTTTCAATTTACTGATTGATCTTTGTTTAACAAACACAGGATGCTAACTACATGCCGTGCATCATTCTAAGTGCTTACGAATATTTCCATCCCCATGATGAACTTTATTTTTACAGAAAAGGCAGCAGGGACACAGAGAGGCCATGTACTATCCCCAAGGTCACAGAGCTAGAAGATGGCACTGCTGATTTTGGACCAGGCAATCTTTCTCTATATTATGTGTTTCTTACCACTCATCTGTGCCCTCTAAAGACCTTCAGTTCCCCATAAATTCATATCTGTGTGATTACTGGGATCCTAAATTATATTAACACATGCTTTGGATTATATACCCACTAGTCAAGAAACCTTTGCACACACACTCAAAGTGAAAGCCTGAGAAATGCTCAGGCATTGAAATGATAAAATAGAATCAAACCCTACTACCTGAACCGGCTCTCGGATCTCTGATTATTTGAAGTACTCTATTTTGCGTGCCAAGCATTACCTTGTACCTTCTCTATCAAGGCGTTTAAAGAATAAGAACAAGCAAATCAAAAACAAAAGATTTATGCACTCGATTAATAGACAGGGCCCCAGCTGTGCCAGCACAGAGATTTGTCAAAATCTAATAAATACAAGCCGAACTTTAAAAACGTAAATCAATATAGATTTCACTTCACTGAGCAAGTATAATATCCAATCAAAAGAAAGTAATATATCATTGATGGGGGAACATGCAATCATTCCTTATGGTCCCAATCACATATGGAAGTCTGTTGGCATTAATACCAAATATTGAACTAATACCAAATAAGCCATTTGTAGATACAAGGAGAGCCCAATGGGCCTTGACAGATTTCTTCCTTTAGTAAGAAGTTTCTTCTTAATTAACCCAATATATCCAATATAAAATTCCCTTTTCTTTGTGCCAGTGAATACAAACATAGTTAGAAATTACTGCTTTTGATATGCAAATATTTACAATAAAAATTTTCATGAAGAAGTCTTCGTTTTTACAATTATTTTTTGCTATTCAAATTTTTACTATTTAGAAAATAATTACATCAAAATAAGTTTATTAATCACTTGTTCAATACTTATTAAAAGAATGTCTCTAGAAGAAAGAAATAGGATGCTTGCTTTTTAAGTTAAAAAAAAGAACTGTTGGAAAAAATTTGACAGTTGCCCTACCCTTAAAATTGTTAGTGCATTCATCTTAGAGGTGACTGAACTCCTGAAAGTTCTAATAAACTTCTTTGCTTGCTGTGTCTGGCATTTCCTTTTACGTAGTCCCAGCTTTTAAACTAAAGTCCAGATCATTCTCTGACATATTTTTGTTTTTCTTGTTTTGTTCATCTTTACTCTTTTTCTGATTTGATTTCTAGTGAAAATGACAAACAATATTTGTGGCATCACTTCAAAGCTTAGAAAATTCTTTTACAGCAATTATCACATTTTATCTTCAAACAACTCTATGAGACCAGGGAGAGTAGCAACAGTAGGATTCTTATTATGGAGCTGAAAATACTAAGGATCACGTAGTATATAGGCTTATGAACAGGCAGATCATGCCAGTTTCTGCTTCTGATTCTGTTTGTCCTCTTCCTGGACCTACAAAAGTAGAGAACATGTGTTAAATATCTACCATGTGCCAGGCATTATGCTGTATGTTTCTGGTTGCCCTAGCCTCATTTTTTTTTTTTTTTTTTAATTGGGAGGGTGGGAGGTGTTTTGTAACAGGAATTGGGGGATTTAAACCACACTAGCTACCTAAGTTTTTGTTTCTAGATTGAAATAAGAGTCTTGCATAATCTGTACATGAGTTTTAACTACCAGGAAAGAGAGTGGTGTTATACCTGCTTTCATTAAACTCTCACTGTGCCTCATTTCCTGAAGTCTGAAGAGAAAGAATCACCCAAAGCCATGTTTTTTGCTGCTGTTGTTTATTTGTTTCAATAGTTCCCAAAAGGTACGATTCCTGATTTAGGGGAGTCAGTGAGAAAAAAAAAAAATCCCTAATGTTACTAAGGTGTAAAATGACAGGGTTTTTATAATTGTGTTTGTCTATAACCAGAGGGCACTCTAATAAATCACCTTAACTCACTAGAAGAGGGGAAAATATTTATCTATAAACTAGACTTACAACTCATGTAACATATTTTCAAAAGGTTACCCTGTCTCTGTTTACCAAATTTAGATGTAGATAAAAAAATTAAAAGCTAGTTACTCCAGTATTTACATAGAACACAGAGCTCTGATTAACTCTGTTTAGAATCTCTTGTTCCATGACACTCAAGATAAAGGCAGAATATGATCCGCTAATACTTCATAACCCTGAGCCTAACCCTCATGCATTGCTGCTCTAGGCGAGCACCTTAATTGATGGGAGCTGGTGGGGTCCACTTCTGTCCTGTCTCACCCCACCACAAAAAAGCTGGTCAACGATTCGCTCAAGCATTTATTTTCTTAGGCTCCACCTCAGATCTAATCACTGACTTATCTTCCTGTGAAAGTATTTGTGCTGGTTAAACAGGGCAACTCGATCTCGGCAGAACCTGTTGTTTCTGCTTCTGTCCACAAGCAGGAGTAGAAAGGCTGATGGCCGTGACTTTATAATTGAATGAGGCAATTGTTCCGGGTTTTTTGTTTTTGCCTTGAAAGAAAATTCTGCAGGCTTGAAAACTGTAAGATAAGGGGAAAAGTCTACCTGAAAACACTGTGTGCCTTCTCACAAACCTTTAGCTAGTTGAAAACAGATCATCTTTGTTACTCTCTGGCTGGATAAAATTGCACACATGATTTGGGTAATTGAGGTCGATGGAAACACTCGGACTTTATTTTCCCAGGTACTTTTCTGGGCTGAATTAGGGATGTACGTCAGCCACATAGCCCTACTTACAGACTGACTGGCCTGTTCGTTGGGTGTATTTAGCACTTTCAAATGTTCTTTTTGATGCTTTCACTTCACGTAGTCTCTTGGTTGCAGGCCTCATTCTTTGCGTGGCCCTGGGTAAGTAAGTCTTCAGTTTCCTGCTATTACACAGGGAGACCTTTATGAGACCCTTAGGAGACACTTCGTTTGATGTCAACCTATATTCTCGAACCATCCTGATCTCCTACTCCAGGAAGAGTCACTTCTAACTTATTTTACCCTCACATATAATATTCACATTTAATTTGAGATTCTTGGGTGCATCAACCTACACAGCGAAATAACGCCAATACATTGAAGATGCTATGATGTCCTGGGGGGCAGGGGGTTCATTTAAGGTGGGTGGGAAGGGCGGTGACTTGCACAGTTTGAGCAGAGCTTCATTCATAGGCCAGGAAAACAGGTGTTAGACAATCCCGACAAGTCTAAAATTTGATCTGCACCATAAATAAGAGAATCCTAAAATATCTGTTAACAAGCACATTTGGGTGAACCATAGCAGGCTTTTAATTGTTTTTATTTCGCTTTTGTTGATATATGAGTCTCAGTTTCCATGTAGGATCAGAATAACTAAACAGCATCTCCCACATATGTGTTTGTTTCTTTTAGCCGGTACATTAAGAATAATGGAATAAACTATGTAAGCAGATTTAAAGCCCCAGAAATAACTGTACCATGTACAGATGAAGAGCCACTTTTTAAGATTTCCATCACCTCTGGATAATGTGATATGTTACAATCCAAGAGTAAGCTTAACATCTAGTATGGCATTTTGGGAAAACAAACTCAGAACCTGACTTTTATCAGGCAGCTAGTTTTATAGTTGGTAATATTGAACTATTTAGTAGTTCATAAATTTGCAAAGGTTGAAAGGTAGTAAAAGAGTCCTCAGAGAGGAAGGAATAGAGAGAAGAAACTTAAAAGATGTGAAATAACCTTTCAAAGGCAAGCAAGGATGTCGTATTTAGTTTCCTGAGGTTTCCATAACGGGGTAGCTTAAAACAACAGAAATGTGTTCTCTCCCAGTTCAGGAGGCTGGAAGTCTGAAACCACGGCCACTCTCCCTCCAGAGCCTTTGGAGGAGGCACCTCTCTTGCTTCTCTTCTGGTAGCCCCAGGCGTTCTTAGCTTGTGGCAGGTCACTCCCATCTCTGCCTCCTTCTTCACAAGGCATTCCCCAACCCTCCTTTCTTCTTGTGGGGACACCAGTCATATTGGTTTAGGGGCCCACCCTGATGACCTCCTCTCAACTTGATGACCTCTGCAAAGACCCTATTTCCAAATAAGGTCACATTCACAGTTACCAGAGGTCAGGGCTTCTTTGGGGAGGGCACCGTTCAACCCTTAACAGATGATAATGGCAAGGAAATGAGAGACTCCATACCTTCCTTGGGAAAGAATAGAGCAACACAATGAAATGAAGTCACTTGACTTTCCTTTTCTTAATAATTCCTCTCGTGTTGTGCTTTTACATGGCCATGATGGAATCGTAAGATAATATTAGATGGAAACATTTTTCTACTTATTGTTTTGAATCTCATCCCTTTGAAGAGGCATGGTCAGACTCGTTCATCTCTAACTCGCCACAACTATTGCAATTTGCTTAGCTGTCAGTAAGCAGGCAACTTTAGTGCTGATAATAAACAAAACAGAAGAACCTGTTTCACGACGTGGAAGGGAAAGATCAAATCAAAAGGGAAAATAAAAGGAACAGTGCATTGTTGATGGAGGAAAAGTGAGAGACATGAAGTATTTTCAGAAATAGTTATCCTGTAAACATGAAGAAAATAGAGATTTAGGTATGACTCAGATTTTCTTCCATAACTTCTCTTGTACCCCAGACAGCTCTGTGTTCTGAAGCTTCCGCTATATTTTCCAGACTTCCTAGCCTAAAGAGAAATAACAATAGTAACATTTGCATTTACTTAAGGCTTGAAAAAAATCAAAGTGAAAATAATAGTAACCTTCAAGGAGTGTCTGCATGGAATAACTGACTCAACTATTTTGGCCAAGGCTGTCGTTTGGTCCTTATTTTCATGGCAGTGATAGCAGTATTTTCAAGCAGTGGGGAGGTGGGTGGAATGGTGGGCTATCATATGAATCTGTATGTGAATGAAAACATCTCACCGGCGGAAAGACTACTGACTAGTCAGTGTTGCCTTTGTGAGTTTCAGAAAGTTACAAAAGCTAAAAGATCTTGAGCTGTTAACAATTAGTGAAAGTGTGTATCGCACACACAGACACCATCTAGGTTGAAAGCACGGACTGGCAAAATATTGAAATGACCACATCCATCCACTGTGCTTTATTAGCCAAGGAGGTAATAAGCCAGAGAAATATAGCCAGCAGGGAAGGTGGGGGTGGGGGCAGGGGGGAATGGTAAAAATACATTCACCTTACTTTTTGTCACTAAAGCAGCTGCAAATTGGTAGATTTGACAAAGCTGAAATTTAATATACACTGTCACCCCCTAGGTTTAAAATAATTTTGGACTGGTCAAATAGAGTCACACTTGAAAGTAAATGCAAAATGGGCACAATGCCATGTTTCCAAGAACACGGGGCATCCAACTTGCTGCAGTTTACCAGTCCTGAGAGATGGCAGGGACTATTGTTCTCAAGATCCTACACAGCAAGGGCGTGCAGTTCTCCACAGAAGAACAGTTATCACTGAGAGTTTGTTATACTAGTCTTCATTAAGATCAGAAAGATTCAATTACAGTGAATTCAGTCCAGCTTTAATATGTTGGCTAATAGATAATTAGATTTCTAAGAAAACCAAGCTGCCCTGGAAAAGAGAGAGAGAGAGAGAGAGAGAGAGAGAGAGAGAGAGAGATGCCTTTTTTGACTCAGATCATAGAAAAATATGAATCATTGATTTGGAGGGCTTTATTCACAAATGATTCCATTTATAAGTATTGGTATAGATGCTACGGGTTCAAGAAGTGTATTCGCGAACCTTTCATTTACTACCGTATCGTGTTGTTTATTTTGAGAGGCTGAATATACAAACGAACAATGGCCAAGACAGCATTGGACAATACAACTCTGACCCACAACCTCTATCACAAACAGCCTGGAAGACAAACCACATCCTTCGTGGCCATGAGCCCCAAATGGTCAAGGCCTGGCCATTGACTTCCACCTTCCCTAATTTGTCCCCCTAAGTTTCTTCTACCAAAGAAAGCAAAATGTGCATCACAAACCAATCGATGCCCCACTTTCAGTTAACCTGATTCCAGCGTCTCCTGCCAGCAGCCACAGATCAGAGCAGACCTGAAGCCTTCCTGTTTTTCACTTGGAAGCTTTCCCGTCTCTGTCTCCCTTTGCGCCTCTGCTAAACACCAGCAATGATGGCTGACTCCCTTTGCTATGGCAAACTGAAGGAGAGCCCCTGCTTGTTCTCACTGGGGTTGTCTGTGTTTATTTCTGTACTTATTATATTGGTGGTGGTCTGTATTTATTATAATTTGTATATAGCAACCTTTACATGGCAAGATGAGCCTGCCAAAGTTGAGAAGTCCCTTGGGGCCACTGGATAGGAAGGGTAGTGCCAATCATCTTTGACAGCCAGAAACATTATTGGAACTGGTTGAAACTTGGATTAGGATTCCATTGATCTAGCTCAGATCCGTGATGATTTGGCACTGGTGTTACTCAGTTCTCTTTACAAGTCATCGCAGCCAAGGTCTCGCTGCCTGTGAGTCTCCTGCACACGTCCCGGTTTGGGGGTGCTTTTCTCTGTGGAACTACTCAGCGTAATGGGACAGTCACCCGTGATTAGCTCAAATGGGCTCCATTTCTTTGAGGAGGTTCGTTTTACCATTATTCACAGAGAAGTGTGTGGGCTTTGATATTGGCAAGTTTCAATTCTAATCCTGCCGATTACTTTTATTCGTAAGGAGACTTTGGGAGAATCTGTCAGCATATTTAAATCGTATTTAAAAATTGCTAGTAACATTAGTACCTATCGTATGAATCGCTTAAGAATTAAAACAGGTAGTTTCTGTAAAACAGTTACCAAAGTCCTAAAGTGTAATATGTATTGAATAAGTAGTAACTATGATTATGACATCAAAATAGGTGCTTGTATTTCCAAATCAACAACCTTTTCAGATCTGATGTGACAGCAAGGAACATTTGGAGCCAAAATTTGGAAACTGCTGGGAACTTGCTAGTTTTTCAGATTGTATTAGTTATCAGAGAAGCTCTGCCATCTAAGACAATATGTGCATTACGTCGTGTGGAGAATGAAGGTGTCTACCTTCATAATTCAGCTGTACACCTTGTGCTGTACTGGAAACTAGGCCTCTCAGAACCAGAATGATCCGGTACCAGGCAAGCAGGAAAGTGTCTTAACCTCACTCCTCTCAAGGGCCTCAACTGGCAGAGCAGGTTACAGCTAGTAACTTGGTTAAAGTTCTGGGATATTAACTTTACTCTTTAGAGCAGGGGTCTCCCAACTTTTTTCAACGTTTTTCACCAAGGGCCATATGCGGTAAAATACACAAAACAGCCAGGCCACTCACTCGAGGTAAAGTACGTATTGCCTCACCTGGTTTATTTAAGTAAACTAAATATATTTTTGGAATTTGCTGCGGGCCAATTAACAATGGATCGTGGGCCGCAGTTGGCCCGCGGGCCGCAGTTTGGACACCTCTGCTTTAGAGTGTAGACAAATCTGTCCTTAGAATCCATAACTCCAGAGATGCTGTAAGGTACATGACACAGCCAGCTGAAGAAGGTAGCATGTCCTCTTGTCTCTTTTACATCCCATTGCCGTCAAAGAAAGCATCTGACATGGTGAAATGCTCATTTTGCAGACATGACGTGTGCAAGTTTAATTTCTGAATCAAACAAAGGAAAAATTCCTGGGCATTTTATGTGCATTTTTCCTCATGTGATCACAGAATAGGAGTTAGCTATTTAGTCCCAAACGAGACATGACCTCACTGAGGTTTGTTCCTTGACTAAACTTCGGAGTTGCACACAGAACAGCATCGATGGCACTGTTTGTGGGTTCCCGTCTCCTCGCTGATGTCAGGGGTTTGTTTGGTGGTGGATAGGGGTGGGGAGGGGGTCTCCAGCAAATGTTTTTGGAACAAATATTTTGTGGGCATTTCATTGTTTTTGTTGCAAAAAAGCCATTTCGTGGTCAATCTGGAAACCAAGAATGGAACGAGTTACCTTGTTAAAATTAGAAAATGAAAAAGTGTTTGTTTTGTTTGGTGGGTGTCATTAGAAATGGGAGAAACAGGTCATTCCAGGGGAGTGGGAAGACCTTTCAGGCGCACCTGGAATACTATGTCCATGTATACAAATGCAATTAGATAGCTGAGGAAATGTTACTAAGAATAGTCCCTCCCTGCAGCCCCAACCCAACACGTTTCTCAGCTTCCATACAAGGATGGTTTCAAAGGTTTTCCATTCTCTTTCAATCTCTGTTCCTGTCTCCTCTACCCACCATCCCATTACTTAACAGGGAAATACAATCACCGACTTCTTTTCACCCAACCTATAGACTTGATTACAGCTGTAGACATTCTTTCCTTGGAACTATCCTTGACTCTCTTTCGTCCCTTCTCCTTTCCCTTCCCTGATCCTTTCCTGATGGATTTCTGATCATTGTGGATTCAGACTTTCAACCATCTCCTGAATCAGTTCCCTTTACTTTCTTCCTCTAGGTTTTGCAGTATCTTCCTTAGTGCCGTCCGTATCTGGTGTCTGGCCAATCCATTCTCACCACCACTACCAGAATATATTCTCTTACATGCTAACCAGAGTGTCGACTCCCATGGTCAGAGCCTTTTAATCCTGCCTTAGAATCATCCAGATTCTTTAACCTGACTTACCACATGCTGCTCACCACTCCATCTCTCTCTGTCTCATACTTTTCACCATCCCAGATCTCAAGCCAAGTAAACATTTTTATTTTTCCTGCTAACTCCTAGTCAGTGCTAACATAGTTTGTCTTAACCTGTTGCGTTTAGTATGACTAGAGTAAGGGTATAAATTACACCCTTTGGGAAATGTGACTCAGAAGTAACTACTGCAGAATGGATTCACTGAAGAACAAAAACAAACACATCCATGGTTTTTATGAAAGTGGGAGCCTATCCAAGAGCGAAAAAGGCTCAACATGAAAACAAGATTATTCATTAGTAGAATTTTAAATTGACTATTTGTAGTTTCCTTAATGCATGATAAGGACTTGATAAGTGCTTACTGAATTATATGGAAACATTTAAAACTCTAAATCATTTTTTTGCAGTATCCTTCTTAATAAGCCAGTGGTTTTAAACCCGGTTTCTTTTCCATTCCATTAAACAAACGACAACTTTAATTAAGGCTTAGTGGTATATAATAATTGCTTAGCGGAATATATAATTTAATGAGAATGTACCCTAATATAGCAATTTTGCCCAATTTTATTTCCAATACAGACGCTAAAGACCAAATTATTTTTTTCCTGACCCAAATATTAGAAGCCAGAGGCTTTTCTCTGTGACTATGAACGGGGATGCTCTCCTCATTCATAGATGCTTTGCACTTGAATTTTGATGGAATTGGACCTTTGAAGCGGAATCTAGACTGATTCTGGACTGGACTGTTAATAGAGAATCAGAGAACAACCAGGACGTCGAGCAATCCCTAAACCAAGGCTTATCACACAGCGCTGTTCTGGAGCCAACGCCTATCAGCTCGCAGGAGCCAGTTGAGCGCCTCTTGCCAATTCCACATTTTGACACATCACATCAGTAACATGAAATCGGCTATGGTGGGAGTATTTCCACCACAGAAATTGGCAAACTTTACCAATCAGCCCTTTTTCCCCCCAGAGAGCCCGCTATTACAATTTGCCAGCACACCACTGCCTATAAATTAAGTTGACCAAGTGTCCTGGCCGTCTTCATTGACACCTGTTGTCTTCATGTTGTCATCCTTTTAGCATTCGTCCCTATTCTTTTCACCTTCAACAGTGACAGATAATCAATATGCATATCAGGAATAATCGGATGCTTTGTAGATTGTTTTCACTGGAAGAAGTGAGGATTGAGTTAGATGGTAAGAAGCAACTATAAGATTCTTATCTTTTTTTTGTCTGCAGAACAGGCTGTTGGAAGCAGTACAAGGCATGTTTTGCAAAGGGACAGCATGAGGACAGGAAAGTCTTAGGAGAGCTCAAAGGTGACACATTTTTATCTGAGAAGGACTTCCTCATCTGTAGAGTTGAATAATCATCAAATAGGAACAAACGCGTGGGGGGACAGGAGGTTGAGGAGTTTCTCGTCAACGGACATGCTCAGGCAAAGACTGGGGGCCAACTTGAGGCGATATTGTACAGGAGCTCAGGCAATGAACTCTTGTTGTGTTAATGCCCTTCTGAGGATTCATATTTTGAGTTGAATCCTCTGATAATACCTGACTCAGACGTCTTGGCAGTTCTCACAGGGTCTTTGCTTGGTGATGTGTGTGTTTGGGAGTTGGCATAACAACCAGCCAGAAAAACAATTCATTCAAATTCAGACAAAGAGTGACCCAAACAGAAACTCTTACTGATTCTCGTGGTTCAGTTTTAAAATTAATATAATTGTCACTAATTTGAGAGGAAGTACATGCTAACTAACTTACTACTGATTTATTTCTGATTCCGGATTTGGAAATCTGTTCGGATAATCAATTTCACTTTAGCACTCTTTGCCCAAAGAGAAGAAAATAAGTCAGTGAGTTTCAAGTAACTTTAGATTCATAAGTGGAAGAGGAACACCCTGTTCAGTAGTGAGGATTTCATATGTTTCCTCCGTATCCTATGGTAGCCAGGCAGTTAGGGTAACAGGAAACCCTCTGGCCAGCGAAACTGGTATCTGTGAAGTTTGCTTGGGTCTATCTGAAGGCATCGTTTCAGCAGCAGCTGAGGCTGTATGAACCAACTTGAAATATTTCACTGGGTGTGGAAAATCAGATTAAGTAAATGATTCTGTCTATTACCTAGTGCCTACCTTACCCCACATAAAAGACTGTTTTTCTCTATTTCAAATTACTTTCCTGAATTCATCAGTTTGGTTATCATGTGGATTTTGTAGTGAAACCAGGAGACCAAACAGGACACCTTCTTCAGGTCTACCCAAAGTATTTATTCTTAATAGCAATGACACACCAGAGTAATTGGATATTTACTTAATTAAAAAATGAATAATTTAGCAACATCTTATGTGACCAAGTGTAACATCTCCCACATGAAAACACGACAAAATAAAAACTCTCTTCCTGAAACAACAAAACAAAAACTCTCTTGACACCCCCAGCCCTTCCCGTCCATCTTCACCTCTATCTACTCGATTAGACAGCAGAACTGCTTACAAATGGGGTGGATGTTGTCTTCACTTCCCCTCACCGTTCCCACTTGTTCCTAGTCTAATCAGACATTTGTCTCCAAAACTCTATTGAGACCTCTTTCATCAAAGTCACCAGTGACGTCACATTGCCTCATCCAATGGTTAATTCTCAGTCCACATCTTACCTATCATTAACCTCTGACAGATGATCACGCTCTTCATCTTGTTACACTTTCTTCATAGAAGGAAAACATCATGGTTTTCCTTCTATTTCCAGCAGTTCTCCTTCTCCATCGCCTTTGTTGTATCCTCCTCATCTTCCCAACCTCAGATTGGGTTGTCCCAGAACTTAGTCATTGGAACAGATCTCTTTTCTAACTAATCTCTCTTCTTGTGTGGTCTCACCCATGTTCACAGTTTTAAATACCACATATATGTTGATAACTTCCAATCCTGTACCTCCATTCTGGACCTCCCCTTTCAACTGCAGACTATCGTATTATCTACCTGACACTTCATTTAGTTGTCAGAGAGTTTATCAGTTACCACAACAAAACCTCAGCTGTTGAGTCCCCCACTTCAAGTTCCATCATCTCAGTAAATGACACCAGCATTCACTCAATTTCTCATAAATGTCCACCTTTTCATGACTAGCTCATCCAAGTTATAAAACGTTCTTATAGGTGAAAAATGGACATTGAGTAAGAAACTTATGCCCTCCCTTATCCCACACTTAGATGAGGCAAAGAACAAGCCACAAAACAAAACCAATTGCTCAGAGAAACATCTTTGTCGTTGGAGCCACTACTGAGGTTTCCAGTGGTCTAGTAGTACACGCTTCCTCAGAACCCAAATGAAATAATGTTGGGCAAGAAGCTGTTTGCCTTAGGCGTAGGGATTACTTAGTCAGGGTGTGTATTTACACAGAAAAATCCCTATAATGCTAATAGAGCACCTACATTTAAGAAGGACACACTTGGAAGGAATTGTATGAGTCCTGAAGTTGTCAGTGAGAGGAAATCCAATCTTCTGAGACGGGAAGAAATTGAGGGGCAATTTTTGGCCGTTTCGTGATTTGGGGAGATCCTTGGTATTGAATCAGCTCCCAAAGGTTTGATGGAAAGACAGATATGTAGATGGGCAGGGCGGAAGGCTATTTCTTCTTGATTCTTGTTTCCTGTAAGCCACCATTGGCAAGACTGTCTACTTCTCGTAGGCATGGGAACCAGTTAGAGAAAGTGTTGATTCACTAGCATGAAGCCGAGACCGCAGTAGCCTTTGTGTGTGCTGAATGTGTCCGGAAAGTCAAAGAAGGGTGAGATGCTCCCGTGGGGTTTCCCATCTCCATGGCGGTAGGTGCTGACAGCTAGAGAGAAAGCACGGAGGAGCAGAGAGAAAAGAACCCCGAGGTGTCTGGCTGCAGCAGTCTTATGAGATGAAAAGGACACGGGGTTCGGAGCCGAGCTTTATGTCCCGTAACTAAGGTAAGACCGGTTGGTGGTTGACAAAGTGATTCAAGCCTGAGCTCATCGCTCTCCTGCTGCCGTCAGCTCCTTCTTTTTCGTGTGTATGCTACTCATAGACACCTTTACAGTCCTTCCTCTGGCTCGCTAGTCATGCTTTATTGCTGTGTGGCTGGGAATAGTCCTTCTTTCTCTCCCGTAGTCTCTGGGGAGTGCTGAACCAAACAGAGGAAGAATATGCATGCCATTTATAGATCACTTAAGGGAAGTAACATTTAGAGAGAAAGAGACAAAAAGCACGATGACGTGGCCAGCCGAACATGGCTTACTGACGTGGGACAATGTGGGAAAGCATGAGTCTTTCATTTCCTGTGGAAGCAGTCATTCAGGATACCGTCTTTTTGTGTGTCTCTGTCACTCTGCCACTGTTCCAAAGTGACAGCAAAGTGGCACTGAGAGTTTGAAACTGTGCGATCAAATGTGCTGACCTTGATTTATAATCAATTATGGCTTTACAACTAAAAGTATAGACAGAAATACTGTAACGACCCATTGGGGGGGGGGGAAGCTGCTGAAAGGTAACTTCAATAAATAATAAGCTCCTCAAGCATTGAAGTCTGATTAGTCATAAAAGCCTTGGGCTTTCTGATTTGTAATGTTTTTCTTCTACTGATTGCTGCCTTTCGATTTGCAATCTGAACTGTTGCTATGGAGTAAATAACATCTGTTACAGCCCAAGCCTTCAGGTTTCCATGTCACTCGTGGAAGGAGCAGAGGCTGAGATAATGCAGCCTGTCTGCTGGGAAGTTCCAGAACTGCATGCCCAGGGCTTAACCAGAACTACGCCTTATTTATAAACTCTTTAAGCTTTTCTTTATATGAAAAAGCGCCCCCCCCCCTTCTTTTATTTTACTATGAGCCTTGAAATAATTCTGAGAATTCAGAGGGAGCTAGGGGGCAATATACCGAGGTTCTGAAAGCCCATAATCCTGATGCTAGAACCCCAACTGGCTACTTATTAGCCAGATAACCTTCCCAAGTTACTCAGCTTCTCTCTGCCTCTTTTTCCTAAGCATTTACTAATACCTGCCACTCAGATATTATCTAATCTCATTCGATATAGTACCCGGAGCATAGAACCGAAATGGAGACAATTGTTATTCACTCCATTTGAGAGAGGAGGGAAACTCTGATTCAGAAAGTGACATGGGTTAAGAGCTAAGCTCAGAGTAATGTCTCCAATGCCTAACTCCAAGGAATACACCTCTTGTCCTCAGGTTTGAGAAAATACAAGCCAATTGCAGTTTTGTAATGAGGAAAGTGGAATACTGTCACAGTATCAGAGGTAGTTCTGGCAATTTATATACCTGCTCTGATCTGCTTCTGGTAATGGTTTTCTGAGCAGTAGTGTTCAGCTTTCAGGCACCCACATCCCATCCCTGGGCTTCGCCCCTCTGATGAGCCCAATCTCTGCCGGCCAGGATGCTGCTGAAGTCAGGGTAGACATGTTGGGATGGGGCTTGCCCGAGGGATACTGAGGTTCAAGAAGAGAGTTAGAGCCAGGGACATTCTTTTGTGTATCCATAGTTTAATAAAGACACAGCAGTCATTTCACGCCGTGATCTTTTACAAGCCCACCAGCTGCCTCTGTCATTGTCATAGTGGCTGCTTCAGGTCAGCTAAGGCACAGTTCCTGTTTTGTCCAAGTGTAAGCTTCAGGTGGGAACTACTGACATGCACAGGGCTCTGTCACAATGTTACCTGACTTGATCTCATCATTACCTTTCTCCAGGGGACGGGGAGCAAAGAGGTCAGATGACTGGTCTGAATTCACTTGGGGAGGTGGTAAAGACGAGATTCAAACGGACATCAGGCTGACTTCAAAAGTCAAATCTAAGTGATTAAAGGCCCATTTTGTTGGCATTACATAAGTAATATCTCTGGAATGATGAGTTGTGATAAGAACCTGCTAGGCCCCTCCTGGGACTAAGGTCATCAAAACCTTCAAAAGGTGGTATGTCCAACCTCACAGTGGGATGCAGGGACACCCTGGAATACAAGAGTAACCGATCTAGAAGTGTCTCCTGCCTTTGGGAACTCCCTGTCAGCCATTAGCTTGGGTTTCCCCTAAATTTTCACAGAGAAAATTCATAATCCAGCGTGAGGGTCTTTTTTTTTTTTTTAAGTTTTGGACATACAGAGAAATGCAAAATTAAAATGAAAACAGATCAGCTAAAATTGAACAAAGGCACAGATACAAAAACATGGGTCAGTATGATCTTTCCTATTGGCATGACAACATGGCTCATAATTTTTAAAAAAAATAGAAGTCTCAAGTTTTAATGAGAAGATGAGGTCTTTCGGACGCTGTTTATTTGTAATCCTCTTGGACAGTCTTTCACCACTGTTCATCTCATAAAATTGGGGTAAGTGCTATTTATTGGTTAATGAAAAATAACATCATCTAAAACCTTTGCAAAGAGACCTTCAGAGTTGTGTAGTTCAGCCACCTAAATACTCAGGAAACTCTTCCATGTAATGTTCAAGTTCACCATCCAGGTTCTGAGTAAAGACTGCCCATCTTCACTGGATTGGTAGTGATACTGACGATGAAAACATTCTTCTGGATACAGATACAGAGAGGTGGATTGAGTATCTACCTCTCTGTAAATCCCACACACAGCCTGAGTGCAGCCTCTGTAACATCGCACAGCTGGGCCCCTTTTCTACTGCATGAAATATACAGGGGTACGTGTCCCATCTCTGCACTCAGGGGTGTGACATACTAGGAGCAACATCGTGTTTTATCTCAACACATCCCCATCATGGTACAGGAAATACACTTGAACTATATTGAGTTTTGAATACCTGAGTGTATATTTCCTTTAATATTTTCTTCTTCCTGTTCTGTCTTCAGCTCCACTTTCTCATCATTATCATGACTTCTCTTAGAAAGCAAGAACATTACACTTTAGATAGACAATATCTCCAATTAAATGAACTTTTCCCACTTTCACTGGAAACTCTGTGTGGATAAGAAACTCCTTGTGTTGAATCTTTTCCTTGATGGTCTGGGAAAGATACATTCTTAAGTTCACTTGCCACCCCTCCCTTTCTCACAGCTGCTCATCTTGGCTGCCCTTCTGGGCTTGAGACCGGTCAGTTTATGGCAAATCAATTGCCTCAGTTCCCTGCTGTGAGTTTCTCCGAACCGTAAAGCTAAGGGCATTTGACCCCACACACAGGCCCCTTGGCTCCTGGTTGGGTCAATCCGTAGAGCACTGAAGTGGCTCTAAAACACATCTCAGTCCCAGGGACTGGGTTTCCTCTTTTCTCCTGAGATCAGGTCTCAAGACCCACCTTATCCCGATTCTGCGCAGCAACTCTTCTCATTAAGGCTTAAAACTTTAGTTATGGAATGAGATGAATTTCTTGTTGTCCTTTTCCCCCGAACATTTACTACCTATTGTTGCCCTGGATAAATCTACCAAACTAGTTAAGCTTCAATTCTTCATCCTTAAAATGGAGATGATATTGATACCTGGTTTTCAGGCTTTGGAGGGAAAATAAACACACTCATGGGTGTCAAGAGCCTGGCACTTGAGAAGTGTTTCTTTTCAGGCTGATGATCGCATCCGACTCTTCTCCTCACTCAATCTGGAGTCCGTGTCCTGATTCGCCCCTGCACTGCTAGGTCCAGTTACTTTTGGCCGTATGTCTTTGATGTGCAATGCCTGGCTGCCTGAACACATGTTATCTGCTCTCCCTTCTCCTAAGCTCCCAGCTCTGTGTTCCCCTTCCTTCTTGTCCCTTGGCCTCTCACTGAGTAGCTGGTAAGCTGATTTGTTAGAACCCATCACTCTTTTCCTCTGCTCTGTCCTCCAGCAGCTTAACTGAACTCCCACCCTTCCACAGCCACCGCTAGACCTGCATCCAAGCACAGCAAACGCCCAACTCCAGGTCAATTCTAAATCCTTGGCTTTTGACCTTAGGAGTTTCATCATGACATTGCCTATGAATCCACATATACCTTCTTGCTAAATCAGTGCTCCCAGACATGGGATGACCCTTGCAACTCACTGGGCCCACATGCTGCAGGGCAAGAAGCTGTATTCCACAGCCAGCTGCAAGAGAGGCCTTAGCAATGACCTCCCAAGGCAGAAGGACTCTATACTGGCTATCCTCTGTCTGCAGTGTTGCCAGGTACCTCTCCAGAGTGCAAGGCCCTACTCCCGCCTAACAAAATCTCAACTCTAATGATCATACATTCTTTCCCCACGTGCAGTTTCTTCTCAAATGAAGACGGAAATGTGTGTCTCTCCACCCGAACCTTAGGTTGTTTTGTATTCTTTTATGAGAGGGTCAGATACAGCCACAAGAGGAGACAGTGTCAGGGCTCAGGAAAAAACAATGTTTATTATACACATAGGTCCTCGAGACAGGATGCTACATGAGACCATGTGGGAAAGACACCCGTGTAGACAGGAGGCAGAAGACAGAGTGAGGGGAAGGCCGAGGCCCAGCCTCTGTCAGGTTTTGCACAGGAAAGGCAAGGCAAGGCTGGGTGTATAGCATAGGATGGGCTGGTTTGAATACTTGGGGTGGACTTTGGGCTAGAAGTGTGGTCCCTAGTTGCTCTGGAATGATTAAGGCAGAAGAATACGGCCTCCTTGGGTGTACAGGCAAAAAAATGGAGAAGGTATGGCTCTGGATTAGCTAATGTATCAAAAGCATGCTCCAGGCTGGGTCCTTTGTTGTCTCTAAGATTTAGCCCTCTTAGAATAAGATCGGGCAGTCTCTCTGCAGCCAGAGGAGACCAGAATCACCATTATTATTACAGGAGAAGGCTGATTTCTGATCACAGCTAGAGTGTCCTGAGGAGAGCAAGCCAAATTTCTGTCTACCTCGGTGGAGATGGCCTTTGCCTCATTACAATGATTTGGTAAACAACCTAGA
This sequence comes from Rhinolophus sinicus, assembly GCF_057876585.1. Classification (NCBI taxonomy): domain Eukaryota; kingdom Metazoa; phylum Chordata; class Mammalia; order Chiroptera; family Rhinolophidae; genus Rhinolophus; species Rhinolophus sinicus. The sequence continues at coordinate 48,896,850 of NC_142512.1, forward strand.
GCACCTGTGGAGGAGACGGGGATGCTGATTCTCTAATTCCCATATCAGGAACCACACTTACACACTCACACGCATATACACGCGTGTGCATGCGCGCGCGCACACACACACACACACACACACACACACACACACACACCTTCCTTTTCAGCACTGAGACTTTATGTTTAGGACTAATCCTTCCATAAGAGTCAAGCTTCTGGCTGCAGAAGTAATTAAAGCCAAAACGTCTACATTCTTTGGATCCAAGTAGTCAGAAGCTTTATCCTCAGGATGCTCTGTGACATCATCCACGCTCCATTGTTTTTCTTTTTGTGTTTGACACTTTAGCTTAATTCCAAAGGGCATCTGAAGGCAACGAGCCTCCCTGCAGTCCACCCATTGGCTGCGTGATCTCACGATAGGAAGCCTTCTCCGCGAAAAGGCATCACCCAGTTAGCTCTCATTGGAAGTTTCCTTTGGCCTTTAGATTCTTAATGTTTCTATCACGTGGGCTTTTGCTGGATGAGAGTCACTTGTGCTTGTGTACACTGGTAAGACCGTCAGGAGCTGATCTTATCAGTAGACTGGGTAGACCTATCTTGAGAAAGCTTGAAACCAACCACAGATGCCAAAACATCTCCCTGCAACTGGTGTTTAGAGTTACAGGCATAGCATATAATCTTAATTCTAGAAAATTGGGTTGGAGCTTTATATATAAAAGATATGCACATACAAGAGCATGACAGTAATCCTCATGCACCATGTATAATCCAGTTCCAGAAACCTGCATTCCAATCCCACTTCTTTCACTTTCCAACTTTGTGACATACAGTGAAGATTTCATTTCTCTTAAGACTTAGCTTGTGAATTTGCAAGGTGTACACGATGTAATACAGCCTACTTTTCAGGATTGTTGTGAGGGTTAAGGGAGAGTGACATAGCTGTGGCCTTGAAAGAAGAGGTCCAGCTGGACAGAGGAGCAGATGTCACTAAAGGTGGAAGGTGGGAGCACACAGAGGAATCTCGATGAGCGTAACAAATTTCCTATGAGCTGGACCTTCCAGGTTGCATCACACTGACCTACGTGGTGATTCTTTCTGACTTCCTGGCCATCACTATTTAGATAGCGGAGATTCTAATTAGTGCTGTTCTATTGAACTGATAGTCAAATCTCCTTGGGGAAAAGGACTGGGGAAATATGCCCACAGATGGGCGAGGTCACAAATCCCACTGTGTTGCTTCCACGCAAAGACCATTCTTTGCTTCAAATGACAAGAATAGAGGCCATGAGCAGCCCAGTGGGGGGCAGGAAGTGGAGACCTGCTTTGCTTAATGGCACAGACATATATTGTATTTTCACGCTTAGGCAACCCTGGAACCAAGAACTCAAGAACCAAGTGGAAATTCTAGGTTGGAGGTGCAGGGAAGGAAGGAGTGGAGGCTTATACTTTGGTGTTCACAAGATTTTGGTGCCATTTAGCCAAATCTGAGTGACTAACAGGCCAAATATTCCCTTAGCCTATTATGTCTCCTCTCTTAGATGTTTGTGGATATAGAAGCTGGCATGAGATATTCACGAATTGTTGAAAATCTCATTGAGGATTGGTTTCTCATGTTTTCCAATGACGGCATCCCATCTATCTTTCTACAGAGAGATTCCATGAGATTTGGGAGTTCAGATGCTGATGAGGTTTACATTTTTCAGCTAAAAGCCAATACTTCTTCCTCTAGTCCTGAGCTCTATGAATGGAAAAAGCTACTTTAGTTCATAGCATATTCTTTCCATTAAGATTTTTAACTTCTGTAGTACTGCCAAGGCTCTCTGTTGAATGAATTCTTCATGTTATCTGCCCTACATGGGTGCAAAGTGGCATTTTGATTAAGTTGGGGGGGGGGGAAGGTAATTTTATTACCAAAGAAAATATTTCTCTCCATCCTCTCCTCTAGTCAGCCTGAAATAAAAAGGGAGGCCATGCTGCCTACAGTTACAATTATGAATAATTTTTAATAAAATCAGTCGCTAAAGATTGTTGAATTTTCAAAATATATTGGAAATCTCTCTCCATAGTGCTACGTTCTTGGCTAAGAATGAATTTTGATTTGGATGTGGGCAATCTTTTGTTCCAGCAAAGCACCAAATTTCCATAGGCAGATTATCTGCTGGATGAATTAGCCCAAGGAATTAAAAATAACAACTCCTAAACTGCCTTTTGCTCCACTACCCACAAGGATCCCTTTGATTACATCCTGCCTGTCTGACAGCTTGAATTCAGGGAACAGAAAACCATTTTAATGGCCAGCAAACGTACAGAAATGGGACTTTCTTTCCAAAGCAAATGATTTATCCCAAGCCAAATACAAATCAGTGTTCTCCCCACTTTCCTCCTGTGGCTTATCTAGGGCACCATCTTCCTTCATCAGCCTAGAAAATCGAGAATTAACCACAAAAGCAGAATGCTGGGGAAGCATCTTTACGTGCTGGGGAAACATCTCACACTCAACCACCTTTATTTTGGACCTGCGTCATGACACGTTGATGTTCTCCTGCCATAGAGCATGTGCCCTCAGCAGGCTGTCTTGACAGAATGTCTGTGTTGTACTTGGCATTGCAAGCTTGAGCTCTCAAGGGTGGGAGCATCCTCACAATGCCTCAGACATATTTAAGTGTTGATTGAATTGAAGAATACACAGAGGCTATTTCCATGATCTTTTCCAGCTCATCACATGCGTTGGTATATTGAGCTAAATGATAAGAGTCTCCTTCTGTGAAGGTTGAAACATTTTACCATGAGGTTTAAGAGAAAAAGGCCCCGTTCTGTCCCACCCTAAACTCCCCACTGTCCATCACAAAGAATAGTCCAACCTAAGAAATGCTGGGAACCGTATCACTTCTCACTGGAAGAGAACTGTTACCGACTCTCATAGGTCAGGGACTCAAACCTTCCAACTCAGGCAGGATGGTTCATTTTCTTGTGTAGGACTCAGAGATATAGTGGGAGAGAAAGTACAGAAAATGAACTGCATGGAAATTCACAAGTCTATCTAATACACTCACTCCTGTCGGCTATCTAACTTTTCTGTTATCTGTATTAAGTGGTGATGCTTTTTTGCCAAGTGCCCTTGAGAGCCGGTGCAGGCTAATAGGAAGCTAATCTCATGTGAGGGGCAGCCTCAGGTGTTGTCTCAGCAGGCTAGCTGCATCTTCCCAGGGTGATCTTCTGTATTTGAAGGCCTTCTCAATTTCTTTGTCTCCATAAGGGAAAATGGGAACTGAGCTATCAGCCAATACCATTGCTTTATTTTCCTCCCCAATAAAGCTGTCCTGAGTTTTCATTTTGACAGCTTAATGCAGAAACTCAATCATTTAAAGATCAAAGAAGCTGTAGACCTAGCCAGGAGGTCCCTATCTACTAGCAAATCACATTTGTGAGTTCAATGATTCTCTGCAGATTGAATAGTCTAACAAATAGATGCCCTGTAAATTGCCAAAGAGGACAATTCTCAGGTAGTTCTCACAAAAGGGGAAAATGGCAACAGAGAGAGAGGATTTGGTTTTCTCTTGGAATACCAAACTTGGAGAAGGTCAAAAGCCACGGCACATGTGCTTTCCATAAATTACATTTATTTTGGAATGAACAGTTAGTTAGATTCAACCAAAACAGCTCCCAAACCAGACTGTATAGGAGCTATTAAAGGTCAGTCATAGGTAAACTGGCATTTAGAAAGCAAAGTGGGGGACTGGTACAAAATGACTTCTGTTCGTAATGATACATGTGCTTTTTCTGTGCAGCTCTGTCATATCTCCCTGAAGGTGCTGTCAAGGCAAGTAGGTGCCAGAAGGGAACTTTCAAACAAGTCTGGGAAATTGGCAATCTAATAATCTATGGTGGGGAAAAAAAGGCAGATTCTCTCTCTCTCTTCTCCGTTCCCCCCCCCCCCCCCCACACACACACACAATTTGGATCCATATTTGAATAAACTGTAGTCACAGCTGTAAGCAGTGCAAGTACATATGTATTAAATACCGGTTACTCCGAAAGGAGGTTTGGGAACACAGCTTTCTTTAACCCTCCCTGCAGTTTCCGATGGACAATTGGAGGCTCAAAGAGGTTGAGTAACTTAGGCAGAAGTGCAGTTAGTCTTACTAGTGAGCAAGCAAGCATCTGAACTCAGTGCCATGTCTGTGAGAACCCAGTGTCTCAATTCTTGAAACTGTGAGAGAGTAGATTTCCATCTTCAGGATGTATAAGAATCAACACAGACAATAGTTTAGTAGTTATCAGAGGGTAAGGGGGGTGGTAGATGAGGGTAAAGGGGATCAAATATATGGTGATGGAAGGAGAACTGACTCTGGGTGGTGAACACACAATGTGATTTATAGATGTAATACAGAATTGTATACCTGAAATCTATGTAACTTTACTAACAATTGTCACACCAATAAACTTCAATTAAAAATAATCAACTGGGGGCAAGGAAATCAGAGTGGTTGGGGTGAAACCCAAGGGTCTGTCTGTAGGTGCAACATGCTCCCCTAAGATTTCGGAAGCAGGTTGTTAGTAGGCTACCCTTTGAACAGAGCTAACGTACTACACTGCTTGTAGGGGTATCTGAATGAGGTTTGGGGTTCATCGATATGAATTATTAAGAACTGGCTAGGGCAGATCTGCATCATGAATATCTAATTGTCCTCCTCAAAAGCATCCATTTCAAAGGACCATTTCCTCCGGTCTTAAACGTCTATTAACATAGACCTTAAAGTTGCAAAATAGCAGTTTTTAACATTTTTCTTTCCAAAGTTATTGAAAATATTAAGATAAAAGAAAGATTCCTAAGACAGACTTTGGTATACCAAGCCAAGAAATGAAGGTATTAGCAGTTTAATAGGTTTTGGAATGGGCAAGGGAGGAAAGGGGGCACTGAGAGGGGAGAATTGTATTTGATGCCTGTTTAATTTTAACTCTGCTTTATGTACCCCTGATTTGTTCCCAACTGCTTTCATGATTTCTCCAATTGGTCTCCAGTGGCCAAATCAGACCCTACTCCCTCTCCCCCTCCTTCCTTGTTTTAAAGAGATCTGGTTTTACTTAGATGAATTAAATGTCACTATATTTGTTTCTGTGAATTGTTCCAGCAAAAATTACAGCATCAATGTCTGACTTTAAACGTCTGTAAGACTGTCTGCCTCTCTAGGCTATTTATAGTTGCCTTTTAAACACTCTAATAAATGCTTTTAAATTGCTATGGGTTTGCTTTCCCTTCATGCAGCCTTAGAATTGGTCCACTCCAACAGTACTGGCTGAAAAGACCTGTTTCCTTTTTTTGCAAAACTAATGCATGTTCATTGTAAAATTTTAGAAAATATGAATAAGTGAACAGAAGAAAAAGGAAGAGAAAAAAAATCATAACAAACAGAGGAGGCCACAAATAATATTTTGTTATACGTCATTCTGTCTTTTCTCCATGCTTATATTTAGTGAAACTTAAAAAAATAATATCGTACAAGCTATTTTATTTTTTTCCATGAAACAATATGTTTTCATTTTTCCTGTCATTCTTTTACTCCATCGCTTTTACTGGCTACATTAAAAGTAATGAGTAATGATATGAGTGTACCGTTACCTATAAAACAATCCCACATTTATTAGCTGGCCAGGCCGTAGCCAACATTTGCTACTACAAATAGTCCTACAAATTAACTATGTCTCTATGCTCATCCCTGATCCTTTCTGTAGGGTAAATTGCTACAAGTGGAATTGCTGAATTGGAGGCTGTACCAAATTTATAGATGATTGTCACTATAAGAGCCAATATATCTCCAGAAATCGTTCAAATTAAATCTATATACATTATATTTGAATATATTTCCAAAATGACAATGTAACGACGTGCATCAGTGTAAGGAGAACCACATTGCTAATAATTCAATCATTAACAAATTTTATTACTTTTTAGTGCCACGCCCACTTTTTTTTTTTCAACTACGATTTCCAGAGTTCTCCAGCGTAGTTACATGCAGTCATCATGCTGAACTCTACCGTTCTAGGCGAGCTTATAAGCAAAAGTAGTAAGTATTAGTTTAAAAAACAAAGCAAAAACACAAAAACTATGTATGAACTGGCAGCTTGGACAGGGGAGAGGCAAGGTAAATGGAAGGAACTGGGAGCTGGTGTTTGGAGAACTGCCAACATTGATGTTTTTACAGTTTTCACAATGCTGATTCTCTTGCGAGGACTGAAATCTCCTTGAGAATATTGTATTGCTCAATTGGTATTGTTCAATGATTTATTAATTAATTCCTTCAAAATATAATTAATGAGTGCTTACATGCCACATATTGCTCTAGCTGCTGGGGATACAGTGCTACGTAAGACAAACCTTTTCTCCTGGAGCTTACAATCTATTCCATGGGGCAAGCCAGACAACAAACAAGGAATTCAATCAGTAGCGGTATTTTAAAATGAATAAATCATGTTAATGAGACAGAAAACAATGGTGTGGGGGAGGGTTTTAGTTAATAAATCCTCTCCAGACAAGGCCTCTTTTAAAAAGGTGACATTAAAGGTAAGATTTCAGGGCTGCTAGAGGCCCTGCAGGTAGGAAAGGAAGTGCAAAGGCCCTGGGGCAGGCACACCCTTGTGTGTCAGAGTGGAATTTGGCAAACTTTTCCTTTAAAGAGCCACATAGTAAATATTTTTGGCTTTGTGAACCATGTGTGGTCTCTGTTGTAAGTACTTGAGTCTGCAGTGATAGATAGTGTGAGAGTAAGTAGCCACGGACACTATATAAACAGTCTGAATGCGTTTAAATAAAACTATTTATTTAAGCAAACAAAAGCAAACAGTGAACCAGACTGCCCTTTAGGCTATAGTTTTCTGACCCCTGTGTTAGTGAAAAAGGCAGATGCAGGGATGCTAGAGAGTGAACAGTGAGAAGGAGAATAGGAGGTACGTAGCAGAGACGGGCCGAGGGAGGTCAGATGTAGACCATCTGTATAAAATACAGATTATGCAATTTACTCTAATGGCAATGGAAAGATACTGGAGGGTTTGAAGCAGGGGAGTGACATGTTTTGATTTTCTTTTTAAAAGGAGTAGATTCAAGTACAGGGAGGGCAGAAAGAGAAGATCTCCTATGAAGCTGCTGTGGTCCTTTGAAGACATGGGGGTTTTGACTATGATGAAACGTGATTAGCTCTCAGCTCTCCTTGGAAGTCGAACCAACAGGACTTGCTGCCAGTTTACAGGACGGAAGTTAAAGGAGAGTGATTAGGTCATAGTCTTGCAAATTGGAGATATTTTACACATGTAAATTAAACTTTCTTGTAACTCAATTTTTTTCTATTTCAAGCAATAAAAACTACCCCTGGTTAGAACAAGCAAAAGAAAATATTATTGAAAAGATATCAGGTAGCTTACAGTCAGTATCAAAGGACGTACTATGAAGAACCTGATTTGAGCAGAAACGAGGCAAAGCAAAATGGAAATCTTATCTCAGGGCAGTCTCTCTAGAAGCTGTGACTTGTGTCCTGGGGAAGGTGGGGACCTAGATGCACCATCACACCCTGCCCTCTTGACTCCTTGTACTTGCCTGGAATAATAGGATTCGGCACCCTTGTGTGGCTTCCTCAAGATTCAGAGTGTTGTTCCTGGACCTCTGATTGGCCACACCAAGGTCACGTGACCTTATTCCAGGTGCAGGGTGAAGAAACACTAGTGAGAGGTGGCTCTGCCACCTCCACTGGCATCATCCTAGCCCCAGACACCATCATCTCTTACCTGGTCATTGAAATACCTTCCTGGCTTATCTCCCCACGTCTGCTTTTACAATTTCTCCAACCAGTTTTCCACTGGACAGCTACAGTGATCTTTTAAAAACGCAGCCTTATCAGCCTGTGCCCTTGGTTAAGGTACTTCATTTGCTTTCACGACTCTTGGGAGAAAGACCCAAGTCTATAGTTCTACCCACTAGGTCATTTATGTTGTGCCTCTGTCTCTCTTTCTGGGATCAACTCCCCCACCTGTCCCCCTTCTGCCTCAATTTCACTTCTTTGGAAAGCGTGTCCTGCGCATGTTCGAAGCACAGAGCCTTCGGAAATGCTATTCCTCTGCCTGAAAAAGTCTTTTTCTTTCTTCTTTTTTAACTGACTGGTATTCACCTTACAGACTGTAGTTCAGATACCCATCCCTCTCAGACGACATAAGAACCCAGTAGTATAAGCTATTGCAAGAAACAGAGGAGAAATATTTGCTCAAAGTAGGGATTAAAGGAGAACTCTCAGGCGCTAGCCGTTGCACTCTTTTTATATTGTCATTTATTCCTTACAAAAACCTTTTGAGATGTCAACTATTGTCCCTATGTTTTAAATAAACTCAAAGAAGCCTAAAAGTACCGGGGGTGTCAAAAAAAAAATGTGTACAAGTGGACACTTTGGTCAACGTTGCTCAAGCAGTAGTTCGCCGTGATCAGAAATGTCTGGACACTGATGGGAACCACTTTGAGCATCTCTTGTCATTGCAGAAGTCAGACGTGACTTGTATTTATCTTCTGTTATCGGTATACATCAAGTATTATAATTTTAATACCGTTTTCTTTCTTAACATGTGTATACATTTTTTGGCACCCTCTGTATTTGTCAGATGCTGATAGCACACACGTACATCTAAGATGTGGTGGGAACATAACTAGAATCCTGTCCAAGTCTCTGATCTCCATAGTCCTGCCCTTGAACGGGGAAACCGTTGGACCAGACGGAGTGTGGACTGTAGCCTAAGGTCGCAGGAGAAGGGATGTTTACATTTCGGGTTAGAATAACCACTCTGGATAAAAGTGGCAAGAGAAGAGTTAGAAGGCTGTTACATAAACCGGTGAAACCCGGTTTTTCACCAGATCAGGAGAGAATTCAGTGATAAAATGCAGATGAGTTCCTGTAATGATAAGTCCTGTGAGAACCAGGCCTTCAAATTAGCTTAGAACAGAGGATGCAGCAGCCAAATTACACCTATAAATAGTGAGCACCCGAACAACCAGATAGTGAGGTGCCTCAAGCAAACAAAAATAGGATGGAGAACAAGGCCCGCGTTGATAACATTTTGCCTAAGGTTAGAGCCAGGAAAAGTAAGGAGGTGCTCTCAGCCTGACCGGTCAGGTCCTGGATTAAACTTTCCCCACCTTTGTTCAATGGCACCCTCCGTTTTCCCTATTAGTACTTCATTCTCCTTTCTCCTTGGTACTTACTCCTCTCAGCGCTTATCTCATTTTATTTTCATGTTTATCCATGCCCAACTTGCAAATGCAAATTCCACACAGGTGGCACTCTGTTCACTAACTCGTAAAACCGGGTGGGTCTGGCACACAATACGAGCTCAATTAAAATAAAAAAAAAAGAATAAAACTAAACAAGAATATAAACCATCAGTAACAAATTCTCCATGGGAGAATTTTAGAGACCACTGGAGGAAGCACTTTCCTGGCACAACAAGGGGATACTGAACTGGTTTCTCGAAGGGACATAAGATCTCATGAAATCCAATTTGTGCACCAACCCACTTTCCGCTCCAGGTAAACTGTCGGCTGGGGCTGGCATGCCACCCAGAGCAGGATGGGCAGGCTGATTGTCAAGATAAGAACCAGAGGAAGCTTCAGAGCCACCTTCATAAAACGTACACCTACCACTTCGGACAAAGAATAAGCATCATAACGTTGAAGTCAGAAACGTCCAAACAAACCTGTAGAGAATTTTTATAAGAGTTGAGCCAAACTGACGACGTATGTCAGGGAACAAGATCTCAGATGCTCCAGAGAATAAGTTTTGCAGCCTCCTTTATGCATTTGAAATGAAGGAGGGGACAGAAGGAAAGCTGGAGAAAGCCCAAGGGGGCCTGGATTACAGGATAGTTAACAAGACTGTGTGCTCTCTTGAGGGTTAAGACTCCCTTTGAAGGGTTTTACTTCTGGTATTTCAAAGGTGTGTTAACCTAGACGCACAGAAACAGGACAGGGCTGCTTGAGGCAAAGAGAAGCTTTTTAGCAAATAAGTTATTTGACTGAGGCGTGATACCCACCATGACCTGCTCAGTTAGGCATTTATGATCAGATCGCCCTGTGAGGTTACTTTCCATAGGACCCTTTTTTCCCTCCACCCATAGTTACCTTGTGAATTTCTTTAACTTGTTAAATGTTCCAAGCTTGTCAGCCTTGTTTCCTTTAGGTTGGTCGCTCAGAGTAAATAGCAATACAATTCTTAAAGTAGAAGTGTGTGTGTGTGTGTGTGTGTGTGTGTGTGCGCATGTGTGTGCGTGTGTATTGAAAACAAGGACTAGGGGATCTCCCATTTGTTAACAGTTGTGAAAAGGAAAGGAACCCCTGGGGGTTGGAGGCATGACAGAGGAGGAGCTCAGGTGGCTCTGTGGCAGGAAACAGTGAGTGGCACCGTCCCTGAACTTAAAATATCTACTGGGGACCACATATGGTCTGCCCTGATGTCATGCAGTGGAAAGCCTTCTGAGGGGGTTAAAACGGATGCTCTGATATTTTACAGGGGGAAACTGAGTCCTCATGGGATTCAGATTTCAGTAATAATTATTCAACAGCTGCTATGAGTGCGGCAGAGTGAAAGATCTGATCACATTCAAAGCACAGTAACTCTGTGACATAGGTATTATTCCCATATTGTGGATGGGACACAGAGGTTCATGGACAAGATGCTTACACAAGCCACTCAGGACATTCAGGACAGACCCGGAACTGGAGTCTGCTTCCCAACTCAGGGTTCTGTACAATACAAAAAAAAACAAAAAAAACAACAACAACAAAAAAACACCCATTTTATTGCAGACTGTTTCTTATTGAGGTAATTTGATTTTTAAACCAGAATAATTTGGGATTATAATCTGTGTTACTTTGGTACTAGTTTGACATCCAGAAAATGAAGAAACATAATCCCTGGCTCCAGGTTTCTTCTGCTTTTAAAACACAGCATCATTTTGGGTGAGGCAGGGTTTACAATTAGAGTGTAGCTATGACTTAAGAAAAGGTGGGCTAGAAAGAAAAGCTCCAGAAAAAAGTTCTAGCAACTTGAGATGTCTGCTTCTCCTTCCTAGCACCAACTTTCAGTTTAGTTGTTTTCCCATAACACGGTATATATAACTCCTTTCCTATCATCACTGACACACAACTGTTTTAAAAAATTGATTCAGAAGGAGACATTGTCAGGTTGTATCACGAAAAGTAAAGCCCATGGTCATTGAGAAGTTAGACTAGGGCTGGGAGGGAGAAGAGGACACAGAGGGGACAAAAGCTGTAAGTCCAGCCATGGCCTGCTCTGGGGATGATAATAGCAGCTGAGAAGGAAACATGACACGGCCATGATTTGTCAACACAGGACAAACTGCTTGAAATGGGGGAGACTGGGAGTATTCGGAGAAGTCCGGACCGTACGTAACAGGTGTGGCTGAAGCAGGCCTTCATTGGCTCCAGGAAGAACTCCACCTAAGTATGTCCCAAGGTCTTAGGTGGCTTCCAGGCACGCTATGCCTCAGGCATAATTCCCAGGCAACCAGTTGTAGGATGAATTTTGAGCAAAATAACCTAACTTGTTTGGGTTCTGTGCTAACTCATGAAACCCCTCTTCCTTTCCTCCCTGGCAACCAGATCCCACCCCCCACATGCCATCTGACTACACCTCCTCTCACTGACCCTCCTGGCCCCCACCCCACACGTCACCCAAGCCTGTCTTCAAAAACAATGACCTGTACTTGGAATTTAGGCCGCCTTTTCTAGTTTCCACCCCACCAGTTCTCAAGTTTCCAGTAAAATTTATCTTATCTAATAGTTGCCAGGAAAGTAACTTGATTACTGACAAGTTCATCTAAGTCATTTACATGATAAAAAAGGAACCTGTTAATCTGAAAGGCCATGGGCATTAATAAATGAATTTTACCAGAGATTTTAGACCATTTATTTGTGGTTATTATTACTCTATTGATACTAAGTAGATATAGAGACAAGACCTGATTTTATTATCAAAGTGACACAGGATAACCATTGTGTTGTAGCCTCAACATGCTAATGAAACGCTTAAGCTTGATGTACAAGAGCAGCCTTGCTCGGGAAATAGCTGAATTTGAGAGGCTATGGCAAAGTGGCAGAGGAATCGCTTCAACACTGTTGAGTCCGACGGAGGCACTTTTGCAAATGGAGAAATGGAGACAGACACGCAGGACATTGTCTGTTTTCTGGGAAACATTCCCCGTGATGTGTATCACCCGCTCGAAATAAGATGAATCAGTAAAGAGTTCTCCTGGAATGCACACAAAGATCTAGAAAACTGAGGACGAAAAGCAGATCTCACTGGTCGAAGTAGATTAAGGAACGTTTTTTAATTGCCTGAACTTAATACCAGGAGGAAGGGCTGAGAAAAAAGTTGTTGTCAGGACTGGGTCGGCTGAGCCCTCTGGGTACCTCTCGCTGGGGTATCTCTGTGGGATGGCGTGAACTGGGTCGTCTGGGCAGTGCTCTCCTAAGTGTCTCTGCACATTATAATGAGCTTTCGTGGCATTCCCAGGGAACAGCCAGCATCCCAGCCGTGCACTGCCTCTTACTCCAGCCCCACTTAGAAAAGAACTCGATGTCATGGCAAAGAAATTGCAGTCCTCTTACCCCTCTGCCATTAATCACCTGGTGAAACAATTTTGGGCTGGTGCAGCAGGGGGACCTTACCCGATTCAGCTTTTCCTTCTGAACTTTATACTCCACTGTGTTGTAATTACCGTGATCAAATTTCCATTTTTAGTTTTAAAAAAAAGAACTTTGCAATCAATGAAACGGCCACCGTCAGTTTCTGGAGAGCAAGGAGCACAACATGCAAAAGGAAAATACAGAAGTAGGGACAGTGCAAATGCTTTTTCGTGATGGAATTGATGGTGACAAGACGATTTTGAAAGCTTTAAGGCACTTTTTAAAACTGGGTTTGAACCCTGACAAACACAAATGTTAAATATAGACTGTCCAGTCAATCCACAAGCCTGCTCCTCTACTATTTAATGGCAAACAATTGGAAAAGTGCTCAAATTAACACAATATATGAAACAGGAGATTAATGAATATTTATTTTGCCTCGCCATTTTTGACAAGGGCCTCCATAAATGTCTTTGCTCATTGTGGAGCCCAAGCAATGGGTAAGACTAAATAAAATGAGTTTGGTTACAATCTATCATTTAGCTGAGAAACAATCTCCTTTTAGAAAATGCATCCTTTACATGGTTGGAGAATCAAAGACTAGATGAACAAAGTGTACGTACCTGTACAGAATCTGAAAGCTTTTTTCTGGAAACACTGAAATGATCGCAAGAATGAACCGCAGCCAAGGATATGGTGGGTTTGGGGCAGAATTCTCACAGCTGTGACTTGTATCCCTAAAATGGTTCCATTACTCAGAAATAGATTTTCTACACATTCAAATTTGCTCACTTGCTGCTTGTATTAATTGAAATGTCATACACCAATTAGCATACTGCTGAAGGTGTTTTAAAAATGGCTTGTTTATAAAAGTTGTTGGCACTACTGGAATTTAAAACCATGCCAACGGAATGCCATTGCAAATAAAAATCTTTTTTCTTTTGGCAGCAGAAAAGAGCAGAGTCACACAGTAGCTCTTGATTTATGAACTGTGCTTTCTTATTCTCAGACTCCCATGATGTGTGCAGTTCCCTTTAAGGAACTGGGTTGGAAGAGTTTAACAAGAAAACAAGCCTATCTCCAAATCTGCTTTTTAATTAGGAATCATATGGGCCTTTGATTATAACTGGTCCCATTCTCATGCCTTGAGTGATCAGGCGAAAGAGTGGCCTTCTCAGTCCTGAGCAACTACCATTCGGTGACAAATCAGACTGGAACCTCTGAGGAATGATGTATGTCGTGGACGAAATTTGTGGGAAGATTTTACATTTGACATTCCAGTGAGCGTTTTCTCAGCCCTGGGTCACATCCTGAAATTATACAACTGTCTCCCCCCAAACACAGTTGAAGTGCTGACAAAGGAGAGGATGTCACTACTCAAAGCAGATGGGGTGGAGGGAGGGTGAAGTGGCCAGGGTGGGGGAGGGTCCGGGGGTGGACAGAGAGAAACTCACACAGGCCTTGCAGGATTTTCTGGCCGTAAGCAGCGTGTCCGTCTTCACAGTGGTCCACCAAACAAAGTGTTTATTGTAAAGTGGGCCTGATCCCCGGAGAATAAGAAAAATGATTCCTTTTGACTGGAGGGAAATTAACTCTTTCCTCCCTTTAGCAGCCAGGGTAAGGCGCTAAATAAGTACTTAGTGATCAATTTCCTTGGTTGGTTTCAAGAGGGGGTGGGTCTCAATGTCAGGAACAGTAATTACGTCTACTCTATTTTTCAGTGCAACAGGGTGGCAGGATCCTCGAGTCTGAAGTGGTCCCTTCTTCTTACACTCACTTCCCCTATCTAGCACAGGTAAACTATGTGGAAAACATGTTGTAAGATTTACCAAACAATTAAAATTGGGCTGCAGTGACTTCTTAATGTAGCATAGAAATAACTAAACACCACTTAACATTGGATTTTTAAAATGTACTTTCAGGCTTGAGCTGGGAAAACCATTGGCCTGTGTATCATGAATGCTACACATGCTAAGAACTGTGTGTGCTGCCTTAATTTTTTTTTTTTTTTTTTAAAGACTGAATTGGGAGGAAGAAAAATGACTTTTCCTTGGCATGGCTGTGAAAGCATCAGGGATACTAAAAAGCTGGAGGCGGGGTGGGGGGGGCGTGTTGTCCATTGGAATATGCTCCCTTTAAGAGGGAAATAAGATTAGCAACTTTGGCAAATTGTCTGCCTCTATTCAGAGGGAAAGAGAAGAGCTTCCAGTGCCAAAAAAAAAAAAAGGATGGATGTTATGAGACAAAGGCGCAAGCAATTTTATACCTTATTGAAAGCTGAACTGGGAGTGGTTTTAACTCCTCTGGGGTTAAGAAAGATTTTTTTCCCCTCTCTCCACTAAAGGTAGAGCTAGGGTAAAGGAGCTGAATCTGAAATAGTGTCCCTATCAGTTCTGTTTGGTCCTGGGAAGTATACAAGGAAGAAGAACCTCCGTGGAAGAGAGAGGAAGCCACAGGTGCTGAAGGTGAGGGACGGCCTATGATAGCAACCAGTCTGGAAATTACATTTTAACATGAAGGTAGAAACTGTTCATTGCCTCCTTCTTTTAAGGAAGACCATCAGATTTAAACAGAAAGCTTATAAGACTGCTAGACAAATATCTGACTTATGTTTTGCCTTTTTACATGATTGATTCTTTTGTTTTCTAAATGCCCTCATGCTGGGAGAGTCGCCAAACTAAGACAATTTTATTTTATTTTATTTTTAATGTCAGTTCAGAAACGGTAGTGAGGCTTCATTTGGGATCAGCATAGTGTTTACTCAAGCCTTAGGCATTTATGAAAACGTTGTCTTCTCTACTTGCATATTGCGTTCCTATAATGACGGAGTTGAATTTTAAACTGAAATGTGTCATCGATATTGAGTCTCTCTCTATGGTTCGAATGAAGTCTTGGCTATTTCATTTGGCATAACACTGCTTCAAATTTGGCAAATAGCTATACAGGTGGAAAACAACAGCTAAAGTGGGTTTGATTTTCTCTCTCTCAGGTTTTAACGGAAAACCCCACAGCAACAGAAGGCCACACACCCCCGAGCTGCACACCTCACCTGGATGCCCAGGGCGCAGGAAAGAATGAGCTACTACGGCAGCAGCTATCCCATTGTGAACGTGGACGCCAAATACCCAGGCTACCCGCCCGAGCACGTCGTGGCTGAGAAGAGAAGGGCCAGGAGACGCCTGCTCCACAAGGATGGCAGCTGCAACGTGTACTTCAAGCACATCTTCGGGGAGTGGGGCAGCTACGTGGTGGACATCTTCACCACCCTCGTGGACACCAAGTGGCGCCATATGTTTGTGATCTTCTCTCTGTCGTACATCCTCTCCTGGTTGATCTTCGGCTCCATCTTTTGGCTCATAGCCTTTCACCACGGAGACCTGTTGAACAACCCAGACATCACGCCTTGCGTGGACAACGTCCATTCCTTCACCGGCGCGTTTCTCTTCTCCCTGGAGACGCAGACCACCATCGGCTACGGCTACCGCTGCGTCACGGAGGAGTGCTCGGTGGCCGTGCTCACCGTCATCCTCCAGTCCATCTTAAGCTGCATCATCAACACTTTCATCATCGGAGCCGCCCTGGCCAAAATGGCCACCGCTCGGAAGCGAGCGCAAACCATCCGCTTTAGCTATTGTGCGCTCATAGGCATGCGCGATGGGAAGCTGTGCCTCATGTGGCGCGTAGGGGACTTCCGACCAAACCACGTGGTCGAGGGCACAGTGCGAGCCCAGCTGCTCCGCTACACGGAGGACAGCGAAGGGCGCATGACAATGGCCTTCAAAGACCTCAAGTTGGTCAATGACCAGATTATCCTCGTCACACCAGTCACCATTGTTCATGAGATTGATCACGAGAGCCCTCTGTATGCCCTTGACCGGAAAGCCGTGGCCAAAGATAACTTTGAGATTTTGGTGACGTTTATCTATACCGGCGATTCCACGGGGACTTCCCACCAGTCCAGAAGTTCCTACGTTCCCCGAGAAATTCTCTGGGGCCACAGGTTTAATGATGTGTTGGAAGTGAAGAGAAAGTACTACAAAGTGAACTGCTTAGAGTTTGAGGGAAGTGTCGAAGTGTATGCTCCCTTCTGCAGTGCCAAGCAACTGGATTGGAAAGACCAGCAGCTCCACAGCGTGGAAAAAGCCCCGCCAGGCCGAGGAGCCTGCACGGGGGACACCAAGGTCAGAAGAAGGTCATTTAGTGCAGTTGCCATTGTCAGCAGCTGTGAAAGCCCGGAGGAGACCACCACTTCTGCCATGGACGAGTGTAAGGAAACACCTTATCAGAAAGCTCTCCTGACTCTAAATAGAATCTCTGTAGAATCCCAAATGTAGTCCCAAAGTGCAATTGCAAGGGCTACCACTCAATCATTTTACTATCTAGCCAATCACCTTAGGGCAAGTAGTTGTAAACAGGGCTTTAAAAGAATGTAATAGTTATGTTTGATGCTGATGGGAATAAGAAGAGCAGGTTAAACTTGATGGGAGATAATCTAAAAATCACTTAGTATCCAATTGTTTAAACTTTTTTTTTTTTTTGCTAGCAATTTTTGTGTTAGGGATGCTATTAAGAGTCTAATTGATTAATATAAATTCCATCTGCTTTTATTATTCTGTATACTTGTATCTTTAATTGGAGGTGTAATATTCAATAATGGGGGAACAAGGTAGGATACTAGAATAAATAAAAATAGGAGAGGCAACCAGCATGAATAATAAACATTTTAATGTATCAGAATGGATAAGGAGTGGTGTCTCATAAAAACATCATATCACCTAACCAAGATATGCAAGGCATGCATTCAGTAAATTGTAATGTTGAAATAATGAACTGTGACATCGACTGGCCTGTTTGTGTCACTATGTTTGCCCCTCATAGTGTCTTGGTATCAGCAGGCAAGAGTTAGTGGCTGTAAGAAAGAGACAATGCCACCAATTCAGACAGTTCTTCCACAGCCGCTTGCCCGGTAATAATCAATGATAGGAGCTATTTTCTCTCTAAACCATAAGGCAGGAGAAAAGTTATATGATTATTCAGAGCAGTGTTTCTCTCTTAAGTGCCCTGATTGGCTCCAGCAAATGGCTTTACATGGAAGAGCAGAAATGAGGCAATCCTGACCCTTGTAGTTTCTCTGACAAGGGGGCTTTTGATGCCCACCTTCCAGCTTCTCCAAGGACAAGATGAAGGAACAGGGTCACAGAGATGGGGTGACGGAATGGATAGCCGTGATAAACACTCTCACACTACGGAAGAAAACATGCCCACGTGTCCTGCAAAGCTCTGGCTGGCTGCATAGGGATGGAAACTTTTCTAGGGGCATTTGGCGGGGGGTGGGGGTAGGGGGGTGGCGGCGCGAGGGGAAAGGTATTTATTTGTGCCCAGAAGCAGTTATGTATGCTACCTGTCTTGGTCATTTTATAAAATATAAATGACTTGAATTGTGGATTTTAAGAAACTCTTCCACTGAGCTTGGAACAATCATTTAAATTGAAGATTTTGTGAAATATAATGAAGGAGATTTTAATGCATATTATTAAACGGAGAAGCTAAGGGTTATAGAGTTACTTACACCTGAGGAACTGCGATCCATCTGTATACTGTATTTCTGTGTTAGACGATGTTAATTATGATTACTTTAAGCACAAATTTGATCACTTGTGAGTGAAGTCACTTTAAGCTTTATAAATTGAAGTTATTAGCTACATTCAGAATTACCTGTGTGTTTTTTAACATTGTTGCTGAGTTGGCAATAATTATATATACTACAGTTTTTAATTTGTTTAAATATATACACACACATAGTTTTTGCTTTTTCTTGAAAATATCTTTATCTCTTTTTCCATTTAAATTAAAGCATACAAGTAAATTGAACTGAATCACATAGTTCAAGGTTAGCAATAAAAGTAAAATATTAATATGTAGGTATATAAAGTGTTTTTCTTTTGTTTTTCATCCTCCCCCCCCTTTTTCCTTCCTTCTTTCCCTCTTCTTCCTTCCCTCCCTCCCTTTTTTTTCTTATTTCTTTCCTTCTTTCTTCCTTTTGCCTATGAGCAACAAAGCATTTTTAAATGCTCGTGTGCAAATCTTTTATTCCTGTTGTTTTCTGGATCAGAGTTTTGTTCAGGTTACAAGTTGCAAAACTGTCTGGAAGCTTAACACCAGATATAAATAATGCCTTTTTTTCTGATTTGCTTCAGGAATGCAAAATCCATGTTTAAATTACACTTGCACTGTAGATTTAGATTTTGTAGTGGAAATTACTCAGCAGAGTAAGTACTACCACCTACTATGTAGAAAACACCCACTACCACAAACAAACATGCCCCCCCCATCCTTAGCTTGTTTCACACACATCTAGTTTCTTTTCACTTTTCTTTGCTTCCTGGACTCTGCCTCCCTATGATCTTGCTTCGTGAGTATCAGAATAGAGGCAGCAATATTCAATACATACAATCTGTTGTCAAATCATCTTCCCCAGGATGGAATGTAAACTCAGCATTCCCATGTACTATTTATCTCTAACTTTCTGTTTAGGTTTATAACATACCCGGACACCCCAATGAGTTATTTGGTAATAAAGATCTTTCAATAATGCCAAAGGTGTATATTCCAGGTAGTGTAAACTCTGCGGATGTAAAATGAGGTTGCTGCGTCATAGAATTAGGATGTTGGCACAATTATAAACCATTTTTATGGGTTTAGAACAGCTTGTAGAACAGCTGTATCCGAATTAACAATTAAGTGCTTCTGTTAGCATTGCAACTTGTAGGCTCTGTGCAAAATGGCATTTCTAGCTTTGAATGCTCGGTCCGGGATGAGAAGTCAGTCAAATATTTTTTCCGATGGCATCTGTTTCTCCATGAAGATGACATTATTAGGTGAACTTAATTAGATGGAAAAACAAATAGTGACATCAAGGCTTGGCCCCGCTGTGTGCTGTCACCTGTGAGCGGTCCCTTGCAGAGTGAGGGAGCACAGGGAGAGATGGAAATGCCATTTTCGTGGACCACCAGTTCATCAAGCTTTATGAGGTACTTCACACAGATACACTTAATCTCGACACCAAAACAGTGGGGGGGATATTTTAAATTTCCATGTCATCAAATATCTCATTCTTTGCTTCTTCCTGGCTGACAGAGTCCCAACTGGGACAACAATGTGCCCAGGTTTAAAACAAATTATGGTGATGCTGTTGGGTCTCCTTTGCGGCTGGGGGCTGGGGGAGTGTGCTTAAGTGGCATGGTTCTGGCCCGTGAGATGTCATCAGAACTCTGGGTGTGGCCTCTCAGAATGCTCTTTCACTGGGGCTGACCGAGCTGGCACAGGCCCTTTAGCTCACTGCATACATCCTCTCCTCACCTAGACCTCATCATACTTGGTAGTTGAAACCCTTGCAGCCGTCTTCCGAGAATGAAAATCAAGGACACCCCTTCCAAAGGAAGCATAGGAGAGGAAAGAGTGCAACCCGAGATTGCATATCTCCAGACTTCTTCCGCAAGAGTGAAAAGAAACATGATTTCTAACTGACACAGTGAGTGATTTCTCCAAAGGCAATTATGCAGGGAACAAAAGGCTGGTAAGGAAAAAAACGATATACCTGTTAGGTCCAGCTTGTACACAGCATTCGATGCAGTTGGTCTCTTTGGAAACCACATGTTTTCTGGGGAGTTGAGGAAGTGCCACTATCATTGTAAAACAAACACAAAAGAATTCCTTTTGGCCTGCAAATCCCTCAGAGACACTGAGGTCTGAGTAACCTTGATAAGATGATTGACCAGCCTACTGTCCCACTGCCCTTTACCTTTTTCCTTCCCTCCCACAGAATGACATTCTGTGTTTTGATGGGACTGTCACTGGGGTTGGGGACCTGAAATCCAGTGAGATTTCGGCAAGCAAGCACTGTACATCTTGGGCAGGGCTTCAGACCCGCAGGGAGACCAAGTGGCATCAACTTTTTAAGCAGACTCTAAATATAGACCAAGGAACCTTCATCCTTACATTAAATGTTTGTATTTCATTACTTCTGGGTTGGCCAGGATATGTGTAAAGTAGACACTTTGGGAAGCTCCTATGTAAAAGATTGGGAACCAAATTAAAATATTCTATTAGCTCCACTCATTAGAACCATTGATTCTTCTGCTCTGAGTGTTTCGCAAAGGCGTGTATAAGCCCCTGTTTTTTTGTAAAGGTAAGTTTTGCCTGTGGCCTTGTAGAAACCACCCCTACATACCCTGGGTACTCACGAGACCCTGCCTTAATTCTAGATTTGGTGTTTCTCTCTCTCTCTCTCTCTCTCTCTCTCTCTCTCTCTCTCTCTCTCTCTCTCTTTCAGTTTTGAAGGAGCAATATGACCCATCTGCTGGAGAAAATAACTTTGGGCCCCACACACAACGCAAGTGGGGATAACAGACACACAGAGGAAGCAGCAGGGAGGCCCTTGGCAAATGGTCTGCAAAGACTCTTCTGGATCTGAGGTCTTTGTAAACGAAAGCTAGTAACTGAGATTCAGTTCAGATAAATCACTGGGCAGAGAGCAAGCAAGGCCTCCTACAGGGGCCTTTTCCTGGAGAGACAGAATCACAGTGCTGCTGGGAAAACATCACGGGCCTGTGTGGCTTTGTAGCTTTTCTGCAGTCAGTAAAACCTTATGTCCAAGTGAGTTCTCACGTTTTTCTTTCACTTTGGATTGCTTCAGCAACTTCACACAGTCGTCTTCCCACTGTGTGGTTAGATCATGAGATCTGGCTGGGGTCAGGCAGCCTCTTGCCTCATCATGTCACCCGGTACTCCTTTCCTCGGGAAAGTCCATGCCTGTGGTTGGGGATCTGTTGTGCAGTCTGGAGACTAAATCGACATAGCTCCATAGAGTCTTCATTGCTGAGTACCTAGCAGGGAAAATTTAAGAATAAATAAACGATGGCCTTTTGCTGTTTGGTCTCATTGATGGATGCTGTTTCATAAATACTGCAAAGGAAAAAGCATACTGGATCTTGAGTCAATCTGTCACCCCTAGAAAACACCTAGAAAACACAGCTGGACTGAGATTGAGGGTCTTCTAAGTCATTAAGGTAACCTGAGCTGGGTAGTCACTCAAGTCGGGTCCTTGATGGAAAGTTGGGACCCTCGGCAGGCTACAGAGACACAGGTTAATCATTTCAAGTTTTCAGCAAGCCGGGAGGATGAAAACCCAAACAGATAGATTAAGTCTTGCTAAATTACATAGCCAAAGAATGCTTTTCCCCCTATGCTATCATTTACCACAGGGCCCATAAAACATCCTTAATCACTATCTAAGTAACTTGAACTTGAGACAGAAAGAGCCCCAAGAGGTTTAGCCCCTGTGGAAACTTCTTTACAGAAAGTTATCAGAAACCTTCAAATTTCCACATAAAATACTTCAGTCGCATGCACGATGCACTGGGGCTCTTTCTTTGAATTAGAAGCACATGTTGTAAATCAATTATTTATTGTGCTGCCTGTTGATTGTATCTGATCCCACTTTGCCAGGGGAGGGGAGGCTAGCCATAGGGTTAAGCACAGAGCTAGCCTCTGCCAGCTGCCAATTCCAGAACCAAAGATTTTTTCGAACATTAGCTCATTTAATCAGATTCCATTTTACATATGAGGAGCCCTCCCACTTAGAGGAGTTATGTGACCCCAGAAACACAGCCACCAAAGGAGGGACAGCAGACGAAAGACACACAAGTTACCAAAGACCAACCCAAAGCTCTTTGAATCACCACAGGTGCTAAGTAGCCCTGATGCTGCCAGAGGTTGAGACATTTTTTATTCTGTAATCATTCAGTGGGAAAAGCCATCATTTCAAGACCCTTTGTGAAATAAAAGCCTGTTCTTTTCTAGAAGTTAACTAGTCATAAACTATTTAGAGAGGGTGGAGTATGGGGAAGGGGACAAAAAAACGTGGGAAGCAGCCGGTAAGAGCAATGATGGATGAGAATAATCGCATCCCACATGTAAACAAAGATTACAGAATTTAAAAGAAAAAGACTCACCTTTTCTCAGGGGAAGGCTCAGGCACGGGGGACCCACCCCTGTGTGGTGATGCCCTGTCACCATGCCTCTCGCCTTGGGCTCAGGAACGTTTGGTCCTAGGGCACGGCCAGCCTTAAACACCATGAGTGGTGGGGCTTTTCCTCCATTAAATGGACACGGTCCATTCTTGAGGCAGGATCTGTGAGGAAAGGAGCCCAACCTGACAGCGTCACAAAAACCGGGGCTGACCACGGGTGCTCGTCTTAGTGATTGCACAGCCTAGAGCAACTTAGCCGGTGTTTCTGCTTCTCAGTCCCCTTATCTATGGTTTTCCTTGCTGTATGATGCTGCGATTCTGAAAGCAGGCTTAAAAATCAGACTGCCTAGGTTTGGATCTTATTTCTACTATTTCCTTCCTGTGCGACTTTGGGCACTTTACCTAACTAACCTCTCTGTGCCCCAGCTTTCTCAACTGTGACGTAAGGAAAATAAGAGTACCCGCCTCACAGTTGTTGTGAGGAGTCAGTGAGACAATATTTGCAGAGTGCTTGGAACAGCACCTGGCACACGATGAGTGCTGATAAAGTACAAGGTGTTGTTATTACCGCCCGCTGCAAACTCTTCATCTCTTTAAGTGTTTTGTCCATTAATTTACAGTCCATAACCTTTAACATTGACTTAAGCCAAGAAATAGAGAGAGAGAGAGAGAGAGAGAGAGAGAGAGAGAGAGAGAGAGAGAGAGAGATCATTCAGTAGAAGGAATATAGATTATTGCCATCCAAGTGTAAATGATTTGTGTGCTATCTTACCAAAACCATTTGGATGACATAAACCATGCTTTCTCCATTATGAGGCATTGGGATTCGGTAAAATGGTGCTTTGAGAATAAAAGTTTGACTCTAAGATACACAGAGGCTGAGTGAATAGGCCCAAACCAAGGGGAAATCAGACTGCACGTCCTATGGGATACTCCCCCTCTGTAAACTCCCCACTGGACATTCAATTTAAGATGTTTCAAAAAGAGTTGAACTATTTTATATAACAATACCATGCACTACATGCAACCTTCTCCACATGTTCCAGTAAATTAAAAGGGGTCCCGGGAGGAGCAGGCTCATTATCCAGAAATGACCCATCACAACCCAAATACGCTGCCACTAACTGAACCTGGGAAAACGTGCTGGTCTCGGACACGCCAGTGGGTCTGCAAACCACCCGGAAGCCTGAGAGCCACACCTCACGGGCCAGCAAAGAAGTGTGCTGGACTCATCGGCACAGGGAGGAGCAATTCTCCTCCTCTAATGTGGGACGTGCGACAGGAGGGGCTTCACGGACTTCAAATCAGTCAGAAGTGGATGCAAGTTCCAGGTGTGCCTCTTGCGAGCTGTATGAACTTGGGCAACATCTTAATTGTCACCGGGCTTCAATTTCTTCATGGATATAAATGGAGGTAATATTTACCTTGTGGGCTAATTGGAAAGAGCATATCAGGATACCCCCCCACACTCACGCACATGCACGTATATATATGTATATGTATAGAGTCCTTCCTCAGTATCCGCAGGGGACTGATCCCAGGACCCCTCCCCCTGACCCTGCGGATACAAAAATCTGAGGATCCCAGAGCCCTTATATAAAATGTTTTAAAATTTGTATATAACCTTTGCACATCATCCTGTACACTTTAAATCATCTTTAGATTACTTGTAATGCCTAATATAATATAAATATTAAGTCAGTAGCTATTATACTATATTGTATGGGAAATAATGACAAGAAAAAATATCCTGTACATGTTCAGTGCAGACGCAACCGTCGTAGGCTTAACAACGCAGCGCACATCAGCAACAATGTAACTTTTTCCCCTGATTATCTTTGATCTGTGGTTGGTTGAACCCCAGGATGTATAACCCAGGGATGTGGAGGGAGTGTGTAAAGAGACACACATACATATGCGTAACTATGGTCACACAGGAGTCGCTCAGTAATTGAATATTTCTTGTTTTTCTCCTCTCTATATATATCACTAATAGTAGCATGATTCAAAGGAATTTGAAAGCCAAAGCATTATTAGCTGTGGGCTAATAATGCTTTACTAATTATCCCAAAGTTAGTTCTTTTCTACATACCCATGTTTTTATCTGATGTCTGAGGTCAACTTTCTAAGTATGTTCTCTTCTGCTTCCAAGAGTAATTGATTCTAGTGTCAGCACTGGCACTAATGAGCTGTGGGATTTGGGGGGATTACCCAACCTCTCTGGTCCAATGTTTTCCAGCACTTACAGCATAGGTGTTGAAATTACCTCATGATTCCTTGCAGCCACAAGACATGATTTTCCCTCACTGTACTTTTAGTCCTGATTTTTTGTTTCTTATTGGCTTTTTATAATTTATTTACTAACGTATGTAATTTACTGCAATCTTTTCTATTCTCGTGATTATGGTACTCCCTGAACTTAACAGGAAAGTTCTACTTTCATACTATTTTCTGCTTCTTTTAAAACCCTTCTTTAACTTGTATACTTCCTGTGGTAACAAATTAAGAACTCAGAATAATAATATTTGTTGAATTTAGTTTTCAGACCTGATATTACTCTCCTTTTCTAAAATTGGACCTATTTCAAACAGGAGAATTTAAGGCATTTAAAAATGACACAAGTCTGATTTTTTTTTAAAGATGAAATACCGCTTTTGTAATTACGATGGTGGGAAGCGAGTAGTGGCATGAAAAAAGCAGTAACTAAAATTCTGATGAGGGCAACCTACATTTATGACAAACTAACAGAGGCCATCAAATATGCTGTTAAATGTTATGAAATGCCAGAACACTTAATCTATGAAAGTTGGGGGGAAAATGTTCAGCCAAGGGTGCTACTAACCCTTTGTGTTACTATTTAAAGCAGCATCTTCAGGTTGGTGACTTGTGCAGTGAATGACTTGAACAACTGTACGTGGCCAGGCAGTGTTTTTTTTCGAGTTGGGAAAAAGTGTCTGCTTTTTAATCTCCTCCCAATATGTCTAACTGACCACGACTGCAGCACCTAGATTTCCAGACCCCAGTGGTCTCTTAGTCCCCTGAGCATGAGAGAGATGGTCTATAATATCAACACCAAATAATCACAAATAAATGGATAACACATTGGAATATTCTGGGCACCCTTCCCATTATCATTTCATGGCTGCGGTGGGACCTAGGGAAATAACAATTTGCAAATTACAAATCTGAACCTTTACTGTAAACCAACATTTTCAGAATGGCTTTTTTATTCCTATATTACAAACGACTATGAGGGTAGTCATGAAATCATGGATTTGAACAACATCAGGTCCATCAGACAGTACGAAGTTCTGTTTATCCTTTTCCGGAAACGTAACGTGTTGCCCAAGTTATTATTCTTTGTTTAAAAGCTTTGGACAATAAATAAAGTGAAGGATCTGTATCCGTACTCGTCCTTTCTGGGATTGGGGATTGAGTGAAAGCAAAATATTAATGATTTTGCAGCAGAAAGAAGAAGATAAAAAAAAAAAAATAGAAACACTTCATCTTTTCACCAAAGGCTAGGGTGATTAGTTGGTCTTTTGAAATACCATAAGGATAATAATAACAACTATTAATAGTAGCAATTACGTAAAAGCCTCTGGTAATTCTATTAGGAGGTTGAGTATTCTTGGTCACCATTGCGCCACCTTGTGGTCACCAGGGAACACTTGTTTTTTTTCCATGAAGTGAATCCACGTTTTTATCCCCCGCCCCTCCCGCCTCCCACTTCTATGGGATGATATTTGGAAGAGTAACTTGGCAACTACATTGCCAGTAAGGCTTCTGAAAGAAATATAATGGGCGCTGCTCAAGTCAAAAAATAACCCGCCCTGAAAAGCAACAATAGTATTGGTCTAACTATGGGGATTCCAAGGATGAGATTTTTCCTTTGCTACCTCCATGTGGATAATATATTTAGAAGATGAAATTGGAGTTCATTTGGGTTGCCATTCTACAAATAGAGACATGGAAGTCTGGATCATGTCCACTGAAATCTAATAAATAACCCAACAATCTTTTTATAGTAAGAGAACGCAGCCAGAATTTAGGTATCAATTACTAATACTGTATTAGAATAATCACATTAATGCATATATGGAAATAACTTAATAAACATGATTTTCATGATGAGTAAAGATTTGCTTTGTAAATATGGGCATTATAATCTCATAATTTTTATGCATTTCAAAGAGTCGTGATATTTGTTTAAAGGATTTTTCTGTTTTCTAAATTCCACTTATGTCAGCATCCAGATGTGAAGAACAGAGAAAGACAGGATTGGCCATCTTCCCACAGAGTACTTGTCTGCTAGGGACTAAATTATATCTTTTGTAACAAATTCAGGAATTTAATGGCCACTGTTTTATATTATCAGGGCTTGTTTGATCAAGGATATAGTTTTTATCAAGGATGAAGGTATTAGAAAAAAATGAGGTTCCAACAATTCTTTCATTATATGTAGTGTGTTGTGTGTGTGTGTGTGTGTGTGTGTGTGTGTGTGTGTGTGTGTAGAGAATGAGAGAGAGAAAGAGAGAGAATGAGAGAGTTTTAATTAATTCTCACAGAGGCATTGCCAGGTTTTAAGTCTCTTCATCAGTCTCTTGGTCTGTTTCTTTGTCTTTATATCTGTCAATTTCTCTCTCTCTCTTTTTCTATATCTTATTCTCATTCTCTCTATATTAGTCTCCCTGTCTTTCTCTCTTTGTGTCTCTCTTTGTTACACTTCTCTAATTCAATTTAGACTGAAATCTAGGAGGTCAGCTGACTTGGATTTGAATCCTAGCTCCGTGGATTCCTAGTGGTGTACCCTTGGGCAAGTTACTCCAACTTCTAAACCTGTTTCCTTATCTGTTAAATAGGGGCACTTGCCTCATACATTGTTGTGACAATTAAGTGACATATTGGATGTGCAAGTACTTAAGATAATACTTAGCACAAAAGTAAATGGCCAGTACATGGTGGCTGTCTAAAAAAGGTCTCTATTTGTAATATTCAAATCTCTGTCATCATAAGATGCTCCAATGTTGCCTCATTTACAGGTATGATGTCACTACAAATTAGAGATGTAGCTCTAGAATTTCAAACAGAAAAATCTCCTATGTGCCTCTTCTCACCACTTTATCAATGAAATGCTAAGAAGCAGAAACATCTTGCCTACAATCACGTAATTAAGTAGCAGAACCCATACATGAATTCATATTTCTTCTTGTACATCCTCACCCAGAGTTGGTTGAAATAAACAATAATTCTCATTCTAAGTTATGACTTTATTTTTCCAACTAGTCCTTCCTTCCTCCCATTTGATTCTTTATTTATTTGTCAGACTAGAATTAACACAGTCAGTGAAATAAGAGTTTTCAGTCACAGTATCTGATTTTTCTAAAATTCATTCATTCATTCATTCATTCATATATTCAGTATTTACTTTGTATCCAGTCTTACATAGGCATTGTGTAGGCAATAATGAGCGAAACAGAAAAATGATCTTGCCCTCTTGGAACTTACATTCTAGTAGGAGAGAGAACAAGGAAAGAAACAAATACATAATTTAACACTAAGCACAGTTAAGTGCTATGGACAAACAAAATAAGGAGTGTGCCCGTGCCAAGAGCGATGGGTGCCATTTCAGGTAGGGTGGTCAGGGAAGCCCCCTCAGCTGAGGTGACATTTACTCAGACTGTTAGAACAGAATATTCTAAACCTAGAATAGAGAGAGTAAACCCTATGGATGCCTGTGAAATAGAGTTCCAAGCCTGTGCAAAGACCCTGACGCAGAATGAGGTTTGAGAGTCTTGGGAGGTAGCAAAGATGCGAAATTCCATTTTGCCCAGGTGTGTTTCAGATGCTTATTAGCTACCCAAGTGGAGAAAACGATAGGAAGCTGTCTGTGTGCTCTGGAGTTGTGGAAGAAGGTCAGACCCGAGGATGTCAGTTGGAAGCCCTCTCCATATACACGCTTTTAAAGGTGTAGGCTTACCTGAGCTCTGCCATCAGGTGAATGGCGGTAAGAGAACATGGTACTAGAGCCGGGTGCTCTAGTGAGGCTGAGACTGAAGAAAACTCATCACAGGAGGATGAGAAGGAGCAAGCAGTCTGCGAGGTATTAAAAAAAAAAAAAAAAAAAAAAAAAGAGGTGGTACAAAAATACCAAAAAAAAAAAAGAAAGAAAGAAAGAAAAGAAAAGAAACAGAGGAGAGTGGCTGGCTACTTCACAGCCAAGTACAGAAAGTGATCCAAGAAATCATTGACTCTCAAGCACTACTTAGAGGCCACGTGTGAAAGAACAGACTTGACTATAGGACTCAGATTGAAGATCTGGAGCGAATGCCTGATTCAAGGAGATTGGAGGGAGAATGAGAGGTGAGAAAGTCGTGACAACTTTTCAAATGTCTTCATATAAAGGGGAGAAGGTCAATGACATAGTAATAGCGGGAGGGAGATACAGGTTCCTTTTATTTTATTTCTTTGTATTTTCCTTTTTTTTTTTTCTGTAAGTGGGAGGTAGTTCAGCATGTTTATGAACAGATGGGAATGATCCCATACAGAGGAAAAAATAGACAATGTAGGAGAGAGGGGATAATTAAAGAACTAGAGTCCTTGAATATTTGGGAAGGGATGGCATCTATTCTACAAGTGGAGGGAGAGATGACATTGTAGCCACAGATACAGGAGGGAAAACACCATATACAGGTAGAGATGTGGAGGTGAATTTCATCTTGGGGTACAGGGGGCTGTTCTTTCTGCTTTCATTTTTTCAGTGCAATGGGAAGTAAGGGAGTGAAGGGTATTAGAGATTTGAGTGCAGATAGGAAAGGTCCAAATACTCAGAGACTACGAGTGTGAATAGACTAAAGAAGTGTAACTGACCTGACTCCCAGGCAGTCCCAAAGCTCCCTTGAAAGTTTGTGGCCACACATTTAACGTAACATCAGACAGCATGGCTATGTGCTTTCCTGCCTCTATAGCATTTGTCATAAAGTTTAGCTCCCAAGAACTTGTCAGTTCAAAAAAAATCCAGCTTTCCAAATGAACATGTTGGATTTTGGTAATCGGCACATGCACTCATGCTTTCAATTAAAAAGATAACTAATTTTACCTGCAACATTAATTGTGAGGATCTAGAAACAAGTGGCCAAATCACCATTTTTGGCTCACAAAGCACATCTTACCACCTCAGTACACCAAAGAGAACAAACCTCTAACTCTTTTGCAATATGCTGGCTCTCCCTAGCTTTCGCTACTTGGTCATATGTTACAACCAACTGTTGAAGGGAAATGTGTCAAGTGTGTTGGGACTCATCCTATCCGTTGGGTCTGTATACTATTTCACAAGCTTTTGAGTATATCGTATTAAAGCACAGTAGAAGGGGCCAAGTGCTGAGTGCCACGAGCTGGAGGACCACGAGTTTGGTTTACACTGAAACTGCTCTGGAACAGTGGCCATCTGGCTCCTGTGGGTGGATGCTGGAGCAACATGGCAATCAACTGAGAAACGAGCCTGTCAACCAAACATTCGTTTGTCCTCATGAGAGTTTCACTTCTTTTTTTCCATTCATGGATTTGGGTTTTTTTTCTGTATTTACATATAAGGTGAAAACTAGTATTTTCAGTTAATGCCAACCCTACCTCCATCTATATACCCTCTGTTGCTTTTGATTTCCTCTGCAATGGACCCTTCCTATATCCACTGTTTTTGAGGGGACAGAGCTTAATGAATTTGGTGCTGCCTTGGTTTGGGACATATTCTTTGATATCCTTTTATAACAAAGTTTTTTTAAATTTATTTTTCGTACTTAAAAAAATTCACTATTACAGAGCACATAGCTAAGTAATGTTAAATAGGGCCATTTAATCAACCTATTAGAGCCTAGAAACTAAACAGGCTCACTTTTCATTGGCCATGTTATAAAGACAGAGAGATGATTTCAAGTCTGATGATGATTTTTCAGTGAATAAATGAAGTATTTGTAAAGCTGTGTTTGGGTGCATATTAGGACATACATTCCTGTATTGACTAATGAATAATGATGCAAACAAACTCTAATTTAATGTATACCTTGTGTGTGTCATTGCAGATTCAATAGTAATATTTGAATGAGGAATGTATTTATATTTAGTTTAGAGTAAACTTGCCACTTATCAGATAGCTACAGTAAACTGTTGATTTTTGTTGACTATCATAACATAAGCAAGAGACAGACTCAGGAAAACTTGTTGGTATACACAGTTACAAATATTTGCAAAGGAAACACTCTTGAACATATAAAATGCGCTACCTTGTTTCCTGATTATTTGCAATGATAACTGATGCTATATTTAAATTTTCCAGGAGGCTGAATGATGGAAATTGATAGTCCTGTAAGAACATTGTGTTGCAAAGACAGGACATTATTGTTTTCAAACTTATAGGCGATTACTGGCTATGAAGAAAGTCATGGTCTCTAGCTTTGCATCCTTTGTGCTGAAAACTACAATGATGATAAGGCTGATAATTGTAACACCACCTGTAGACCAACCTTCAGAGATCATCAGATTAAAGTAACTCTTCAAAAACAAACAGAAGAAGCAATATTAAGTTGGTGCATAAAACTGCAGTTTAAAAGGTTAAAAATAATTGCCAAAACTGCAATTACTCTTGCACCAACCTAACATAATGATGTGATATTGAATGCCATAATGTTGAAACCAGGCAGGGCATGGAGAACTAAGGTAATAACTCATATTAAACTTTGTTTATATCATAAGCATTTAAATTGTATGACTCCCAGAGGGCTTACATTGATGTAGAAGTTTTTAAAATTGATTGTAACAATTTTACTTCTAGTGGATGAAATTGTTAAGAAGACCAAAAAAAAAAAAGGTAAAATTTCTGCCATTTTAATTTAGTCAAAGAGGTCACAGAAAAATAACTCTGAATGGAACCTTAAGGAAGACCTTGCTCTCTTCCATGTTTGTAAAATAAAAAACAAGGCCAAAAAGAGAATTTGTCCATGAAGTGTTTTTATATTTTTTAAAAAGATTTTTATTAAAAATATAGCTAACATACAATATTACATCAGTTACAGGGATAGTTATTCAACATTTATATACCTAAAGGAGTGATCACCATGATAAGTCCAGCAACCATCTGACACTGTACCTACCACGTTATCACAATATTATTGACTATATTCCCTATGCTGTACATTACATCCCCATGACGTATTTGTTTTATACCTGGAAATTTGGACCTCTTATTCCCCTTCACCTTTTCCTTGCCTGTTTAATTTTTCAATTACAGTTGACATTTAATATTATTTTATATTAATTTCAGGTGTACAGCATAGCGGTTAGACATTTATATAATTTAAGAAGTGATCCCCCTGACTAGTCTAGTACCCACCTGGCACTGTACATAGTTATTATCATATTATTGACTATATTCTGTGTGCTTTACTTTAAATGTTAATGACTATTTTGTAACTACAAATTTGTGCTTTTTAATCCCTTCACCTTTTTCACCCTGCCCCCAACTCCCCTCCCATCTATCACCCCAAGCAATCTAGGACCCCTCAGACACCATATGTAATTACATAGTTACAATATTATTGACTATAATCCTTGTTCTATACCCTACAACCCCATAACTGCTTTGTAATAACCAATTTATACTTAATTCTTTCCCCTTCTTTAACCCACACTCCCAACCCCCCTCCCATCTGGCAACCATCAAAATGTTTTCTGTACCTATGAGTTTGTTTCTGTTTTGTTAATTTTGTTCTTAGATTCCGTATGTAAGCGAAATCACATTGTATCTGTCTTTCTCTGACACTCCCCTCAGCACAGCATCCTCCAGGTCCATCCATGCCACAGCAGGTGGCAAGAACCCATTCCCTTCCTTGGCAGAGCAATATTCCAATGTATATATGTACCACCTCTGCTTTGTTCATTCTTCCACTGATGGTGGCCTATGTAGTAGGTGCCCTGTGGGGCTCTGGGACAGTCTCCTTGGTCAACTGAGTCAGGGGCTCCAGGAGTATTCCTTGTGGATTTTGTGTGCTGTCCTGTTCTAGCTGAGCTTTGGTTGCTATTGGCACATCAGTGAGTGGGATTGGCCCTCAGGCTGACTGGCTGTGGGGTGTGTCCACATCCACAGCTTATTGGCCGCAGTGCAGAAGGCCGACCCCACTGAGTGGAATTCACCCCAATGGGCTCTGATGCCTGTTGAGACCATCCTTTGTGTGTGCCACTTTTGGGAATGATTGGGTGTTGATCTGCTGTGGTCTGAAGCAAACCTCCAAGTATGTTGAGTCTCAGGCCTCTTGGGAGGGGTACTGGTGCAGGGCCAGGGCAGCCACTGCCTGTGACTGGTTGGGAGCTACCTGGTAGGAGCTACAAGGCTATCTGCGGTTGTTTGTTGCCTGTGCTAAACCTGGAGGCGTGTGGAAGAGGCCACACCGCTAACTGAGGATGGCTGCCACCAGTACAGGTCCTGGGGTAACTCCGCAAAACGCCAGGACATCTGGAGACCTGCTGCCACTTGCTGGCTCCACTAAGATTCAGCCACTGATAAAGCCTCATACAGTACGTGAGTTGGGTGATGAAGGGTCTCAGGGAGTCACTAGAGTGGGAAGAGTTGTGGTCACCAGGCTAATGTAGACTCTGATTTGGTTGTCAGTACTGAGCCTGGAACTACTCAGCAAAAGTCTCAGAGCACATGGAGGCCAGTCACCACCCACCTGGGGCCCATGGACTCTTAGTTTTCCAAGAAAGAGTGCAATGTGGAAGGGCCTGGCTGCTCAGGGTGAAAGTGCCTCCAGTTGTGCTTGAGTTGGGTGGGGCGGGGTCCCAGCTGAGTCAGCAGGGCAGAGCAGTCGAGCTCATCAGGCCAATCAGAATTAGATTTGGCCTGTGGGGGTGGGCTCAACATAGGAAAGATGGCGCCCGCCTGCCAGCTGCACAGGAGGAAGACCTCTCACCAGAAAAATGCGACTGTCCTCCAGTTTCCCCCTGAAGCTGCACTCCTCAGTCTGTCATCTATATGTCTCTGAGACCCCCCAAGTCACCGTCCCTCCGCTGGAGCCCAAGGTGAGTGCCTGCGAACAAGTGAGTCTGTGCCTGGGCTGTTTAAGAGGACATCTGGGTTTCCTGTAGCTTTCCATCCCTCCCAAATGAATGGCTGGCACCAGTACTCCAGGTTGGAGATCCTGGTGTGGGGGACTGCAGTCCCTCGCTCCTCCAGGGGGAACCTCCATGGGCCATGGCTGAGATATCCCTCCTTATTCTCAACGACCATGCTGAGGTTTGGGGCTGGCCTCTTTCGTGTCTCTGCCCCTCCTACCAGCCTCGACGTGGCTTCTTCTTTATATTTTTAGTTATAGGACTTCTGTTCGACTAGACTTCAGGTGG
The DNA here is from genome assembly GCF_057876585.1 of Rhinolophus sinicus. NCBI lineage: Eukaryota > Metazoa > Chordata > Mammalia > Chiroptera > Rhinolophidae > Rhinolophus > Rhinolophus sinicus. Next base: position 48,930,931 of record NC_142512.1, read on the forward strand.
TTCTCCAGGTTGACTGTTCTATAATTCAGTTGTAATATTAATGTGTTCATGGAACGACGCAGGCACAGTGTTTGTCTATTCCACCATTTGGATCTCTGTCCATGAAGTTTTGATGAATACTAGGGGTGCCAAAAAAATGTATACACATGACTTGTATTCATCTTTTATTGTCCAGTATATATTATTACAATTTCAATACAGTTTTTTTTCCTTTCTTAAAATGTGTGTACATTTTTGGCACCCTCTGTATTTAACTTTAAAGATTACTAAAATCCCTCTTTAAATAAAAAAAATAATTAATACTAAATAGAAAGGATTTGTGGAAATCCTATGTTGTTTGAAGTCATTAATATCACCATTTCCATTTCATTAGAGTGGATTCTGAAACTCAAAATTCCACCAAAATGAATGAGTTGGCTTTATTTCTTTTTAATGTTTGATGAATTTTCTTCCTAGAACTTCTTATAAAATGCAATCATTTATGTTCTTGAATCCCATCCATCCTTACATTTGATTTCTCCTCCTCCCCCTTTTGTGTTTATATTTAATTGACTCCTAGAGGCAATTTTAAACATTTTACCCACATATACCACATGGTTTGGATGGCTAATTGTTTTCTATGGAAGCATAGCCATTGTGCGTCTATCTAATTTCATTAAGGAAAATTAAGGTCAGGTGACAAACCTATCAGAAACAAGCTCATTCAAAATGAACATTTTCAGGAAGACTTTCCCATGTTAAGACCTGGTTTTCGGGATCTATCTGTGGGTTTAGCATGTGCAATGACAAACCAGGAGCAAGGGAGTTATTGATGGGATGGGCCCTAATTTCCTTTTTTTAAAAAATATGCAAATGAGCAGAAGTCTGAAAGCCTTATTTATTTAATACTGAGTTTTTGATATAAAAATGAACCAACAACTTAACTCTGACAGAATTAAATTAGGGTTAAATTAGGCTCATAGACATATCTAATGGGGTTCAGGGAGAAAAGACCAAACTTCTATTAATCCTTAGAAATTTCTAATGAGAACAAGTCTTTGGTGATTTTGTACATTGGTACCTAGAGAAAATTTAGCAGGATCTGTCTTCTATGAAGCACAGCAGTAAAAGGTGCACACTGAATTATGGTGAAAATATGCATTCCATTTTTTATTTTTTTCTTATTAAACCCAGTGAAAGATTTCCCAAGTATATTATATTATTATATTAATTATATTTATATATATAAATATATCACTTATATGAATTATATATTATATATTACATTACAGATTATGTTATATATGATATTAAAGCTGAGATATGGGAACGGGACCCATTAAGAATACCAGCAGCCACCACCATAGCAGCTGTGGAGTGCCTATCTCCAGATGTTTTTACACGAGAGAGAAATAGGTCTATGTTGGTTAATACATTGCTATATTGAATCATTTTATTATAGAATATATATATATATATATATATATATATATATATATATATATATATATACACATATATGTATCAATAATGACCTATTTAGGTTATTATGGATCATTTTGCATTATTTATTTAAAACAAATAGTACATTGAACTATTACTTGATAACGTTTTGTTGTGTGTGTGCCTCTTAAATTCACCCTTGAGATGCGCAGACCCTTACTTACCACATCCTAATCCTGGTACTGACAACAAATATAAAAAGAAAGGCAGATATAGACACTGATATAAACAGATACATTTTTATCCCTCAAAAAACACATTGAGTTTGTTGAAGAATTGATTTTTAAGCAAAAATCTCCCAATGATGCCATCTCTAAATGTCTCTTTATTTTTTCCTGGGTTGCTGCCTTTTCTGTTTCAGTTCTGCAATTCATCAGTACTTCTAATACAATCAATAGGCTGCAAAAGTCCCCAAGGCCAGTTCTTCTAGATTTCTACTGATCTAGATATTTGAGCTCCATTGCCAAGAATTTGTGAGCAGACAGCAAAGAATAAGGAGGAGAGGGACGTAGGAGCACAGAGCACGTGGGTGGGACATTGCCAGAGCAGCTGCTGAATGCCACTCTAGCAGTAGTGGGGTCTACAGGCAAATCCATGGCCACCCAAGTGTATCCATGGCCAAGGGCAGAAGTGCAACTTTTCCCATCAGTGTGACAACTGATGTCTTTGCTCTCCAACTGATGGAAAATACCAAGAGGAGAAAGGGAAAAGAGGGGAGGGGGAAGGAAAGGGGACTGTTGGGCAGTTAAGGGATTTCAATGGGGGAGAAGGAGAGGTTACAGCCCCATTCTGCCCACTTTCTACTGGCCCAACTGAACCCCGTCCTGAGAGCTCAGTTTGCAACTAACTTGCTCATCTAGGGGAGGTTGTATCTATTGCAGGGTTCGGACATAGGACTGAGGCATCTGTCTCTTTGGAGCACTTGATGTCATCTGTATAGGAAAACAAATGTGTGTCCTCTGTTTTTCCCCCATGACATTCCCCTTGCTTAGACAACCCTCTTCCTATATTTTGTAGAAAGAAGGTAGAACATGAGGCTTGCTTGCTTGATGAAAAACAATAATATCAGGGCCAGTTCTCTCTCTCTCTTTTTTTTTTTAAACAAAACAAAACAAAAAACAACTTTTAAGCCAGTGCAATGGCTTTTATCTGCTCATAATTCTTCCTGAAGCCAAGTCCGCTGGCTATTCAAGCCATCCCCTTTCCTAGTGAGTTAGGATTGGGACAAATTAATTATAATTCTAGAACTTGTCAGCTAGAAGCAAACCATCACACACTAATCATACAAGGCTGTTCCCTTCGTGGTCCAACAGTTGAGATTATCTTTCCATAATGTAATGAACCATTCAGATCCTTGGGAAAGAAAGCTCACCAGTAAGTACATCTCTCTGTCTAGAGATCTTTTCTAAGCAGAAGGTTGCTGAGACCATCTGTAGTGGGTGAAATGTGGCCTATAGGAAGAAGGTGTTTTAGACCAGAAGCATTAGTTATGGAGGTTGCCATTGTTGTGGTTCCTTGCAAGGAAGGGAATCAAAGTGTAATCACACTAGGTCATGTGTAAATTTATGCTGTTTTTACTGGCTCTCTTAACCCTTTTCCTTCCAGGAATTGTTAAGTTCCTCTGCAGTCATATATCAGTCCTTGGGTTGTTCTCACCAAGGGTGACTGACGGTAAGGTCCCTTCGTTGACCGACAGAATAGAAGTCGGGTCATGCAACGGACTCCCTGGAAATTACGTAAGAGAAATAAATACCCTGGTATTTGCACAGAGAGGAAATTATGAAATTCACTTTGAACATGAACTCATAGACTCTTTCAAGCTCTCCTGTGAGAAAAAAGTTTTCTTGGTCTGAGGGAGTTTGCCGTGGAGATAGAGGTGAAACCTTTTATAGGAAGATCTCCTGTTCCTCTGTTGCTTGAAATGGTCTGCGATTCAGGCTGCCTTCAGATGGAGACTCCAAAGAGGGTTCAGGAGATAGGAGAAAGAACAGAACATCTGTCAGTGCCTAGGACTCTGTCTTGTTTCCTTCTCTTTCTTTCTGTTTTGGGTTTTATATCATGGCCTGTAAGACAGTTCATAGAGAATTACTTTCCCTTATGGAGCAATCGTTCAAAAATGATTTTAATTTCCCCCCCTCCCCCGACTGGGCTGTCTCACCTGCAGGGTATGGATTGATTTTATACTATCAGATGTGCTTGGTGCTTTTCCGGCATGCTGTTTTGTTAGGCTATGCTTTTTAATAGAGCCTGTGGAGCTGGAATCATGCAGCTCCTGAGCTGTTTCTGGAGATGAACCAAATGCCAAATTACGGTGCTAATATAATTCTGAGGCTGCCGCCTGGATCATTGGCTGCGCTTGGGTCCTAATCCCTTTTTTGTCAGATCTGAAATAATGTATGGGCCACGGACAGGACACGTGAACCAAGGCAAGCAATGCATGAGGAAAGAAGATAGAACATAGGGAGGAGTAACCTAAGTCTGTGCTTTACTCACTTAGGAAAGAGCACTGATTCATTGGGGGCCCAGGAGTAAGGAGACTTGCATACATTTCCATGATACTGCCTGGACTGGCATTGCGACTAAGTCTTCTGCTCTAAATGATGCTTTGATCAGTCGACGTTCTGATCACTTCGGCAAGGAAATACAAATAACATTTTCATTGCCTTCTACTCTGAGGAAACTGCTTACGTTATGTGTATGTTGCTAGTGTTATACCAAAACACTGAAGCTGTTTAGCCTCAGAGCTTAATGGATTATTCTACTTTTGGAAAATACTGAGTTGCCGTTATCTACTTTGAGTGTTGCGTACTCTAATGCATAAGAGATGTGTGTGCAATGGGTGAGTAGATTATTTTTTTTTTTTAATTGCAAACTGTAAAATATAACTGAACTCTAAACATCATAAAATCAGAATCAGGAAAGCAAGTTAGTGAGAAAGGGAATCTCAATGCTGAGGACAGATCTTCTGTTTCAAATAAGTAACTGCAAATCAAAATTTAGCCCTTTTTATCCTCTTAAGAGATTTTTAGATGTGTGTCACCATTGAGTCAACAGATATAACTCTGTGTATATGCATGTGTCTACTTTGATTTGCTTTCTGCTAACTAATTTATTAAGTACATTCCTTCCTTCCCTTAATCCTGTACTAAGGAAGCACTACATTTTTACATAAAAATAATAGACATTCAAAGCAATAGCTCTGGCGTTTAACTCTTGTCCAAGTGAGAAATATACCATTATTTTTCAAGAATTTTTTTTCGAAGGCACTATTCCATGTATTAACATGGATAAGAGGTTTAATCTCAGTAAACAGGAACCTTGCTCTCCCATTTGATTTGTTTCCCCCCAAGTTGACTTACCAGGTACAGTATTTCAGTTTGCATGCAGGCAAAAGACAATTAGGTTACCAAAAAGCATTACTTATAAAAAAGTGTCAGTTCCTGCCTTGCTACAACTTGGTGGCTCAGTTATGCAAACCATATAAAAGAATAGATTTCGGTATATATGTAAGTTTTGAAATGAGAGTTTCTTTGCTGATAAGGTCATCAGAACTTGAAACACGAGTGACAATTTGTCTGTTATAAATTCAGAGTTTCTCTATTGCTAACCATAGAAGTAACTTTCTAAAACACTTGTTTACAATACTAATTCATTTGAATTATTTAACATTTGAAATAGACTGACAGCTCAAATCCAAATGCAGGAAGAAAGCTATCTGGATTTGATCCTAATGAGTACACTGAAATATCTAATTCAGCACCTATGAAATGAATAATGATATAACTTGTGTTTACCTTTAATAATCATATAATGCCATGAATGTTATTTGTTCTGTTATCATTAGTCATTAATGTTATTAGTGACGGTAAGGACAGAGTTTTATTTGCATAGCTGTAACACAAATTTTATTTCTTTGTAACTGATATACAAAGGCTTTGAATATTAACGCATAAATTTATCAAAAGCCTGGAATTAAATATCCATTGAGGATATATGCCTGCAGAACACAAACCGGTTAGTGAGGGAGGAAAAGATTCAATCAAATCCTGAGGTCTCGATCAAGTTTATTTTTAAAATGAAAGAAACTCTTCCACAGAGAAGCATGAAAATTGAGCCAAACATTTGGAATTAAGTTCTGTGTAAAGAGTAAAAAGCCAAGCTTTGTATATTGTAGTCAGGGTAGAAATAATTTGGGGGGAATTAGTAAGTGCTGTGAAAAATATAGGTTCTATTGTATGATTTCTAGATTTGGCTGAGCAGCAGAAGCTAGGAAACGTTATATCCTGCAGAAAGCGAAGGAAGAAACACTGGCTTTGAAATCAGCAGGCTTAGAATTCATATCTACAGGTTCCACTCACCTGAGGAGCTGTCATGGAACATAATTTCTATATCTCTGTTTTCTTACAAATGAAAACTGGGATTTAGGAAATCATATGAAGAAAAAAAAAACGAAGAAAAGAGCATATGTGAGGGCTGCAGCCAGAGGCAACAAATGAAGAAATGAAGTCAGATTAATGTCCTGCCTCATACCTCCTGCCCTTCTACTCTCTCATCTGGAGATCCTTCCCTGTCTAAAACAGTGTCAATCCTCATGCTTGTCTTAGGGGTCAAAAATCTGGCCCAAATTTAATGTTCAATTCTAATATCCCTTCTTTCATAAATATATTCAAATACTGATCATCGACTGGAAAAAACATTTTATTTTCCTCCTTTTTGTCTAACACCAACCTATACATCCAGTTACAGCTATCATATGTCCCTAAAATCCTCAGATACTTACCTTTTGTTTTCTGAGTGTAACTGTCTCACCCACATGAGATGAATGAAGTCTTCCAGTGCATGAAAAAGTAATTTATTAAATACTAACTTGGCTGCTCTGGGAGTATGAGCTCCTTAAAGAACAATCCACTTATTGTTGTTGGTTTGAACACATTTGATGGAAGATGAATATATAATGGACACAGCAAGCACTTGATTGCTTCTCGATAAATGACTCTGATATAGTTGTACATACACATGTAAACATGTGCGTATCTGCAAACACACAGGGACCTCACTTCCCCAGAGGTCTTCTCAACTATTCATAACACAGCAAATAGGAGGACTAAAGCATTTCAGTATTCTGAGAACCTAAAATAGATGTCATAAATCCATATTCTGAAGCTTTTTAACCTAAAAGAGAACGGAACAAACCAAGGTAACTCCAAATTTAACACCTGCTCATTCGATTTCAAAAGTCTACATCCACCATACGCCCCTTAGAGCCTATTAGCTTTTACTTTATATACATTATTTTTTAACAACTTTGGTTACATAATTTCTCAGCCCAGTGCACATTAGACACCATTAGACAGCATGGTGACAGCCTGATAAATGTTAAGGTACATTGGCAGAAGCAAAAATGAGAAGTGAAGGCTGCCACTGAGAGAGAAGAAGGGAAAACAGAAGGCTTAATTTAAATAAGCTTAGTCTAGGCTGAATGAATGTAGGAGACACCGCTCTGATAGGCTTGCTCTACTGCACGTAATAATGCAACAGCTTATGTTTATTAAAATGATTCTGAGTCATTATTCTAAAGTCATTTTTATACTAAAAAGATTGTTACTTTCATTTATTTAGTCATTCAACTGACATTTATTGAGACTGACTTTTCTTTTTTTTACTCAGCCATGTTCAAGGCAATGAGGATATAAAGATTAAAAAAAAAAGACACGGTAGTGGCTTTTGAAAAGCTCACTATTGGTAGGTGGAAACAAATAGAGAGAAAAAATATTTATAATAGCATGAGAGGAACAAAATATGGTCTACTAGAAACACATACAGAGTGTAAGAAGGGCAATCAATGGGAGAGATGGAGGACGCATAGAATAGATCAGAGAAAACAATTCCCACCCAAAGAAAGTTCAATGATTTAGAAAAGCTGTTATGTGATATGGACAGTTCCAGGCACGCCAGATAAATAAGGCATAACCAGTGTGTGTTACAGCGGTGACAGATGGGAAATAAGGTTTACGGAATAAATCCCATTGCTTTAGAGGAAATCATGTTTGTGTAGACAGTGGCGTGCAACAATAACATGCCATTCTTAGAAGCAGCTTATAATGTATACACACGGTCACATGCATATAGATAGACAGATCTGGGGGCATAACAGGCATTTTAGGACACAAACAGGATTGTCTTCTAGTAGTCTGCTCTCAGAATCCTTAACACTTGATAGTGTGTCATACATATCAAGTCTTTCATTCTAAGACTTCCCCATAAATTCTACTCCATTTCATTCCACTCCTCAGAAACATTCCAGATTTTTTTTTTTTTGCAGGATCCATTTTAGCACTTAATCATAGGCTGCCTTATCTTGTCATTTGGTCATTTGATCTCACTTGTGTGTTGTTTGCCTTCTCAATTAGAGACTGTGACTTATTACAAGAACTGTTCCTCCCAGGGCTCTTATGTCTCCCATGTCATAACCTAGCATATAAGCTAAAGTGCAAAATAGCTGTGCAACAAATACAATTATTGAATTTAATATGAAGATTAAATCTTACCAATGCAGTAAGTGAAATTACCAAAGTTGTTTTCTAATAGATAAGGATATATTCAGTGCCTTAAAATACCATCATAGATGGCTTGTCCTCATATGGTAGCAATAGATTGCAAACATCCTGTCTACATTTCAAGTCAATCTGGCATTTACTTATTTATTATTGATTACTGTTAATTATTACTGTGAGGATTAGTAACTGATTCTTAATACCTAGTAGATGCAAATGCCAGCAGGTTTTCATCTCTTGTCATTGTGAAATTGGACTGCATCAATGGTTAATAGAAGTCTGAAAATATATCTAATTGCTAGAGATCTTTATATAAGTACAAAAGAAAGATTGGTGTCCCTAGTGGAACAATCACCTTCTGTGTCGAACAACCATTCATAATCTGACTGCAGATCTAGACGTGACTAATATTTGGCTCTCACATTATAGGTGGTTACCGTGGAAGGAATCAGTAAGATCATAATTGTCATTTCCTTGGAAAAATTTAATCCACAGATGGATCGCAACACCCAACAGCATTGGTGTTCAAAACTAATGGGGATTTTTGCTAAATAAGGAATGATTCAGCCAAAAAAGGTATACTCTATATCTAAATCTATACCACACATCGTCCAAAACGTATATTTACCCAAGCACTGACTGTATTGGAACACTAGAATTTTCCTGATAGGGACATTGGGAAAAATCACTTATTAAAATACACATTTATATATTTTCCTTTATAACATGAAGCAATGGAGTTATTTGATGTTATCATGCATTTATCAAGTTTCAGTTACTTATAAAATGTAATCTTTCGTGTTTCATTATTTAGCTAAATAATGTAAAAATTCTAAATCAGATTGGGAAGCTGCTTATTAAAATAATCAACTTTTCTCTAGCTTTCTACTTCAAGAAATAAGCCTTGCTGCATATCAGTCTGGGTGGGGGGTGAGAGTGATGTTGTTGAGAAAGACTAGGATACAAATATTTATTTGCCCCCTCCCATAACTAAATTTATACAACCAACCATAACCTTATGACTTGGTGTTCATTTCTTTTAAGATTTTCCTATCATTTGAAACTAGCTTGGCCTGTGGTGTATTCAGTTTATTTAGACTAGAATGTTAAAGCCATTTCAATCCAAGTTTCAGAGAAATGGCATTTCTTCCTCGGTGACTGATGTTCAAAAAAAGCTCACTGCCTGGAAACAAAAGTGTTCTCTGAATTAGCATGGTTTGGAAAATTCTTAGCCATCCAGCGATGCACAGATTGAATCATACAAAAGAACAGAACATACATAAATGATTAATTTCCTCTTTCCATTTAGGCTTAATATGTTTTAAGGAATCAATTAGCCCTCTCCCACCTGTTTCTTAGAAGAAATCCACGAGGAAGCATATTTCAGAAGAAGGTTTTTGCACTTAAGTGAGCTGTTACTCCTTCTCGGTCCTTTGACTGCATAGCGTTAGCTTGTCTACCTCCAGGTTCTTTTAGCTTCGGGATACAGCCTGGGTGCCTATACACCCATCTATTTTGCACAGTTAATTCAATCTGTTTATAAATAATACACTACTTAATAAATAAATGTTAAGGTGGACCTCCCTGTGTGAGAGGCGTTATTCCCACGTTCAGGGCTTTAAAAGGCAAGATAGTTGGTACCGGGGTTTGGAGTACTGCGTAATCTCAACAGATGGAACGGGAAGAGCAACGCGTTTGCGTTTAGCTATCGGCAGTCACACGACGTGCACAATCTATTCGACACCCTTTTAATTTCAATATTTTGCTCCGTGCTAGGAAAAGAGATACACTTGCTAAGGCAGGATGAAGTACGTATCTGCAAAACCTAAGCATACTTCACCAGCACCTCCTAGGGGCCATCTGAGGGTATGAGGCTCAGAGGTGAGCACAGGCACAAACCCTTTCCGTGCATTGTCAGTTTCATCTCCCCCACACACACCAATCCACCAGGGCTGCGCCGCCCAGAACACGAGCTAGATTGTGGAAGTAGTTTGGCGACTCTAGGCCTTTTAAAGGGATAAATAAACGGCACGAAAGACATCTTTGATCGGTTGAGGAAACATTAAACACACAGGGATTTCAAACTCAAACTCGGTGTAAGAAAAAGACTCCTTTAAGAGCAAAGCTTGGTTTTGACACCACAGTACTGCACTTTTCAGTTTACACACACACACACACACACGGATTAATCTGTCAAGTTCCAGGATCCAGACCCAGTTAACACTGAATTTTGCATAGGTTTTTAAAGGGTCTACATGCTCTTGCCTGGTTGCTGGGAAAGGGCTGGGAGGCGCTGGCGCGAGGGCAGAGCTTGAGTGTCTGTAGGAGTTGCTGTTCCAGAGAATTCATTACTAATTGCTCTGATTTTAGATCAGCAGAGCGTGCCGGGCGGTGGTGGAGAAAGAGATGGAAGGAGGACAATGCGAGAGGGAACAAGTTGTTCACCCTTCAGAGAAGTCTAGGCGCTTTGCAAGTAATTCACGAACAGTCGGGAGAAGAAAGAGCCCAACGGCTAAGCAGTTGCAACACTTGTGCACATCTAAGTTCAGCTGGGTTCTGCGCGGGGTCCCGGTCCCTTTCCCCAGGTAATTCGCGGTTGCTCCGCGCACCACGGGTTCTGCGGGGGATTCGGGGGCGTGGGGCTCTGGGTGGGAGGGAGGGGAGAGGGGGATGCGCCTGGGCTGAAATGCAATCCTCCCTGGCTGCAAACGTTTCCTCCCGGCGCTGGCAACCCGGCACGCAGGCCCCCCCAAGGAGCACGCAAGGCAAAGTCGCCACCAAGGAGAAAAAAGGGGAAGCGTGGGGCTCGGAAAGGGTTAGGAAACTTTGCCCAAGGCCAGGCTGCAATTAGGCAGCTGCAAAGTCCGGAAGTAGAGCTTCCCACCTGCTGCTGTCCAAGCTGGGGCGCAAGTTTCTCCTACCCAGCCGGGGCTAGACTCCCGGACCAGGCTGGGAGGCTGGAGGCGGAGAAAGCGGCGGCAGGTTCTCCTCGTTGGCAGAGCCCAGGGCTGTAGCATTCTCCCCTCCCCGCTGCGGTTCCCGCAGCCGGTAGCGCGGCCAGACGCGCTGCGATTGGCCCGCAGAGGCCGGAGGGCGGAGCCAGGCAGGCCGGTATTGGGACCGCCTCAAAAGAGCCCAGGACAGTGCAGAGCGCACTGAAGCCTTGGCCAGCGCGCAGCCTTCCCCGTCGCCGGCAAGCTGGGTCTTGGGAATTCTGGTTTGCTTTGGCTCATTCGCTTTTACAAACTACTGGATCTTACATGCCTCTGTGCCCCTCCCCACTTCCACTTCATGTCCCCATGCTCCTGCGCCAGCAACAGGTAAGCGCTGCTGTGTGTTTTCTTCCCTCCTTCTCTCTCGCCGCCTGTGTGTCATGGGGAGCGGACTCAGGCAGCGGCCCCTGACGCTACCTTGCCCCGCTGCTCCAGAGGTGCCCAGCTGTCACGCTGCTGTAGAGCTCACCCACGCTCTCGAGTCCCGTATCATGCCTATAGAGTTTGTGTGCGCACCAGAACATCCCCAGAGCTAAAAATACGGAGACATGCTTGGAACAGTTGAGCAATAGAAACATTTCTCTGCAGCATCTGTTTGTGCTCATAACTTCCAATGCACCAGCTGTAGCGAGATACTGAGTTTGGAGACCAGGGCAAGGGAGTCTGCGTTCGATTCTCGCTCTCAGGACAAAAAAAGGCAGCGGGGGGCGGGGGGAGAGAGTGTATTTACAGCGCTGGTCTCAAACCTTGGCAAACCTTGGTACTCAGGGATAGTCTCGATCCTCAGCCTTTTTTTTTTTTTTTTTTTTTTTTTTTTTTTTTTTTTTTTGTCACTGCTTCAAGTGCAGCGTCGAGTTCCAAACAGACCGGGTGTCTCAAAGTTGCTTTGCTGGGGAACAGAGCGGGAGCCAGAGTTGGGAATTGAGCCCGAAGACCGCAAAACTTTCACATCATTATGTCACTCTCCCCTAAGCCAACTTGTAATTCTTAGCAATAATAGTACTAATACCTAGGTTGAAGACAGCGTGGTTTCTAGGGAGCACAGTGGTCAAAACGACTTTTTTCTGCAAAAAGATTGCATCATAACATAGACTCATCGTGACAATTGAAGAAAAAAAAGAGATAGGAAATGGGCAGTTTAATGTTGTGCCTGGGTAAGCATATCAGTGGGATGGTAACTACCATACGGCCGTGAGTCCTGGGGATTTTCATAAACTCCGAATTTCCCTGTTAGGAAATAAGGCACTGTTTAAAAATGTATTTTGCGTATGCACAAAATGCATATTGCCTTTTACCACTTCTTTCACATTAATAATCTATAGGCTGTCGGATTTCCTCACTAACCACTATTGTATGTTTGCTGTGTATTATTACCTGTGCACTTGTTAGCTTTTTTCCGACTCACTTCCACCCCCACCCCAAGTGTTTTATTTATATTTGCCATTATCTGGAAAAATCTCCATGTTCAGGAGTTGGAGATGTGACTTCAAGGATGGTGGGAGGGGTGAGAGTTGGGGTCAAGGTCATTTCACTTTGCGTTCAGCCCTTGCCGCTCATGTTTTGATGGCACTTTCTTTTATGTTATTGGTATCCATAGGAATATTTGATCTAAACTCTTGTGTATTTGGCGTTAAAAAAGCACGCACACACACAATATTTCTACTTCCTTTAGACTCTCCGGATGTAGACTTTCTGGTTCACTGTAGAGTCCTTGTATGAACTTTTGAGTAGCATGAAAGATTGACTACATCTTTCCTTGAACAGATAAATAGTTTTAAGTGTTTCTTTTTTTTTTCTTGGTGTATATGTTTGCTTACAAATATGTATGTATTTTCAGCATTTGCACATGCTGAGTGATGCTACATACATTGTTGAGTATAAATATTATAATACTCACATAGACAAATGGGTATTCCCTCCTCCTGTACTTCCCCTCCCCCTCCCTCTGTTTACTGAACGTCTAAGAGGTTGCTTTGCTAGCAGTTGTGCTCACATAGCAACACGTGCCCAGAGCACACTCAGGCTGGTCTATATGGCGTCAGCTGGGGAATAGCTGCTCTAAAATACTCATTAGCAGACCTCTCTCTAGCCCAGCACACTTTCTTTTACTATCCTTATTTCCTGTCCTTAGTTAGAAACTTTCGTATTCACTACACCATGACCATCTGATGGGACACATTTATTCTTGGTTATTCTTCATAAGTACCTTTTTCTTTTTTCTTAATAATCCATATTCGAAATACTTCCTGTATGGTAAAAATGATTTAGATTCACTCATTTATACTATGTTATCCCCCTTGACCTTTTATTTATCCCTAGCTCTCTCTTCCTTAACAACTACCTAAGAGTGAAGCACTGAACTATTTTTTCCATTGCTTATGCTTAATTTTGGCTCAGCCTATAAATAGTCTTAACATGAACGGCACCACATGTTGCCTCTCAATTTCCCAGAAATATTTTCTACCTCATTGGTTCTAGCCTGGGTAAAAATGATTATTTGTGTCTCTTAAATTTACATCAGGCCCTTAAATACTTTGGCGGATAGGGGAATTGACACATTGTTCATCCAATCAAATATCAGTTTTCCTGAGTTGTACCCATCAAGGGGTCAAATCATTTAAGGTTCCCATCTACTCCTAATCCAATGTTTCTCAAAAACATGATTTGGAATCTCTCCCTAAAATAAAGTTGCATGAAAGCCATCTTCCTAATGAATGTTTTTGCCAGGAGTGTGTGAGTTGGTGATTTTCACTGATAGAAGAGCAGGCAAGAATGTTTCCTGCTTGCCTAAAGCCACTCTGGTGTGTGGGCAGGTTAATAGGAAAGGCATTCTTCAGAGTGGAATAAGAAGGCAACTAACCTATCAAACTTTGGCAGGTTCTAGGTTTTTGCTATGTAATCAGCTCCACAAAAGTCTGAATACACATAATGTGTGTGTACATATTTACCATTTTGGAGCATACGAGTATCTATTCACAGTGACAAAAGTTTCCATTTTGCAAAAGAATCTTCCCCCTCTCCCTCTTTTCAGGCAGAAATGGTAAAATTTGCAAATGATGCTCCCTATCTGGAGCACATTCTGTCATTAGCAATGGAAATAAGACTATAATAGTCGCTCAATACAGGCTATTTTCAAGGTTCTAAATGCGGAAAGCTATTCAGAGGAAGCTGGTATTGTGTGTTTTGTGGAATTCAAACGAATGTCCTGGGGTCAAGATTTTTGGAAAGTCGTAATTCAGTCTTTAGATTTCATACAGTTGTTATGCTTTAATCTGGCAAAAGTGTATACGTAAATCAGAATAAATTTGAGACTGTCTCTAATGGTAACTCAGATGAAGGATTGCTTTGGATGATGAAAAGGGAATTTCTTGGTGTCAGTTTACAGTATAAGATTCTGAAGTCAATCAGAACTCAAGGATACAAGTACTATTTAAATGATGCCTCCCTCCCCACCCCCCCTTTTTTTGAAAATACACCTGCATTTGGTATTATATTATGATCTCTATCTGTTTCTGTGTAGAAATAAATGCTTGGCAATTTCATGTGAGCCAAATAAGCTGAAATCCCTGTTAAAAAAAATTCTTTCCATGTCCAGGATCTAGAACCCCGAGCAATAGGAGTCTTGTTTCTTTTGTCCAAGTGCAAACTTCACAGGGAAGCAGACAAAACATTCAAGCAGGTGGAAGACTGGGAAGGCACAGTAACTTCTTTTTATAAAGTAATTCAAAGACACTTTCAAATCGGGCATCATTTAGGTGTCAAAAGCTGCCAAAATGTAACACACATTGCAATTTTCACAGATGACTAATCACAGGAAAAATGTGTTGGGGCACATTCTTGCATAATAACTTGGATGAAGAGGGAGAAGTGAAAAGACTGTAGCAAGGCATTTTCCAAGACAATGCACCTTACCTCTCTTTCAGGGCCTGTGCAAAACAAGATAAATAATTTGCTTTATTTGTTTGCAGTAGGCTTGGCTGTAATGGGTTTTGTTAGCTGCGTAACATTAATGTGGCTTGGGGGGAGAAAGAAAAAGAGGAGTCCTCTCTATCATTATCAGGGCTTCACCAAATTTCTGATCTTCTTCATTGTTCACCTTTCGTACATAAGTTAGGTTTGGTTGTTTGAAATGTTGCGAATCACTTTTTTTTTTTTTTTTTGGTTCTATGCTGCACTAATTCATATTTGATCAAACACCCTCGACTTATCCTTAGGCTTTTGTTAATTAGTCAAGGAAAAACAATAGTCTTTGGAGCAAAGATGGAAAGTAACAGTAAGTAGTTGGTTTTTACTTAGAGAATTAGGCAAGAGGAGAAAACAGAACGGCTGTTTGTTCACATTTAGTGAAGGTGAGTGGCTTCTCCATAGGAACATACAGCAAACAACAGCGCTTGAAGTGAAAGTAAGCTGACTGACATTTATGATCTCTTCCTACGGAGTTGCCTCTGTTTGGGAAAACACAGAATTGGCCTCACATAAAATGAGTTCCTGCCTTATCTCAATCCGCGAAAGACCTGGTCCTTTGGCACAAAGGTGCTTACTTCCGAGCCTGTCATTATACACACAGCAATCCCATCTCCGGAGAATTTCAGGACTCTTATTGCTAGGCAACAGAATCACTCCCTGTCCCCCAGAGCTAACTTGTGTCTTCAAGTCAGAATCAGCTGCACCCACAGAGATGTTGTCAGGCATTTCTCCACAGTGGCTGAAGTTCACGAAGCAGTGAGGCAGCACACGATCTCCCCAAAAACAGTCTCCAGAAATTGAGATCCATTTCAGATGGTGTTAAGGGCTGTCTGTTCAGTTCTATCATTTAAACGAAAAGCCTGTGCCTTCTGATGTCAACCTTGTTATCAAGGGCTCTAATGTTCTCCCACAATGCACCTGCAGCTCAATTCATATTAACACTCTTCATTTGTGTGAAATGTTCTCTACACGTCCCAGTCCTTAAACCTTCACAACAAACGTTGGAATTAGAAAGTCTCGCTTCTGCTTAATAACTTGGCATCCTAGCAAGTAGGGAAAGCAAGCAAAAGAAGAGAATCAGAGGGGAGAGAGAGACCTGTGAACTAGAATATTTTAGGTTGCTTGCCCAAAATAGAAGAAAAGGGACCGGAAATTTTTGTTGAAAGACGGTCACAAACAACTCCCTCTCCTGTGCTGAATGATTCTGTGCTTTGAAAGAAAATAAATATTTTCAGGCTGCAAATATTTTAAAAACCCTACAATTCAATGTGGAATATATTTATCTATATCTGACTCTGTGTCTTGCTGGGAAATGTTGCCTTAGGGAGTAGGCCCCTTAAGAATGACTTCTTTTGTAATGAATGAATTGTCTTTTTTTCTGACAGGACCTGTTCTCTGGATGTCAGCTGAGTTACGAAAGTAACTCCGCATGTCAGTAGACAGACTTTGGTAGACCCTCAAGACTCCTGGAGACCCCCATCTCTCCTTACTATATTTTTTTTGCGTGTGTGTCCTCACTGAACATTCAAAACTGTTTCTCCAAAGGGTTTTGCAAAAACTCAGACTGTTTTCCAAAGCAGAAGCACTGGCGTCCACGGCAGAAGCAATGGGCAGTGTGCGAACCAACCGGTACAGCATTGTCTCTTCAGAAGAAGACGGCATGAAGCTGGCCACCATGGCGGTTGCCAACGGCTTTGGGAACGGGAAGAGTAAAGTCCACACCCGACAGCAGTGCAGGAGCCGCTTTGTGAAGAAGGACGGCCACTGTAATGTCCAGTTCATCAACGTGGGTGAGAAGGGACAACGGTACCTCGCAGACATCTTTACCACGTGCGTGGACATTCGCTGGCGGTGGATGCTGGTTATCTTCTGCCTGGCTTTCGTTCTGTCGTGGCTGTTTTTTGGCTGTGTGTTTTGGTTGATTGCTCTGCTCCACGGGGACCTGGATGCAGCTAAAGAGAGCAAAGCCTGTGTATCCGAAGTCAAGAGTTTCACGGCTGCCTTCCTCTTCTCCATCGAGACCCAGACCACCATAGGCTATGGGTTCCGCTGTGTCACGGACGAATGCCCCATTGCCGTGTTCATGGTGGTGTTCCAGTCCATTGTGGGCTGCATCATCGATGCCTTCATCATCGGCGCCGTCATGGCGAAGATGGCCAAGCCCAAGAAGAGAAACGAGACTCTCGTCTTCAGTCACAATGCTGTCATCGCCATGCGCGATGGCAAGCTGTGTTTGATGTGGCGGGTGGGCAACCTCCGGAAAAGCCATCTGGTGGAAGCTCACGTTCGAGCGCAGCTCCTGAAATCCAGAATTACTTCGGAAGGGGAGTACATCCCCCTGGATCAAATAGATATCAATGTCGGGTTTGACAGTGGGATTGACCGCATATTCCTGGTGTCCCCGATTACCATCGTCCACGAAATAGATGAAGACAGCCCTTTGTACGATTTGAGTAAGCAGGACGTTGACAAT
Source organism: Rhinolophus sinicus (assembly GCF_057876585.1). Classification (NCBI taxonomy): domain Eukaryota; kingdom Metazoa; phylum Chordata; class Mammalia; order Chiroptera; family Rhinolophidae; genus Rhinolophus; species Rhinolophus sinicus. The sequence goes on from NC_142512.1 coordinate 48,948,399, forward strand.
GCAGACTTCGAAATTGTGGTGATACTGGAAGGCATGGTGGAAGCCACCGCCATGACGACGCAGTGCCGTAGCTCGTACCTGGCAAATGAAATCCTTTGGGGCCACCGCTACGAGCCTGTACTCTTTGAAGAGAAGCATTACTACAAAGTGGACTACTCGAGGTTCCACAAGACTTATGAAGTCCCCAACACCCCGCTTTGTAGTGCCAGAGACTTAGCAGAAAAGAAATATATCCTTTCAAATGCTAATTCATTTTGCTATGAAAATGAAGTTGCCCTCACAAGCAAAGAGGAAGATGACAGTGAAAATGGGGTTCCAGAAAGCACTAGTACGGACACACCCCCTGACATTGACCTTCACAACCAGGCAAGTGTACCTCTAGAGCCCAGACCCTTACGGCGGGAATCGGAGATATGACTGGTTCCTTCTCTGGGATATTTGCTTTACAACACAGCCTGTTGGTCAAAGGCCCAAAACAGTTATTCAGACGACGGTACTGGTGAAGAGCTGGGTCAAGGCAAGTGGCCACAAGGGACCGAGGCTAGCACAATGGTTTCAGAGAAAGACTCTTAAGCTCGGAGATTAATGCAAAGCACTAAACATGCCTCCCCGTGACCCAATGGCACATATATGTTGTAGAATAAGTTATGGGGTTATTTTTTTTTGTGTTTTTTTTTTATGTTTTGTTTTGTGTTTTTACAAAACTTGAACTTGCAGGCAAGCCTTGGTTGGGTATTTGACTTATCCAGAATGCTTCTCTTTAGGGAACAAGGATGTTTTTAATGGCATAACAAAGGCAAGACTCTGCCTTAATTTTGAAAAGCTGCTAACCACATGAACACAAATTGTATTTTTGTTGCCGTGTAGTTTTTCTTTCATGTAATTTAAAAGTCAGTGTTGAACTTTGTTGAAAGCTCATGATATGTGCTTCAAAGTGGCAAGTATTTGGCTATTAGCTGCCAACACGAGAGCCTGATTTTTTGAGGCCAGTAATTTGTTTGCTAGAATTGATTCTCTCTCTCTCTCTCTCTCTCTCTCTCTCTCTCTCTCTATCTCTCTATCTCTCTATCTCTCTCTCTATCTCGTTACATAAGGGCATTATGTAACAATAGCCAAATGGTAGCCTCTGGGTTTTTTTGTTTTTTTTTCCTTCATGATGTTGATGGGTTATCTCAAATTTTAAGTTAGACTACCTAAAATAAATACCAAAGATAATGCACATTTTTGCACAGTGGAGCTTATACTAAAAAAGAAAGGAAGCTCACCGGCTGCCTTGAAATCAAGAGACAATAACTTTGAACCTCACCAAGACCTTGAACTGCCCTCTCCTTTTGCACCTTATTCAGAAAATAGGACATCATACACGCCAAGTCCAGTTAAGTGTAGTGCTTTTTAAATTTTGTTCTTTCACGTAACTTTTGTATTATAAGAAGAAGAAGAAAGGGAAAGTAAAATTCACACACACACACACACACACACACACTCGCACACACACAATAAAAATCTTTCATGCAAGGTAGTGCTGGCCAGGCTAACGCATAAGTTGAGAGATGGTGACATGCTCTCAGCGTTTTCTAGGTTTTCTCTTTTTTGCACATTCCAAAATTTATTCCATAAGGTAAGGCCTTGGTTGAATTTAGTCAGCATCCTCAGAACTGAGCCATCCAACATGGAAGATAACTGGGTTTAAACCCTTGCAGTTGAATTTGTTTCCCTGACTCCCAGGATATTTCCCGATTGATTTTGCCTTAGAAAGGATGCCACGCCAGACCTCCAGACTGGTTATTCTGATCAGTCTGTCTGGAGTGAGCCCTGCAGTGTCTGAGAGTGCTGCAAATGCCAACGTGGGGGAGGTGGCGAGATGGGGACAAGTCTCTTTGACATCAACTCAAGTATTCAGGAGCGAGAGGAAAGTTGCTGGTTTTTTTTTTTTTTTTTTTTTTTAAATATTGGAGGGTAGGAGTGAAAATGTCTCAGTATTTTAGGGTCAACAAGAGTCATACAAAATACAACACAATCACAAGTGAAGGAGATAATGGTCTGAAAGGGTTAGTTCCCATTTCTGTATGCACACTCATGAGTGAATCTGAGTTGATCCCTGTCGCCTGTGGACCCCTAGCGTAGGTGACTGAAGGACACGTTATTTTCCATAAGCCTCTCCTGCCAGGCTGCCTGACTTGCTAAAAACAATGATTTTTCTCCCCCAACTCTAGCTCAGTAATGAAGCTCTGTTTTTGGTTTAACGTTCCCTATTTGTGAATTCTGGGGTTACTGACTTTTCTTTTTAATTGGAGTCTCAAAATCAACTCTCTTACGGTATTATATCCCAGTATGCCATTAAAAAACAGCTTGTTCTAGAATCCTGTATTTCGTGACTCAATGTTTGTGATGGTCTCTTGAACAGCCATATCTGAATGCAGTGCCTGCAACAATATCACCATTTCTGCTGTTGTCAGCCTTCAGAGTCGATGGGTTTGCAAACTGTGGCGTTATTTTCATTGAAACTGTGATAGAGATGTGAAGCAAGTGGATGCTAGTCTAAATCCAAATTGCAAAGCAGGTTTGGGAAGTTGTTTAGAGAGTTGGTGGAATTGGGATTGAGTGGACGAGAGAATCAACAAAAGATGCAACGGTTTGGCCGTTGACAGTAAGAGGATACCAAGGGCTTCAGCTGCTGCTATTTTGATATTTTGCAAAGGAAAATAATCATACCAAAGAGTATTCAGTGATATGTAAATTAAATGAAGATACAGTGGACAAATTGGGGTGACCCCAGAGAAGCCTCCTCCTAAACACACAGTGCTGCCACTTAAAAAGACGAGATCATTGTAAAGGGGTGGGTACGGGGGAAGGAATGAGGGAGGGAAATCTTTCAACTTCTTTCTGAAAAAGAGAAAAAAAAAAAATTCTAAAATTTCTGGTGCACAGGTTTGTTTGTTTGTTTTTCCAAGAAAATTTTGCAGAAGCTATGTTTTTAAAGTGTACATTTTATAAAGTTTATCAGATATTTTCATATTTAAAGCCAAATGTAAATAGATGTCTGTAAAGGAAACAAAATTGCCATAGAAAGTATAATTTCAGTGCAGCAATTTCTGAGAGCTAGTACCTATATGCTACCGGTTAGCATGGTTTTAGCAAATATTTACCAGCCTTATAAGGTTTGTATGGCTATGTTCTTCTGTTATTTATTTCAGCATGGACTGTTCATTTGAAAGCTTTTTCTAGTTATTAGTATTTTAACAGTTACAAGCTTTAAATGGCTGTGTTTTTGTTTTTGTGGGTTTTTTTTGTTTGTTTGTTTTTGTCAAGAGCCAAGACACAGGTAATGCACAACATTTTTTGCTGCATTTTACCTTCAAAACATTTGTCCTTATTGACTGGGTCTCCTTAATTAGTGCACACATGTCATTAAAATGCAGATTGAAGAGACTCACCCACCGTGAATGTCTATTCCTGGACACATGTTGCTTCTCTGTTGCAAGCAAACCCCCCCAGTTGGATTTACTTAGGACTTATTCCCTTTTAAAGAATCTTTTGCCCATATCCGGCTGGGCTTTATATTTTGGGGAGGAGGCATGGAATCCTGGTTATCTTATTTTTAAATAAAACGTAGACAAAGTGAATTCTATTTTGATTATTGAAAAAGGAATAGTTTTCTATCACTTTAAGCATATACTTGAATCCGACATTTTTAAGAATGTCGCTATAGCACTGTAGTCATTTCCAAATTCCTGGAGAAAGTTTATTTTACCTTTTAAAAAAATTCTATTAATGCATTATTTCTTCACTTCCTTTCTTCCCTACAAACTCCCATCCCAAACCTTGATGTTTATTTGATGAGTTTGTATCGCCCAAATTACGTTGCCCTTGCAAATAACAAATGTCAGTTCATATTTTATCATAAGCCACTCAGTAAAGGCAAAAAACTTGTTCTGAGAAGTAGAGTGAGTCATTTTTCACTCTGTGTCTAACAATATTAAGGTGAAAAAAAAAAAAAAAGTGTTGCACAGTCTTGTCCCCACCCCCAACCAGGATCTCTTTTCTAGTGACGTTGGGTTTCAGCTCTGGGCTCTGGTGAATTGAACAATCCCGGCCTTTGACAATCGTGAGAGTTGTTATTTTCCCGTTTGCCGTCCTTTTGTACCTAAAGTCTTCCTATTGTACTGCACAAACTATGGATTGTACATATTTTTATATATTATGTCTTATTTTATTATTTCTAAATAAAAAATTAAACATTGAAAACAAATTGGTGCAAGATCTTTGGGCTTCCTGTCTGCTTGTGTAAAATCACTGAGATATAAAGCAAATGTTCCCAAACAATAGGACAGAAACCCTGGTGATCTGGATGAATAGAGCCATAGAAACTGCCTCAACAGGCAGGTGCAATGGGGTGGCAGATTAGTTTAATCCAAGTTAGAGGAAGTCAAGCTCATGTTTTCTTTTGGGACAGAATGGCCTAGGTAGTGAGGGGATCGAAAAGATGGAAAAACAAGCAAACAAAACTAACAAAAAATACAAGGTTTAGATTTTGATTTTTTTGTTTAATGATAACAGTCTCTCTTCATGGAGCCTAGACTTTGTGTAGTGTTCTGCCGTATATATATAACCTGGTTTTCTCAGAAACAAATCAGGATATTATTGTCGTATTATAGATCTGGAATTGGCAAACGTGTTCCTACTAGGGCCTGATAGAAAGAATTTGGGGTTTGCATAACAGAGTCTTTTCTTCTGCACTTGTAGAGTGAAAGCAATCACAGATAACATGAAAACAAATAGTGTGGCTCTGTGTTTCAATAAAACTATAACTGCAGGTTGTGTGATAGAATTGGCCCGTGGCCTGTAATTTATTGGCCTCTGTTATTGATGAAGAAACTGAGGGTAGATTTTAAAGCTACTGAATCACTGAGGTGATACTAGAATTCAGGTTTCATCTGCCTCCAAACCTAGTTTAATCCACTAAGCTGTATACTGTTTCAGGGCACAAAGTTACTCCTCGGTAACTTGGATATACCGTCTCAGAGAAAAGTGCTACTTCTCTAGCAAATTTGGTGTAACTGTTTTTCACAATTGAAAATACTGAGAAAAATCTGCATTTTGAGATATGGGTCTCAAAATATTTTCTTTAACAAATATTCACACGGCACTTACTATGTTCCAAACATGGTTCTAGGTTCTTAATACATTCTAAAGAAGTTGATCTTAACAGCAACCCTATGGAGGAGGCACTATTATTATCCCCATTTAAGAAATGAAAAAAACAGGTCAGAGAGGTTGAGCATCTTATACAAGCACACCCAGCTAGTAGCTATTGGAACTGGGATTCAAACTGGCGCCATTTGTCATTGGGCTGTGTTTTATTGTTTTGTTTTTAAATAATTGCTCTATCCTTCCCGTTTGGAGGCATTCTTGGTGAAAGTTTCACTATTTATTTAATCTCCTGTCTTCCTGCTTCCCATTTTTCATTCTCGTAGGTGATGGACATGCTTTTTTCTCCACACAGGGAGCATCAGCCCAGAATTCCCACCTCCTTCATAACCGGCTCCACAATTCCTCCTTTAGTTCTTGGAGAGAGGGGACAACTCACAAAGGGTAGGTTAATTACAAATTGAAGCATTGGTTGTGGGATTTGGTACATTTCAAACTTCAGAGGAATTTCAATTCACTAGGAATTGCTTAGGCCTGCCCAGAGGCAAAACCACAAAGCTTGGTTACTAACCAAACGCAGACGCCCGACCAAGTCACAGGCCTCTGCCTTCCATCCCTCCATGGCTGTCAAAGGTGTAGCTTGGTCCTCTTGGTGATTGGTCCTATTATGCAAAATATAGAATGGTAACTCCAGGCAGCGAGTGAAAGCCACGTGGCCTCACTCCTACTTTTTAAAATTTTGTATTATATGAAGAAAAGGCAGGGTGGCATCCCAGAGTCCTGCTTAGGCGTTCTTTTCAGTGACATCCCAACAAGGCCTCAAACTCTGGCCTTCTTAAGCAGCAGCTCTCCAGATAATACTTGTAAATTTTCCTCTAGCAATTTCCATTTTAGAGCTGGTACACTGATTAAATCTATCAGATTTGCTTCCCCAAATTAAAGAAAGAAAGGAAGAAAAGGCTAGTGAGGGGTGGCCGGTTAGCTCAGTTGGTAAGAGCGTGGTGCCAAGAACATGAAGGTTGCTGGTTCGATCCCCACATGGGCCACTGCACCCTCCTTTAAAAAAACCCAAACAAACAAAAAAACAAAACAAAAAAACAAGTCCATGAGTAGCATGTTTTAAGACACCAGAGACTTTAAAAAAAAAAAGTTCAGACCAAGGATCTTGGCGACCTGATGATTTGAGCCAGTCGAGGAGGGTTGTTATAATGACTTAAAAAATTACACAATTACCAGGTAACACCTGCAAGAAGCAGGTGCAATAAGACTATCATAATACGTGGCTGGGGAATAGGGTGACCAACTGCCCCGGTCTGCCTGGGACAGACAGGCTTTCCCTGGATGTAAGATTTGCAGACTAACACTGGGAAAGTTCTGGGCAAACTGGGATACGTCAGTTATCTACTTCGGAAGCTGGAGAATTAGAATGTTCGGGGGGAAGGAAGGAGAGGGACAGTTAGGAAGAGTGTGGAAGTGGAGTTGTTTAAAGAAAGGTGAGCCAGACTCTGCATAGGAGGGTTACTAACTAGTAAGAATAATAACGATGAATAATTACATGTAAGTGGCTCTCTCCGAACAGCTCAAATTTGCTGCCTCAAGGCAGTCATTGTTTTGGAGGAATCGTTTTCTAAAATATTACACAATCCTCTGCCTTATTCAAAAAATGGTTTCCTGGTGTAACGCAAGCCAATAGGCGCAGCTCTTCCTGGTAGAATGTGCTTGTCAAGGTTTGTCCTTTAAACCATCACTTGCTGTTTTGTCCAGTACCAGAAGTCCCCAAGACCCAGTTAGGTTTTTGCTTCCGATCTGCTTTGCTGAGGAAATCAGATAACCCGTTGTAAAGTCTATATAACCAATATCAGAAGACCAGGCTGGCCAGAAATGTGCAGGTAAGACGCAAAAGACAGGGCTTGAATGGAGGGTTTGATTTCGGTGGTGACTGTACTCATTTCCTGAGATTTAAAAATTTTTTTTTATTTCAGGTTTGAGATTATATCCTGAGAGACTGGAGTTGTTAACGGGTTTGACGTCTAGAAAATTCTATGCAATTTGACCCAAAAGTTATTGAGGAATTAATTATATGGTGCTGATGACTCAAAATTTTCTATGTGGACTTGGTCGACAATAGATCACAGTTTGGAATATGGGCAGTATGTTTGTATATTCATTTTGTCTTACAATTGAGAAAACCAAAATTTATGTATCACAATAACTACCAATTATTGAGTGCTTATGGTATATTGGATACTGTGTAAAAATACAGTGCTGACCCTTCATATACAAATATCTTTACAGAAATATTTTTTCAGGGATGGCACCATGGAGTCACATATTTTCGTAATGCCTTACTGGGAATGATTTTGTAAAAATCATGATTTTGTGAAAAATTCTGCTCCCATGGATGCTGCTTTTTCATTTCTTCACGCTAACTGACCGCTCTGCCCTGTGAAATCATCTCTGCCTCAGTGTCTCCCCAATCCTGACACATGGGTGGGAAGACATCCCCTGGGTTCACTCCTGTATAACAAACAAATGAATCAAGTGTCACACTGTATAGTTTTATTTGGCTTTTGTTTTTTCAAATTTTTGATAACATACCTACATCTGACATCCCAGTTAAGCAACTCTTTATTTGATCTTGCAAACAAAGAGAGTGTTTTACTAAATAGTGTATAAGAGTGTCCTTAAAAATAGCTGCCTTGGGCACCCAGACACAGACCCGTAAAGACAGATTATTTACCAACAGAGGAAGTTCAAAGGCAAGTGTGTACACATCCCGTACAGAACACTCTTGGCAAAAGCACTCTCAGATGGCAGCCATTCGTACAAAAAGGAGGGACAGTCAAGTCAACATGCCAGAGGTTTTCTTCGGTCCTGTCAGAAGTTCTTTGGGTGCCCATCAGACCACAAAGCCCTCCTCTCTGCCGTATCCAGGATTGGCTGAAAGTTGCAGCCTGCATTATTTGGGCACCGCAGTCAATGAGGCAGCTGAAGAAGATGCCCCAGAGTTGCCATAGAAACAGAAAGAAGCACCTCTCCTGCACACTCTTAATTTCATCTGAGTGACTTTATTCAAGAACCAAAAATAAAAAGTGCACAAGGATGTAATTATATAAAAAGCTGCATTCGATTAGAAATACAGTGTGTACTTTTGCTCAGTCCACAGCTTGCTGCTCCCTTCTATTTCGAAACATTGGAACTATTCAAACAGGAGTCTTCATTTGAGGTTTAATTGAAGTGAGGCCCAGATTTGCCAAGATAAGGGAGTGAGGCTTTCTTCTGAACCTCAACGTTTCTCCGGCTCCTTCTCGACATCTGAATGTGGGGTCTGTTAAAACAAGGTCCATTTACCAGTGTACGTTCAGATTGGGCCATCTGGGCTCACTGGGTCCTACTTGAAATCACTCTGCCTTCAGGCACTCGCTCGTCTAAAACATTCTATAGGTTTATGATCATTTTGTAGGATAATAAAAAGAAGTGGACAGGAGAATGCCAAAAAAGCAATTAGTGGGGAAGGCTAACAAAATTCTCTCTTTTTTTTTTTTTTTTTTTTAAATCCTGTTGCTACTTGCAATAAACAGCTCCTTTCACATGGAGAGGTGGGGGAGGGAGACAAGCCCCTCAACAGAGATCCCACTGCAGTATTCAGTGGAGAAAAAGCATTCAGCATTTAGAGTCTGTCCACTTCTTTACACCTTCTGATGGGCTGCAGAAGTTACCTCTTCTTCCGAGTATCCTGCGAGACAAGTCAATCCTGAACCCACATGCTGGCTGGCATGATTCAAAAAGTGCTTAGGTTTCCATTTCCTGTTGCTGATTTGCATAAAGTTGTGTGCAATATAGAATACACTTAAAAAGGGAAATGCAAAGGTACAAGGTGTGTCTGGTGAGCAAGAATACAATCCTGTTTGTTGTCTGTGAATACGCCCCCGTCTGTTCTCTGGATTTGCAGGACCAGGTACATCCTCTCTGCATTTTACATTGTGTGAGGAGGGCCCTACACTGAGTTTTTCTGCAAGACAAACAAGTCCTTTATATGAATAAAATATGAAAGGATTTTCCCCTTCAGAGAGAGAGCTGGCAGCCTGCAGGTGAAAAGCGTGGCTGATTCAGCCAGTGCCATTTGTAAAACTAGACTGGCTGTGTTATTTAAATGCCTACTGACAACCAGTTACATGCTTGCAAAAATGGAACTGAGAACTCCCTTATATCTAAGGTTGGAAAGTTTAACTGTCATGAATCTAGAATTTCCAGACCTTTGTACCTCGTGGTATGTAACAGCCACTCCGAGGAGTTGATTACTCTGTCCATCTTAGGGGCACAGTTATTATGTAAAATAACAAGAAATCTGTGCAGTTATAAAGCTGCCCATTCCTAATAAGGAAGGTCTTGCTAACCACATGGCCATTTAGTTTGCTTAACATCTTAGTGGTTTTCAGGAGGTAAAAAGAATAAACTAGTGGGGAAAGTAAGAGGAAGAAATCCTCATAGAAATAGGACCTCCAAGCTCAATTAGATGTTTCCTGTGACGTGTTTGCTGAGAACCCCTCCTCAATCTCCCATAAACAATTTTCTGTAAAGCCAATATTGCTCAATAGTAGAGTTTTCGATTATTTTGGGAAAACCCAAAGAGCATTTGAATTCTTCTTGTGGATTAAAGTAGGCAAAACAAAACAAAAACAAACCAACAGCAAAAAACACACACCCAAACAACAACAACAATAACAACAACAACAAAAAACTCAAAACCAGAAATAATCAATCTGAACTCAGAGCCAAGCAGACATTTAACACTGTGTTTAAGAATATCCCCTCAGTGGTTTTTACATACTACTAGGTACAAAGATCTGGAAATTCTAGATTCATTAAAGTACACATTTCCAGCCTTACACACTCAAGGAAGTTCTTCAATTCCATTTCCCTCCCTCCAAGACTGTAGCTGGTGTCAGTAGGCGTTTAAGCAACATGGCCAGTCTAGTTTCTGAAAAAGCACTAGCTGAACCAGCCACATTTTTTTACGTGCAGGTTGTCAGCTCTTGTTTTCTAGAATTCCATTCTGTCTCTTTAAAGGTCCTACATATCTCTGCTTTGATGCATCACGCCCTTGATTTTACCGTCTAACTCTTAGAGGAAAATCTTACTCTCTAATTTTCAAGATCTTGGGGACTTCCAAATGCTCACTACCTGTAAATCTTACCCAGCTCCCTGCCTCCCTCCCAGCCCAGCCCAGCGTCCTGGTCCCCCACTGACATTTTATTTTGTTGTTGTTGTCGTTAAACCATTGGTAGCAGAACTTTTGAAAAATTGTGTATATGTATAATTTAGCATATACATTTTCCCTGAAGAAATCTGCAATTCTAAGAAATTCTCAAAGAAATTCCTATAGGTTTTGTGCACCAGAATTGTCTTCTCCCAATCTTTTTATTTCTGGGTAAGATGTATTTAACCCCACTTAGTGAAACATTACTTGTAAACCTGAGCCATCTTCTGCAGAAAAATTGCCTTTCACAAATTATTTAAGACTTTTGAGCCTTGGTGTGCTCAGTGGAAAATAAGAATAAAAACAGAATTTTGTGAGATTTAAAAGGAGGTAGTTTTTGTAAAAGTGCTCCATAAATTATAAAGTACTACACACGCGCGCGCGCACACACACACACACACACACACACACACACACATACATGTTAGTTTTATGCTTGTGGTAACAATTTTTTATTTTCTAATATAGATAATCTTTATTCCAAATTCAAAACGTTTAAGTCCATCCAAAAATGAGAAAAAGAGCTCTTCCCATTTTGGAAACATTCACCCAGCATCAAGCACCTGGAATGATGATAGATGTTGGAGATGCAAAGGTCCTCTTTTTCAAAGACTTGCAGAGGAGTGAGGGAGAATGAGAACAACAATTACAGTAATCTAATTTTAGATTTCTATATTTGTGCTCTGACCTTAGCAATCAAGCCAGAAGACCTCCATTGCAGTGTCTGTGCAAGAGATGTGAGCATAGTCTTCTCCACCCTTGTTAAGAGAATCCATAGCATTACCTGTTGTGTTATATGCATTAAATGTCAAGGATTTTATTTATTTATTTATGTTTGTACTGGAGTTTATACGGTTGGAGTTTCTGCACCTGGACCCTGGCGCTATGTGAAGGGAAGGCGTTGTTCTTGGCAAAATGCTCAGTCACAAATCTATCAGATTATAGAGTGGATTTCCTTTATGTTGGGGCATTGGACTCCATTCAGGGGGCAAGGAGGATAGGATTTCACAGCTTGTTTGGACATGTTGGTCATTTCTTATTCTCATTCTTTCCGAGAAAAGAGTGTAATCTTCTGGCATACCTCCTGGTAAGGTCAGTGCTCAAACAAGAAATGCATTCGGTGCCCCAGATGCTTTCTGCTGAACAAAATGGCTTCATTGACCCCAAACATAGCAACTGCTTCTCAAGAGCAAGAATTTGGCCCTTCCTGGAACTTCTAGCCAACCAAGAGTGGCCCTATCCTTTCACAGAGGGTGGAGATGTTTTTCTCGGGCTTGCTTGTATGAGAAAACCTCCCCCCACAACCTCCTTGTCCAAAATGATGTCCCCTCTTTGGATTCCAATTCTTTTTCTGTCACTTCCTTACAGATACTAGTTCCCACACTGTTTTCATCATTTCATTTTGCAGGCTGAATCTTTACCAAATTTTCATGCCATTGAAATCTTTCTGGAAAATCTGCTAAAATGATCCATGTATTTTCTTTTGACAAATTCTTTTAAAAAGAAAGCAGTATTCCTGACAAAAAATTATGAGGAGACTCATTTTGCCATCACTCTGCCTTAACAGACACACACACACACACACACACACACACACACACACACACACACACCACTTGCACATACACACGTAAAACTAACGCATTCTCTGATGACTCCCAGAGTGCATAGTTTTAACGAGTCTCTCTTTTGATATTGGTGAGATCAAAGGGGAAATTCAGCCCAGAAACTACAAACATCACATAATTTTGGACATTTGGCCTGGATTATTTATTGTCCATTATATGTGTTATGGTTGCAGGAAAGGAAATAATAAAAATAGTGGGGTTGTGGGTAATTCTCTTCATAATTTTTTTCTTCATAATTTATTTATAATTTCCAATTTTTTACAGTGAGAATATATCACTTTTTTATGTCTTATTTAAGATTGTTGAATTGAGTACATAGTTCATTTTTCCATTCCTCTTTTCTTTGTTTTATAATAAATGCATTCATTTACAAAATATCATCTGAATACCACTTTTGCCAAAATCCATAGGTTTTGGATATGTAACATTCTCATGTTTTTAAAAAATGTCTAAGTAGTTTGTAATAAGGGTTACAAAGGTTATAAAAAAAAGTCTTTTAAAATCTTCAGTTGAATATTTGTTTTTTTTTATTGTTTTATTTTTGTGGGAGGAGGTTATCTCTTTCCTTTTGTTTTTAATTTCTAATTTTATTGAACTGTGGTCATAAAATATGTAATACATTATTTTCTTTAAAACATAATGGCTGATTTTTGTAAACATGCCAAAACTATTTGAAATGAAAGTATATTTATTTGCCCTTTGGTAGGTTCAAATTTTATGCATTTATATGCCTGTTAATTATGTAATTCAAATATTCAATATCCTCAAATACTTTTTATCTGTTTAATCTCTTGACTACTGAGAAAAATGGGTTTAAGTCTCTACCATGATGGAGTAGTCCATTTCTACTTGTATTTCTGATGGCACTTTAATGATTATTAAATCTTATTGGAGAATTGCAACTTTACAAATAAGATAATGCTGTTTTTGCTTTGAATTAGTTTTTGTTAGACATTAACATGATATGCTGTTTTAGTTTAAGAACTTACCCAGCATATCTCTGTTTCTCCCTTTAATCTCCATCTTTCTTTGTAATTGTTTTATGTCGATTTTTATACCAAATTTCAGGAGAATACTTATGATTATTACGAACATTGACGTGTTTTCTATTTTCCTTGCTCCTTCTCTCTTTCTTTCTTATTCTTTACTGTATAGCTATACTTGCCTTACTTTTTCTTCTATTGGCATATAAATATATATTCTATTTCTTTTGTTTTAGTGGTTGTCCTTATATGTTTAACAATTGTATTTAAACCAATCATTCGAAAATGCCTAGAACTTATTTGCATTTATATCTATTTTTTCTTTCTTTTTTTTTTTAAAGCTTTATTGAGATACAATTCACATACCATACAATTCAGCCATTTAAAGTGTATAATTGAATGAATTATGGTATAGTCACAGAGCAACCATCACCACAGTCAACTGTAGAATGTTCTTCTCCTTCTGGTGCCCCTATGAAGTTGTCCTAGAAGTCTCTTAAATTAGCCTTTTTTTTTTTCTTTTGCTGTTCCGACTAGGTGGTTTCTGTTACCTTGTTGTCCATATTGTTGATTCGATCCTCTGCTTCTTCTAGTCTGTTGGTGATTCATTCTAGAGCATTCTTCATTTCAGTTATTGTATTCTTTACTTCAGACTGATTCATTTATGGTTTCTATGTCCTTTTTTATGCTTGCTATCTCTTTGTTGCAGTTCTCACTAAGTTCTGTGAGCATCCTTATAACCATTGTTTTGAACTCTGTCTCTAGAAGGTTGCTTGCTTCCATTTTGTTTAGTACCATTTCTGGAGTTTCCCCTGTTCTTCCATTTGGGATGTATTTCTTTGTTTCCTCATTTTGGCTGCCTCTCTGTTTGTTTCTGTGTATTAGGTAGATCTGCTATGTCTCCCAGTCTTGGCCAGGTGGCCTTATGTAGTAGGTGCCCTGTGGGGTCCTGACACAGTCTCTCTGGTCACCTGCTCTGGGTGCTCCAGGAGTGTCCCTTGTGTGAGTTGTGTGTGCCCTCCTGTTATAGTTGAGCTTCGATTACTATTGGCACACAAGTGGGTGGGATTGATGCTCAGATTGATTGGCTTTGGGGTTTGGCCATGTCCACAGATTACAGACTGCTATGTGGGGAGGCTTAACCCCCTGAGTGGGATTCATCTTAGTGGGCTCTGGCACCTGCTGAGACTACCCTTTGTGTATGCCACTTGCGTGGCTAATTAGTGCTCTGCTGTGGTCTGAAGCCAACCTCCAAGTACATTGGCTCTGAGGCCTCTTGAGAGGGACTCCGGTGCAGGTGCAGATCAGCCACTGCCTGTGACCAGCAGGAGAATACCTGGTAGAAGCTACAAAGTAATCCACAGTCGTTTGCTGCCTGTGCTAACCATGGAGGTGTGTGGAAGAGGCCATACTGCAAACTGAGGATGGCTGCCACCAGTACAGATCCTGGGGTAACTTCACAAAAAGCCAGGACATCCCAAGGTCTGCTGCCACCTGCTGGCTCCTTTAAGGTTCAGGCAGTGATAAAACCTTGTGTAGTACATAAGTTGGGTGAGGCAGGGTCTCAGGGAGTTACTAGAGTGGGAAGAGTTGTGTTCACCAGCTTGATGTAGGCTCTGTTTCAGTGCCAGTGCTGAGCCTAGAGAGACTCAGCAAAAGTCTCAGAGCTCACAGAGGCCAATCACCCCCACCTGGGGCCTACGGACGTGATAGTTTTCCAAGAAAGAATGCAATTTTGGTGGGGCTTGCTGCTCTCGAGAAAGTGCCTGTGGTGTTGGAGGAGTGGGTTGGGGCGGGGTCTCAGTTAATCAGCAGGGTGGAGCAAGCAGAGCTCACCAGGCCAATCAGATTCAGATTTGGCTGTAAGCATAGGGGGAGGGCTCAACACAGGAAAGATGGCGTCTGCCTGCTGGCTGCATGGGAGAAGGCCCCCTCACAGGGAAAATGGCGACTGTCCTCTAGCCCTGCTCCGAAGCCACACACCTCAGTCTGCACCCTGTATGCCTCCGACACCCCCTGAGTTACTGTGCCTCCGCTGGAACCCAAGGTGAGTGCCTGTGAGCGAGTGAATCTGTGCGTGGGCTGTTTAAGAGGACGCCTGTGCCTCCTGCCGACTTTGGTCCCACCTGGATGATTGGAATCCCCACCATTTTTCACAGCCAGATGTGGGGGCTCCTTTGGCTGGCACCAGTATTCTGGGCTGGGGAGCCTGGTGTGGGAGACTGGGGTCTCGCACTCCTCTGGGGTGAACCTCCGTGACCGAGATATCCCTACCAGTTTTCAACCACCACATGGCAGTTTGGGTCCAGCCCGTTTTACGTCTCTGCCCATTCCTATCAGTCTTGATGTAGCTTCTTTATATCTTTAGTTATAAAACTTCTGTTTGGCTAGACTTTCAGATGGTTCTCCAGGTTGATTGTTCTATAATTTAGTTGTGATTTTAATGTGATCATGGAAGGAAGATGATGCATAGTGTGTATCTACTCTGCCATCTTGAATCTCTCTGTTTGTTTTTAATTATTTTTTTAATAAGACAAAAAAAATGCTTTAATCTCTCTCTCTTCCCCTCTCACGCCTGTGCTGGAGATTTCTGCACCATACATTACATGTTAAAAATCAGAAGTAAATGAATTTTAGTGGATTTTTATCTTAAATTTCTTGCAAATTTAGTATGCTCTCTTAATTAAGATGGAACAGACACTGCAGTGATTCAAGTAGAGTGATTCAAGTAGAATAATTTTTGTTTTTACTACGTCAACAGAGGAACCTGGATTAAGTTGTAAACTCCAGGAAGTAGGTCAGGTTAATTTGATACTGAACACAGCTGCCTTTCATAGTCTGGCCTTGAGAACCCACGACTTACCTTTTCCCCAACATTGCATGTGGAATGGATTGCTCTGTACTTAAACAGGTCCTCTGAGCCATTCTGATGCACTGGGGTTTGAGCACTTCTGCACTAGACCAAACATAGATAGATGGACCCCAACCCCAAGAGTTTCTAAGTCAGTAAGTTTGGGTGGGGTCCCAGAATTTTCATTGCTAATAAGTTTCTAAGGAGTACACAAAGTACTGACCCAAGGACCCTAAATGTGGATCAACTGGCCTAGTGCAATAAATTCTGAATGAAAGCCCTGGATGCTCATCTTGACCATAAGAGACTACTGGGTCCACCATTTTGTGAAAGACAGTCACCCTCCCAAGTTTCCAGTTTCCTCAAGTAAAGGGGCAGACGGAAGACCAGACAGTTTGTAGGGTCCAGCTAACTCCAGTTTGTTGGTTTTGTTTGTTTGTTTCCTCTCTCTAAATAGGCTGTGGTTTATTTTCTATCACATTTGATAAGAGTGCCTCATATTTATTACATTTATCAGTGACTTTTAGATAATTAGATAAAGATTATATTTTTTAGTATTTACACGCCAGTAAAAATTTCATACAAAGAGCTAGAATGGATTTGTTAGAAGCAAAAAAAAAAAAAAAGAAAAAAAAGAAAAATGGAAAGTAAAATTCAAACAGAATAGAGTATCTTTCATAAGTCTTGTCATAAATATTTATGTATTTAAATAATGGGCCAAAACTTTTTAATTTATTTTTTAACAGCTAAATTAAAAGAAAACAGTGAAAAGAAATACCTTAAATGCTATAGTGACCCCAAGTTGAAGGGAAATACTTCCATTCAGGGAGCCTGGTTAAAACAGAGAGAAGACTTTGGTAACAGAGCTTTTGAGGTAAACCTGAAATGATGGATATGATTTGATTAGGTAGAGATGGTAGGGAGAACATTCTAAGCAGAGGGCCCGCTGCAAACACACATATAGGCACAGAATACCTAAGGCACAACCTTGTAACCACAAGAGACCCATTTTTGTCTAGGCCAGGGATCTTACCCCCGGGGATCTTTAACAATATCTGGAGACATTTTTGGTTGTCACAACTTGGAGGGGGTGGGAATGCTACTGGCATCTAGTGGGTAGAGGACAGAGCAGAGATGCAGCTAAACATCCTACAATGCACAAGACAACCCCCCACAACAAAGAATTGTCCAGTCCAGTCAAACCGAAGTGGAGAAACCCTGGTCTAGAGTGTAGCTACTTTGAGACATTAATGGGGAATAAGATTGGGAATTAGCTTAAGGATTTTAAGTGATTTTACTTGACATAAAGGGTTGTGAGCAACTATTGAAGCTTTTTGAGTAAGAGAATAATATAATGAAAGTACCTTTTAGAAAGATGAAGTGTCAAATGCAGAATTGATTAGAGGAGTAAGAGATAAAGACAAGAGCCGGATAGATCAGTAAGTGCGGATGGCAATATTTCAGGTTAGAGGTAATAAGTGCTTGAACTTGAGAATGGAAAGGAACTGATCAATTCCAGAGATGTTACAGAAGAGAAATATACATGAGTTGGCAATTGTTTGAATCTTGGGAGTGGAAAAGGTTGCTGGAAGAGTTAAAGATGGGTCATAGCATGGCTGCAATAAGAAACAGGAGTCAGGAGAGAGGACAGGAAAGAATAGACATTGATTTTGAGGCTTGGGCAGGACATTTATAGGCCAACACATCAAATAGGCTGCTGAAGGAAGATGGATTCAAAGTAACACTTCTGTCTACATTCCTACACTCTTCCAGTTGAGTTGAATCCAAGTTACCACCCTCATTTGCAACAATGTAATCTTTTCACTCTCAGGTGGGAGGGGGTACCGGCTTGGCCCTTCAGCAATTCATCTAGAGAGACCAGCTCATCCAGTCTCACCCTAGAAGTGTATTATTGGAGTTCACTAAATGTTTAAGAGGTGTTAAGGGAAGTAATGGTTTTTGTTTACTATAAATTGTGTCTGCTTCTGTGTACGTCTTCCATGATTTCAGGGTTGTAAATTTGCAAGTCACATTTGTTTTCTGGGCATGAGTTCACATTTATGCAAATTACCTTCACATGCTGCTACATATCCACTCAAGTTGACGGTTCAGCACATCCCAACATGTACACTGGAGAGGTTTCCATGAATTACATTCTTTGTTCTAATCCTGCATTGACTCATTCTCATGTATTTGCCACCAATCCTGCTGCAACTTGACCCATGGTGCTTTGTTAACCTTGTTATATAGGCCTTACTTTACAGTGGGTTAAGAAGCTGCCCTCCCTCTCCTTTAGCATGAATG
The DNA here is from genome assembly GCF_057876585.1 of Rhinolophus sinicus. Taxonomy (NCBI): domain Eukaryota; kingdom Metazoa; phylum Chordata; class Mammalia; order Chiroptera; family Rhinolophidae; genus Rhinolophus; species Rhinolophus sinicus. Next base: position 48,966,573 of record NC_142512.1, read on the forward strand.
GAAGAAGAGGAGGCCAGGAATTAATCACTGCCCACAGCTGATGTATACAGCAGCCAGAAATAGTTATTTTGATATATTCATTAGATGAAGCCATGATTTAGTTCCTCTGACTTATGCTAATCAGCATTTCCTTATACTTCCAGCTCCAGAGAATCATGCAACGCCAGAATCCACATAGTCTATATTTTCTAGTCATATTTTTTGCCATGCAGTTTGAGTTTATGATACAAAAACAATGAACATATAAGGCAACTAAAGTCTGGTCAGCTGCAAAACTCCTTTCTATGTATGTCTCATGGACTTTCTGTTAACTGATTTGTCAAAATGCTCTACCAGTTGCAGGAAGGAGTACATATGGCCCATGAATTTTGTTAACTGGGCTGGATTTGGTACCTAAGGTCCTTAAGGTACTTATCTCCAGTTCCAACAGTCAAACTCACCCAAGAGGATGAACGTAAATCAGGGTGATCCACTGTGAAACCTGCTGACAGACTGTCTTTATGGCAAGTCCCACCCAGGAGCGGGAAAAGAGAAGGTATTTCCTTCTAGTCTACCGCCTTCCTCATGCCATGAAGGAAACAACTTCCAGACAGACAAACTGGTCAGTGCCATTGATCTGCCGTGCTTGGCATGACGACTTCTTCCAGGGGACTCATCTATCCCTCACTGACCCAGAAACTTGCATCTGTCCCCCATTGATGAAAAATTCATCTCCTGGATATATTTACCTGGCTGCCAGGCTGTAATTCCCTTCCTCACCACTTCCATTTTCCTGTGTAAACTGAGTTGTTCCCACTCCCAGGGCTTTACAGTGATCATCACAAATGCTTTTGAGGCAGCAAGTATCATAGTGGGTGGCTTAAATGTAAGAGACACAAAGAAAAGCTTCATCAACCTTAGAAAATATGGATTCTTGAAAAGCTATCGAGATTCCTTGTCTAAAGGGATTAAGATGGTGGGATGCGTGTTTTATTTACTCATCAGGATTTGCAGGCAGACAAACTTCTCCCTAAGGCTCTGGAAGGGCCTTCTAGAATGGCATATGTAACCCCTTAATTCCTTAGGGGCCTAAGAAAGGAGAAAATACCTTTAGAAATTCTTCTTTTTCCCACAGAAGACCTAATCAGTCATAATCTTTCTCCCCTCTTGTGTTTACCAATCTGGAACATCTTTTAGGAAATGTCACCTTCAAATCTAAATTCAGCAATCATTTCATAGAGATGAAATTAAAAGTATGTTGTTAATCATATCTCAGATTTATGGCAAGTGTCTCCAGTGGTCTTCCTGACCCAATGAGGCCTCCTTCAGAGTTTATAAAAAAGGACCAAAGCTCCATTCATGTTGTCCCACAGACGTTTGAAAGAAAATCATGAAAAGAGAATCAGAAATCATTGCGTTCATGGCTGAATTGGAAACTGTCTGTGGGTACCTAAAAATTATTTTAGTCCTACTGCTCCTGGGAATTGCCACTTAGGTTACCCAACTTTCTTTTCACCCTACACATGTGTTTTATGCATTCACACACACACACACACACACACACACACACACACACACACACACACACACTAGCTCTATGTAGACCTATATTATTTTCCATTGTATCTTAAACAGTTGTCTCTGTCACGCTCTTCCCTATGACAATCTTAGATGAAAAAGCTCCATTCATGTTGCACATATCCTTTCACTTGCGAATGGGAAATAGATTTATTAATTCTGTAGATTTAATGAAGTTATCTGTGGTTTCTACTAAACCTTACTTTAGTATCCTTTAGGGTCCATAATTAGTAAACAATTTTCCCTAAGAACTTCAAAATAATTCTGAAACTATCTATATTAATCCAGAAACTGTTGGGGAAAAAAAAATCCTTTGGGTCATCAATTCAGACCCTGTGAGTAAGGACCATGTCTCAGTTAATTAAACCAAATAAATCTAAACTGTCTGGCGTGTCACAATTCATAGTATCTCAGGATATAGATATGTGTTAACTAAATAGTCTGCATCTCCTATATTTACCAGACAATGAGTTAGTGTAAGTAACTAAAGATAAATATTTTTAATGGCAAGGAAAATGAATGCTCAAGGCCACCAGCCCAGCCTTTGGCAATCTTGTTAACTTTAGGTCTTCCTTTGAAAGAATTACAGGAAAGCTTAAATTGTTCAGGATCACTTGGAACAACCTTTGAAACTTACGAAAACTTTTATAAAAACATCACTTTTGAAAAGGGCCACCATGATCTTGGAAAAGTGTGGTCAATAACGTTGTTTCTGAATATTAGGCAGTTCTGGCCATTTTCTGTTTTTTTTTTCAGTAGTAAAACCTCTGAGAAGTGGATCTTTTGGCATTTTTATAAAAACAGCTTAATGAATTCTGAATGAATAGTGATGACAGAGTACAGATAAAGCTGTGTTCTGAAGATTGCAATTTAAACGTATGCATGTGCTGTGTCAAACTGTAATAGTTGCTTGAATCCCAGTGACATTGAAGTTTGAACAAAAATCATGGATATTAATAAAGTGCTTCACCTTTGATTTTCAGAGTGTTTCTACAACAATAAATTTGTCTGCAATGTCAAAAATGTTAGGTTACCTCTCAGGGGGATGTAGATTTAAACAAAAAAGATTAACAAATATATATATATATTTGTTTCTATATATATATATATATGTTTTTTACTGAGTCGTCTTGTAATTGAAATGAGATTATTTCCTGCTTTTGCTCTATTTAGTCAAATAATTTTTTAACACACCAGAAACAAAAATGAAAATAAAAGCAACTTTTCTATATGCCACATATTCTTATGAGCCCTTGACACACATGATCTCATTTAATCCTTAACAAAACCTTTGAAGTAGGTATTACCACTCTCACGTTCACATAAGGAAACTGAATCAAAGAGATTTTAAGAAACTTGCTCAAAATAAAATTTTTACTGGGGAAGCCAGGATTTTAACCCAGGTCACTTTGAGTCAAATCAATAGTAATATTACTAGCTGTTACATTACGTATGATAGAACCGCTATTTGTGACACTATATTAAATGAGGGAGGTGATATTCCCTTATTTGAGATTTATTTGGATTGATATTGATCCATATTTATTGTTTGGCTGTGTGTTGTGAATCATTAATCTTATTGCTTTCTTTGTCCACAAGGTATAGGCGTCTATGAAAAAAATTCTGCATTACCTGACTAGTATGTTAACTCTTAGTTCCCATAAGTGCTTGACTCTGGCCCTCAAATTCTCTGAGGAAGAAGAAATATCTTGCTCAGTAGAATGAGGAAGTGAACTAACCGTGATAAATATCTGCCAACACAATGAAAGTTGAATCATTCTGCATAAGGCCACTAGGAGAAACTGTACCTTCAGATCTTGAGCAATATGGCTGATTTATTTCCCCCCTAAAAGTGACAAAATCAAGATCCAACCAATGGCCGTTTTCTTAGGAAACCACAATGTAGGAGCGTGAGCTGGCCCAGGGAAAAATCACACCACAACCCAACTCTGTAGAGTCCTAGCTCAGGCCACAGAGCAACAGGAAGAGAGGGAGATCTAAGTAGACACCACCATTTCCCAAGATTCACATCCCAATTCAAAGAAATGTCTGGAGGGAGGCGAGCTAAAGAGAAGAAAAGCAGCCATCCTCTGTCAACCCATTGGTCTTGACATCAGAGTAGTGAATAGGAAACGACAACAAAAATTGTCATGGAACAGAGAATCTGTGTGATCGTCAGACCAGAGTGGGAAGAGCAGAAAATTGAAGGACATATTCCCAGAGCAGAGGGCAAATAGAATAGGCGAGGAAAAGTTCGGAGTAAGAAGCCTCTGGAAGACAGGGCAAATTGAGACGAGTAATAATAAATAATAAACCCCGGGACTTATTAGATGCTTAGTAGATATTCCTAGGATGATTGAAAGACGAAAGGAGAGAAAGAGGGAAGAGGGGAGGAAAGCAGATAAGTGACAAGCAAGTGGCAGACACCTACCTATCCTTCCTTTTTTCCGTATTTACACCTTGCTGCGTATAGATTCAGTCTGTTTCTTTTTTTGTTTCTCTACCAATCATCTAGACCCCATGTAATATCCTGGGTGTATCTACATCTGGGCCAGAATGGTACATTCTGTTCTATCTTTGACTCACAGGACACACGGCACTTGTCTAGGTCTCCTGAGAAGTCCTAGCCTAATCAACAGATAGAACTCCTCTTTCACACTTCTTTGAGCAATCGTTAAAAATAAGTGAAATAAAGTTGATTTCAACAAAGGTGCTATCTTTGGATTCCATGAGGGTGAAATAGAAGAATATGTATTTACATTTTAATTGGTGTCAATATAGATATTTATATTGGTGTCAAAGTTAGAAACACATTAACTTTTAAATCCATGCATTCTAAAAGTGATATATGTCTTTTTAATACCTTTTACGGTTTCCGAAACTTGCTTTGGCTCAGTTCTCTCGTGTATTAAATGGTGATAATAATATCTAACATGCAGGGCTGATGTAAGGACATAAAAGAACTATACAAAACATTGAGTACAGTGCTCGGTATATTCTAGGGTCTAACTTCCCCCATTTAGACAAGACCCTAATTTAATTATATTTGCTATGTGTTTTTCCCAGAGTACTTAGGAACCATTTTTTTTTTTGTAAGTCACGTTGAAGTACTTGAAAGTTATAAAGCAGAGAAAGTAAAACATTTCTAAAATGTTTGAAACAATTCATTAAGCTTAAAAAAAATTACTGCCTGAAAATAAAGGGTTGTATGGCTAGACTGAAGGCATAGTATACTCGTATGTTTGTTCCTTATAGCGTGAACAAAATCCAGAGTTATTTTTTTCTCTGACTTCCTATGCTTTCATTCACTTGTCAGTGTCAGAGATTCAGAGACTGTGAATCACATTCAGTCACTGATAAAGGAACACATTCTAAGTTGGGAAAGTTGCAAGAGGGTTTTTTTTTTTAATCAATATTTTTATTATAATAAAATATGTATAAACAAAATATTCCATATCAACCACTTTCAAGTGTATGATTCAGTGACATTAATTACATTCACACTATCATGCAACCATCACCACTATCTGTTTTCAAATCTTTTTTTTAAATTAAAGTTTATTGGTGTGACAATGATTAGTTTAGTTACATAGATTTCAGGTGAACAATTCTGTATTACCTCATCTATATATCACATTGTGTGCTCACCACCCAGAGTCAGTTCTCCTTCCATCACCAGGTATTTGATCCCATTTACCCTGATCTACCATCCCCACCTCCTCACCCTCTTACCAAGCCATCCATGATGGTGGGAAGAACTGCCTACAAAGGGCCATTGGGCACAGAAAAAGTGCTATAACAGTGAAGCCGTCATGAGGTCACTAGGACCTCAGAAGGGAAGAATCTATGACTTGCCTTTCAGTCTGTGTTTCTGGACTGGCTCTCAGTGGGGGCAGTACCACTTTCCTCAGGTGTCGGGAATATGTGTGGGTATTTTTGAATTTCACAGTGACTGGAAGTTATTTCTAGTTATTTCTAATATTTAATGCCAGGGAGCCTGGGATGCTACATACACTAGGGAGCCTTCAAATGAAAAAACATATCTTGTTCAGTTTTCATTCCCATGCCTTTAAAAATACTATCATAGACACATATGCATGTGTACCTACATATATATCTGCATAATATACACATTGCATATATGTATGTAGGACAATATCCATCTCAAGATGTTAATGTAAGTAAACGCAGAGAATGACTGAGGCGCATACAGCTGAGCTGTTCAGGAATTAATCTTGTCTGAGTGTTGATTGTCAAATCATTCTCCCAAGGTGAAACTCTGGGGAACAGAACTGCTTGTCCTCACCACACCCAACCTCCGTTAAATATTTAGAATGGCAACAGGTATCTCAGAATCATAACTTGCTTATTAGTTTTTCTCTGACCTCAAGGTTTAAAGGTTCTCCCTCAAAGAAGCCATTGTGAGAAGGCCACTTTGGGGAGGTAATACATCTTTGTGTGCGCCTACGCGCATCCTTTAGGAATGGGTGCTTTTTAAAGTAAGATTTTTGTAGGTGGTTCTTTTTTGTTCTGACATTGCATTTATATTGGGTTCCACCCCCACATTCTCTCAGTTAGTTGCATTTTCAGAAAGCCAACTCATAAAAAGATATGTATTTTTCTTTGTCCTATACTGGGGTGGGACCTCTTCTTATTTATATACACTGTCATAAACAGATGTTATAGAAACACATACTCTTATTTTTGGTGGCAACCTGTCTCTCCTAACTTCATGCAGACCTGAAGGAAATTATATCCTAAGAAAATGGAAGCCTGCAATACATGGGTGAATACTCCACTCAAAGAGTATTACTCAAGATCTGTATTGCTCAGGAGAAGCACTTTGGAGTCCCTGGGCAAGGAAAGTTTGCTTTGCATTTTCTCCCCTCAGGTAGAGCCACCTCCTGATTCTTCCCAGCCAAAATTTTTAACGTCAAAGAAAAAGAAATGGAGTTTGATGAGAAATATTTTACTGGGGCGGGGGGTAAGTTACAAATTGGGAGACATTTTTTTTAATATGGATCAAACTCTTGCTTGTTGTCAGAATTAGCATTACAAGTATTGAGCAGTTTGTGTGTTGCCCAATTATATGGCAGGCTCCAACTGTCGACAAAAATGTCCTTAGATCATCTGTACTTTACTGAATATGAATCTTTGTATTATTATTTTATTTGGGAAAGATACAAGTAAACGTGCTTCTATGTATTTCTAACCGTATCAATACTAAGTGCTTTATTCATTAGAGTAAGAATATTCTCTACATCTAACATGAGCATATTTCCCTCACAGTCACTCTCCATTAGACAAATCATAGTATGTTTTTTGAGACTTTATTATTTTTTTAGAGCAGTTTTAGAGCAAAATGGAGAGGTAGATACAGAAATTTCCCATGCATGCCCTGTCGTTACACTTACTAGTCTCCCCCGTTATCAGCTAGAGATACATTTGTTAGAATCGGTTAACCTACTTTGACCCATAATGACTGACCGTTCATAGTTTACATTAGGGTCACTCTTGCTGTTGTATGTTTATGTTGTATGTTACAAGTATTACAGCCTTGTAATACTTGTATTCTAAGGCAGATAATTGAGTTCCCGCGATCACATAAAGTCAGAAGTGTCTCAAACATCTACCTATTCCGTGATTAAAGTTACGTTAATAATCAGAATTTCTACTTCATTTGTCAGACACTTTCTATTTTAACCTACTTTCATGTTCAGTTACACTTCCTGGTTTTATCTCATATTGGAAGTGCCAAGATGTAGCAAGAAAGGCCAGCTGCAGCCTTACCAGAAACAAGAAATAATGGTTCATAAGAACATAAATCCCTGATTGTGACATTTCTAATCCAGTTGCACAAATTTAGCAGTTTTTAATTCAAACTTCTCCATGTAGTCTCACGCTACTGTGTGAAACAAACAAACAAACAAACAACAAACAAACAAACCCATCCATGGTTTTGTTTACTTTAATGAAGAGATGATAAGAGAGAAGAGGCATTAGAAGTACTTTGGAATACCCACTGCTGGGTAACTGGGAATGTCTTAGTGTCTTGCCTCACCCTTCTCTGTCCTACTCCCTCCTCTCAGGACGTGGCTCACACAACTTATTTCTGAGATAGTAAATAAAGGATCACACCTATTTATATGAACAAATACATATTGGAGTATCAACTCTTTCCCTTGGGACATACACACCATTTTTTAACATACTGTATCTGATAACCAACAGAAGTAATCATGATTACCACCGTATCTAATTTGGTAGCAAACAGATCCTCCTTGATCTGGGAGCGTAAGTGTCTATTTATCGAAATAAAAATATTAAGTTGTTATCATCCTATTTTGCCTGTAGAGAGGGTAAGCTAAAAGACAGGAGGCATTTTTTTCCTCCAGTGAATTCTAGTGTCGTTCTATGACCTCAGATTATTAAGAACAAACTCCTTCTTTATAAAAAGTTTAGGAGTCATATTCTGAGAGAGTGCTTTAGATTTTATCACAAACTAGTTTGTACACATAATTTCACCTAAATATTAAAACCAAAGTAAATTTCCACCATACTGAATTGGGCCTACTTTCTAGGTCACTTTAAAAGCAAGACAGGGCTGATTTCTTTGGTCCTTTAGAAATAAATTTTAATTGAATTTCATTGCATTCACATGGTAGTTGATTTAATGTCCATCCTAAAATAAGAACAAACAGGGGTAAGCTGCTGAGTTCAGGTAAATATACGCTTATATCGAGAGCCTCTTAATATAACATTTATATTCTCTCAGGGAACCACACTCAGAAGTAAACTGACAAAGTAGACTGGCTTTAGATTTGAAGTTCATCCCCAGTGGCAGAAGGACAGAAGTCGGAGACTGAGAATACTGATCAACAAGATAGAAGACTGGTGGGGCAGGGGGAGGGGAAGGAAACACAAAAAGACAGAGAAAGTGCCATTTCCTAGGAGTCAAGAAGTATTTTCAATTTAAAATCGAATAATCACTTTTTATCTTCTCACACCACCTGAACCACGGGCAGAACTGTGAACTACAAAGGGCAGCGTATCAGGACTCTTAGTGGTAACAATCTGGTCCTTTCCTCTTGTCGTCTTTAAGTTGCTGTCCTCCTCAGGCTTACTATGTTTGCATTCTAATCACTGTCGCGTTTCTGGCAGGGCCCTAGCGTGAATTTCATGTTTCATATCCTCTGGAAATCTCAAGCCCAAATAACTAAGACCCTGAGAAGGTTGTAAGGTTTTCAGTAGTTAGTAGAATAAGGCATTTGCTGCATCTGCGCCATTCAAACCAGTTTGACCGAATTCAGTGTTCACAATTAATCGCATACAACCCAAAGAAGCGGTGCCTTTAGTAGATGGGACACTAGACACAGAATGTTTCACTTTGCAAAATATGGCCGTGTAGATACAGGGCTATCGTCTAGCGCCTCATTTCCCAAGTTACTGCTCTTTCAGTCGATAACATCACTGTCGGCAGTTTATCCAGTGCTTTTGGCCTCGCTTACCTTTGAAAACGGCAGGGTCGGGCTTCTAAGAAGAGTTATAAGGTGGTTATAATACAGGTATTTATTCTGGCTGTCTTGCATCGCCTCTTACAAAACAACTATATTGAGGGAAAGATTTTACCAGTCTTAGACTCAGTAGTTTGGTACCTAAATGCAATTCAAATATCCTCACAGTTCTTCACATAAGCAAAAAGAGAACATAGATCTGAATTAGTGCTATAATTAAAATACCTAATACAGTAGGTGTGTGTGTGTGTGTGTGTGTGTGTGTGTGTGTAATTCCAAAAATATACCCAAATGTTCATGGTGCTCATCTCTGGGTGATGGGGCTATGAGTAATTTTAGGTTCATCATGAAACTTGTATGTATTTGCCATGTTTTATGATGATTAACAAGTTAACATTATCAGGACAAAACCTAGACTTAGGGTGTCATCAGCGAAATACAATTAGTATTTATTCTCCATCTCAAGCCCCTAATTTCATATTCAAACACCAGATTATTTGTCAGAGGTGTGGACTGCTCTCCAATCAATAGAAACCCACAGTAATATATGATGTGTAAGAAAGAGGAAAGGCAAAGCGCGGAGCGGTAGAGGAAATTATAACCACACAACGTTTAAAAACACCTGCAGCCACTGAGCAAGTGTGTTTTTGTCTAACGAAAACGGGGTTCCTCAGCCTTTTAAGAGTGGTACCCATAAGTGTGAATGTGACCTAGAAGACAGATTGCTGTTTTAATAGAAAATCTGAGAGTCGATAGAGGTGGATTGAAGCGGTGTGTGGAGATGAATTTAGCCAGCCTCTGCCAGTGCTAATTATATATCTGTGATTTCATTTATGGAGATAATATTCATTTGTTTTACTTTCGATCTTTAATGTTTATTCTCGTTTCTCAATCTTTGAATTCTAGACTTGGTAGACTTTTCCCAAAGCCTGGTATTGACAAGATCAGCTCTCTAATCTGTAGAGGGCATGTAATGATGACCATGCTAGAGTCTCTCACATCTCACCTGAATTTCTTCCATGTTCTTCCTGCTTCCTGTCCCACTCCAACTAGCCCTGTGTGTGTGTGTGTGTGCCAGTTTATTTTTCTTTAACACAAATCTTCTGCAATTCCCCTACATACTAAAACCTTCCATGGCTGCCCATGACCATGTAAGAAATCCAACAGTTATCACTGAAGTTACTGTGAAGTTAACAGTTTTGATCATCTCCATCTTGCTTATGTTGCAAGATTTTCTAAGTATAGTGGGTGCTTTCACATGTTTCTGCTTGTATGTGTTGTGTGTGTTAGTACATGTTTATTGTTCTTTCTGGAATGTCCATCCTTTACAATTCTGGGTCAAACAAGGTCCCACTTTTGCTGTGAAACCCAATGCTATCTCTTCTGAAATGATTTTCTTTTCTTCCTTGAGCAGAATTATTTCCTCATTTGTACCCCTACATAAATTTATATGAATTTTTAAGATAGCACTGTTTGAAAAGTGAGAAATGGAACAAATTCTCAGGGTCCAGAGCAATGCCCCAAACAGTTAAGTTGTGCAAATTCTTTTAAATTTAGCAAATGCTTATATCACTCTTATTATGTTCCAGGCTCTGTTGTGTTTACAAATATTAACTAATTTGATCTTCACAGAAACTAATGAGATAGATACTGTTACTATTCCCACTTAATCGATGAGAAAACTTCGATGCAGAGAGTGCTAGTACCTTGCTCGGTGTCACACAGAGGCCAGGATGTGAAGCTAGACAGTCCAGCTCCTGAGTCGATAATCTTGCCAACTTCAGCACTCTGCCTTGTCCTTCAAATGAACGACAGTCATAAGGGCCCGGGCAGCAGCAGTAGAACTTCAGACTAATGAAATCATTACACAGTAATTAGGAGGGCATCAGTCTCCTTATTATTCACTAGAGCATATAGCCAGAGTGTCGTAACTAGAAGTTTCCTTTGAACCACAAAGCTTGATTCAGGCAGCTGCTCAGAGTCACATGGTTTTATGATCCCTTCATCCATATAGTGCAAAAACCAGAACATCCCGTCCCCACTGAAGCCAGTGTCTCCCCAAGTGGAGGAGATAACCAGATCCCATTAAGCTTTATGAAGCCACGTGCTAAGTAGTACTCAAGTTGCTCAGAGACTAGGCGTTCTTCTAGCTTTTGGTTGCCCAGGGTATTTCCTGGGGCAGAGCTCAGCAGTTGAAAGTCCAAGACTTGGGGGTGACGTTTTCCCTTCCTGGACCATTTGGCTCAGAGATAGTTAAAGACGTTATATGGTTTAACAGGCTGTACATTAACCATGATCTTCTTGGATATGTTCCTTTTCTGATGGAATGGCACCACTGCAGAATCAAGCACCTTAAGTGAGTATGTAATATATAGCTTTATGGCTAATAGGTTTGGTCAGTAAGTAATGGTGTATTTCAGCACGTAGGTTACTGTTCCTTTGATAATTGCTGAGTTAAATCAAAAAAGGAATCATTGCTTTACAAACTTTCATGTTTTAGCTTTGTTTTTTCCTTCTGATTACAAAAGTAATCATTTCAAAAACAATATATTCATTGTATACTTACTAGTGAAACATTATAGGAAAACATAGCATAAACTATAAAAGGCCTCTATACACAGCTTCTCAAAGAGAACTGTAACTAATAGTTTGGTACACTCCACTAATTTTTAATACACACATTTATACACACATATATTTATCATGTAATTATTAATCATTTTAACCTATATTAGATGATATTTTAAATACTGTTTTGAACTTTGCTTTTTACAGAGTACCAATTATTGGGTGCTAAAGAACTCAGGAAGTATTACATCACATAATTTCTCTTTTATATGGGAATCTGATAGTTTAATATCATTTAATTTCGTGTCTCTAAAATGTTCTGTATTCAAACTAAAACCACTTTTAACATGACAAAAATATTTGCTCCCTAAGTAACTGAAATGACAGTTTCTTTAAAATTCTTCCATATAATTCTTGGAATGTTCTTTACCACTGAATTGAACCAAAAAATTGTACAGGAACTGTGCGAGTCCTCTTTACTTTAAAGACATGCACCAAATCTATCAGTCACACTTGTTCACCAGGTTCATCCACATTACTTATTTACTTATCTGCATATGCATTTCAAGACCTTTCCATCTTAAGAGCTCTAACATCTAACATTAACCACCCCCCCAAATAAACAACAACAAAAAACCCTTGTATAAGTTCCTATTAAACTTTCATGGCAAATAAGTTTAATAATTTAACACACACACACACACACACACACACACACACACACACACACACGATGGAAAAGAAATGCTTCTATGGATAGAACAATGACCAGGGTTTACAATGGATTATTCTCTTATTAGGCTCTTTGACACCTTCCATAATTATTTTTTAAACATTTCCTAACATCTGGAAATATTATTTCCATACGGGGTAACTCTCCCTTAAAGACAGGCAGAAAAATTCCGTTCACCACGAGAAAAGAGTGAACAGAATAATGAAGGGATCATACATACCAATTAAAGAATATGGGCATATCTAGCCTCCATAACAGAATAATAGACTAGATCTTTTCCCCCCTCCTCACTGCCTCTCTTCTTCCTCTTCTCTGTGTCTCCTTTTCCTTTCTCTCTCTCTCAAGTTTGGGGCTTGGCCGAAAGCAGAGCAAAAACAGAGAAGTTGTACTGGGATCATGTTAATGACTAAATTTAACCATGTAAATCGTTAACTTCCTTCCTTCTCTCTCTCTCTGTCTCTCTCTCTCTGTCTCTCTCTCTCTCTGTCTCTCTCTCTCTGTCTCTCTCTCTGTCTCTGTCTCTCTCTGTTTCTGTCTCTCTGTCTCTCTGTCTCTCTGTCTCTCTCTCTCTCTGTCTCTCTCTCTCTCTCTCTCTCCCCCCACACACACTTTCTTCCATGAGGGCCTAAATTAAAAGTAATGGGAAGAGATCTGAAGGAACCAGATTTCAATATTAGGCACTATATTTGCAGTCAGATATGTACATAAATAAAATTGGTTGTATCGAATGGTAATGAGCTTGCTAATGATACTGTGAACAACATAAAAAAAATGGCTAACACGTATTGAGCACTGTCACGTCCAGAACATGCGTTACTGCATTTAATCCTTACAATAACCTCATGAATGAGCTATTTTTGTTATCCCCATTTTACAGACTGGGAAATGGTGATATTAAAACTTTTTCAATGTTTTACATGTGATTGACTTGAATGTAAGGACACCCTGTATTGCAGGGGGTGCATCTCACACTAGAGACGGAACTCGCAAGTACTTTGCTGTGCTGGATGGTAGTGACTCATCTATTACTAAATGAGGTATTGAATCATCTGGATAAATATTTAGTAATCTCCCCAGAATATGCTAAGAGCCATTTGTGATCATAAGAATGCAGTGTGAGTCAAGCAGCTGGTGAACTGTTGGGTCAGAATTCACCAGTTTCATCATTTATGACCAGTAAACACAAAGGTCACAATTTCTGGGTTGGCAAATTTAGAAGCCTTCTTCAAATGCCTTCATAATTATTAAGAATTCCCCCTCCCCCTACACACACACACATACACACACACACACACACACACACACACACACACGCTCATTTCAGACACTGTTTCTCACTCATGGTACATGGAGCATAGCTAAAAAACAGTGGCCTTTGGAAGATTCCGTCACCATTGCAGAGCCAGTACACGAAAACTTTGCTTGCCTTCAGAACTCCCTCTTTTCAAGTCTTTCTTGTCATAGTGACAAAAAGTGCAGCTGCTCATCTTTCATGCTGCTCCATTCTGTTCATTTGAAATAGGCAATTCCGAGGACCACAGCAGTGCAGCAGCTGTGGTAGACCAAATCTCTGCCTTAGATTGTCTTCGGAACACAAGACATTGGCCTCTCAAAAGAGTTCATTAGCCAGATGAGTCAATAAATTACAGCATTTTATTATAACAATAAATAAATGAAATATAATAAATTATACAATAAGTTATTTAATGTCAAGTTCTCTAAGTGTGTAGTGACTTTTCAACATGCATAATATATGTCTCTTCTGAGATATACAGAGGGTGCCAGAAAATGTAAACATATTTTAAGAAAGGAGAAAACTATTAAAATTGTAATACTCAATATATACCGATAACAAAAGATGAACACAAGTCGCATTTGACTTCTGCAATTACAAAAGGTGCTCAAAATGGTTACCATCAGGGTCCAGACATTTCTGATTATGGCGAACTAGTGCTTGAGCAACGTTGACCAAAGTGTCCACTTGTATACATTTTTTTGGCACCCACCGTGTATTGGAAGTCTCTGTATTTCCTTTTGTCTATGTTCTGGGTATGTAAGGATATTGCTCTGTGTGTGTGTGTGTATTCAATGATATAAGTGATACATTTCTTTCTTTTTTATTTTTACTGGAGCATAATATTTCTGAGAGGGTCTCATCGAGTGTGTAGTTCCTCCCTGTGCTGGGAAAAGTTCTAATCAAACAATCTCTCAGAACTTGCAGAACTAGGACGAGAATCAGTGGAATTCTTCATCAGACTTTAAAAAATATACTTAGACTTTTGAATCTTGGACAGCTGCTGATTCAAAATTCTGAAAATCCCTTCAGTCTACCAGGACTAGTTTACATTTGCATCTGTTCTACCAAATAAGTTTGTATGTGTTTATTTTGTATGGATTCACTCTCCATACCTCCCAAGGAACTGACTGCTTAAAGAAACATGACACGAAAGCCTTTAGTAGCTCTTGTGCATTTGATTATTTTTATGAATGGTACCTTTTCATTTCACAAGATGATTTTTACTGATTCTTGAATATGTTTTCAGATGTAGTTATGAGTGTTAAAGTCAGTTCCAAATCCTGGATTTTAGATAAGTTAACAGTGATGCAGTCCTGATAGCTTGTGATTACCCCGTCTCTTCTCTGGCAGCCCCAGGCCATTTTCCATGCCATTCAATTAAAGGAGTTTCCATTATGACTAATTTAATGTGCTCTGAAGATCTCTCATCATATGGTTCAGTGAGGCATTATTTTAAAATAGAAGTGCCTATAAGAAAGCTGTTTATTTTCTTCCTTTTGTGACATGTTCCTTTTAAGTTTGTGTACACCACTCAGACACCGTCCACTTTATTCCTTGATTCCTGATGGTGTCTGTAATTCTCTACCTCTATAAGGTCAACCTTTAAAGTTGAGATAAGAAAAGGAACAGGAAGATTTGTAGATATTTCAGAGCTTAAGTAAGAGGAAAAAAAACACTTATGCCTGGCCGCTTTATTCTCTCTCTCTGTGTCTCTCTGTCTGTCTGTCTCTCTCTCACTCTCTCTCTCTCTCTCTCTCTATATATATATATGTTATATATATAAATATAAAAAATATATATTATATATATGAATTAAAAATATATATTATTTATGTATATAATATACAAATAATATATAATATATTATATATTTTAAATTTATATACATATTATATTTATAAATAATATATATAATATATATTATATATTATATATAGTATATATAGTAGCATATCTCTCTCTATATATTATATATACTGTATATATATACAATATATATAGTACATATAGTAGCATATCTCACTTTTCCATTCAGAAGAAGACACTTAAAATGCAACATTATTTAAAGAACTATAAAGGGGTAAAATAGTTTACTCAGACCCCAAACTTTCCTATTGACTTGGCAAGATGTCAATAAATTCCTTAATTAATACTATTCGGTGGTAAGAAAAGATGATATAGGAACATTTGTGACAACATGGATGGATCTTGAGAGTATGATGCTAAGCGAAATAAGTCAGACAGAAAAAGCAGAGAACCATGTGATTTCATTGATATGTGGTATATAAACCAAAAACAACAAAAGAACAAGACAAATGAGAAACAAAAACTCACAGACACAGACAATAGTTTAGTGGTTACCAGAGGGTAAGGGGGGTGGAGGGTGGGAGATGAGGGTAAGGGGGACCAAATATAAGGTGATGGAAGGAGAACTGACTCTGGGTGGTGAACGCACAATGGGACTTATAGATGATGTAATACAGAATTGTACACCTGAAATCTATGTAATTTTACTAACAATTGTCACCCCAATAAATGAAAAAAAAAAGAAAGTTCAAAAAAATTCCTTAATTAATTATGGTAAGTGATTAAAAAGATATCAGTAAATATTTCACCTATATGAGGTTGAAATTATTTTAGAGGATTTATTAAAATCAGTAAATTAATAGAGAATGATAGCTGAGTTCCCAATATACATAAAGGACTGATTAAAAAATATTCTAACCTAAACTGAGATCCAGTTCTCAGTTTCATAAGAAATACATAGAACGTGGTGAGTTAGGTCAATGTACTCCTTTGGTTAAAAATGGATCTCTCTCTCATACTTGGAAGATATTTACTGTAGTTATCTGTATAAAGCCTGAGAGACATATAAAAAATAATTGGAAAACAATTTTTTTATTGTGATAAGCACCTTTTTCTGAATTACACAGATTTAAGTTTTGCTCCAGAAGAGAAGAAAGCGTGATTAGCTCAGATTCATGATTTTCCTTTGAAGCCAATGTCATTGCCAACTGGTTACCTCTGAAATCTTCATTGCCAAACTTCCTTGTAAACTGAGAAGCTTCTCCATTTCTGACGTGTACAGCACTGAAACATTCTTTGGCCTCCAATTATTCTCCACCTAGAATTTCTTTAGCAAACCTGTCATATCCAAAGGTAAAGAGGTCCTTAGATACCCTCATAGTAGGTAGCTAAGAAAGGAAACGGAATTTTGTATTGATGTTCTCCCTTTCAAGTTTAAAAAGGGATAAAACAAATTTCTACATGAAAAGCTCTTTGTGTTTCCTCGGCAAATAGATGTAATCTGGATGACACATTTGCTCAAATCTCTTAAATCCTAGAGATCATAAGCCATTTCAAATGACAATTGTTCTAAATAAACATATTACTCACAAGGCATATTTTCTATTTGCTCTACCTGTTCAGTTTAGTTCGCCTTTCAGCAATTGGTAGTGTTCTCCTGATATAGTAAACCATTAGATGACATGTATTAGGTTACTTTCTCAATATTTCTGAACAGTTTGTCCTGACTTCAGAATGGCACATTTAAAAAACAAATCCTCTTCACGCCATGTCACTCCTGTGTTGCATCATGTAATAATCTATCCCTGTGAATTATATTTCAGTGGTGATATTAATATCATATACGAACAAGTTACTCCACAGTAACATTTGGCTGCAAATAACTCCAGTCTACCACACCAAGTCTATTTCCATTTGTAATATAACTTTTAAAAATGGTTTAAGTATAAAGAGCTACTACACTCTCTTTATTTCCCAACTCACCTCTCCAAAAAGACGCCCCCAGGAAATAGAAATCAATTTACAACACAGATTTTACTGACAGAATTTCCTTCCTTCCTTCCTTCCTTCCTTCCTTCCTTCCTTCCTTCCTTCCTTCCTTCCTTCCTTCCTTTTTTCCTTCCTTCCTTCCTTATTTTTTTTTATTAGTTTCAGGTGCACAAAGCCCTGTACTAGTTAGACATTTATCATTTATATCCCTCACACAGTGACAACCCCCCACCCACTAACCACTACCTCTCTGACTTCGCACACAGCCATTGCATTTCCACTGTCTCTATTCCTAATGCTGTACTCCGCTCCTTATAAAAAAAAAAAAAAAAAAAAAAAAAAAATATATATATATATATATATATATATATATATATAGATATATATATATATATATATATATATATATATAATTGTAGTTGACATTTGTTATTGTCCAGCTTCAGCTTCAGGTGTACAGTGCAGTGATCAGGCATCTACATCATCCCTGAGGTGATCTCCCTAATGAGACAAGTGTCCATTGGATACCCTACAAAATCTTTACAACATTATTGATTACATTCCCCAAATTGACTTTCATATCCCCGTGGCAATCTTGTGGTTACCAACGGTGCTTTCTAATCCCCTCAGCTTCCTTCTTATCCCCAACCCCCCCGCCCCGCACCCATCTAACAACCCTCAGTTTTAAAAAATATGGAACACTTCACGAATTTGCGTGTCATCCTTGCACAGGGGCCATGCTAATCTTCTCTGTATTGTTCCAATTTTAGTATATGTGCTGCTGAAGCGAGCACCCTTCCTTCCTTCTTGATGAATAATTGAGTAAAAGATTCTTTATATGACAATAAATATACATACTGGAAATTTCACTTTGTCTTTAATTTCTCTATTATATTATTAAATAGAAGCAGTGACACAATAAAACATGGCTTTTTATTAACCTTAGACTGTCCATTTTCAGATGGAGTTCCTTTGGAAAGAGATAGGAAAAGAGTCACACTAAGTGCGGAATACCCCAATTTACTGGGGCATTCCCTGGTGTCAGGCAAGGCGTTAAATAGTAAACTCACTCAGTGATATTCTTGTTTGGCTTCAACACACCAAACCTAGAAAGTTCTTAGCACAGAACCTAGAATTGGGTAAACATTGATTATAATTAACATTTTATAGGAAAAAATGTGTTGTTTTGTAGACAATAAGCTATATATTTTAGATGTACTCTATTGGAAAACATGCTTATTTCCTTTAAAAAAAAAAATTTCCTTAAAAGGAATTTCCTTAAGTTGCCAATGTTGGGGACCCTCTCTGTCCCAGAATACTATTCTAAAAACCTCATGATCAAAGTTATGAGTAAGATATTGTTGAGGACTGAAAAGTATTCAATCTTCCAACCTTATGTATATATAGATCAGAGAGCCTATAAACTATTGTCTGCAGGTCAAATAAGACTGTTTTTGTAAACACTTTATTTAAACACAGCCATAGTTTTTGTTTATATATTGTTCATGTTGCTTTTGAGCTACTATTTTAGAGTTGAATGGTTGTTACAGAGACCAATTGTGGCCTACAAAACCTAAAATACTTGCTATCTGGCCCTGTAAGCAAAATGTTTGCCAACACCTGGTAGAGATAATCTGCTTCTATTGATTTCACTGAAAATTAAATGATTTATTCAGCAAATATTTAGCGAGCATGTATAAAGTTTCAGACATAGAAGATAAGCAAATACTTTCCATACAGAGCTGAAAGTTAGTCCAATGGAGGCAGAAAAAAAGAGAACACATTACTCTATACTCTATACTTACTATTTTTTTTAAGCACCTAAGTATGTCAAGGATTCTCCTTACTAAGACTTCTGAGAAAAGAATTTTCCAATTCACCTCACATATGGGACTGAGTTTTGGCAGAACCTCTATCAAAACTTGACTATCGTTTGGGGCAAACCGAGCAATCAAGATAAGAACTTCTCTCCATTTTGGCAAAGGAGAGGAGAATATTTCCACTTTTGACAAATCAACAGGCACAAAATTCACATTTTTTTCCACGAGACAAAAATGAATCTGAGGTGTTAAGAGCATGATCTTAATTGCTGGAGAACCATTCACTCCCTTACAACATTTCCACCATTGAATCTCAGAGTTGTACACAGCAGGATGGGCATAGATTACGATTTTATAAACAACCAAATGATCTGTTCCATCCAATGCAAACAAAGTGATAGGAATATGTCCAATGCTAGTATTCATTTGGTTTAAAACTAAGGCTCACTATTCTGAGGGGCTGCCCACCAGTGGGGTAAGTCACCTGTGTCATAAACAATATCAGTCAAGTGTACTGTGCTTCGCCCATGTGATAAAAAGCAAGAATCGAGGTCCTGTGTTTTAAAAAATATTAATAGATGTACAGTCAAGTTCATGGGCTACTCCTCTCATTTACAAACTAAAATCACTCCCAGAGACGTGAGCCAGCCAGTTAAATCTTTCTCTGCCAGAGCCAGTACCATGTAGTGCTCTGAGGAAAGCCATTAATCGGTATTGTTATAACATGTCCCTTGACTCCGTTGTTTCAAGTGGAAGGTGACATCAAGAATAATTATCATCTCACAGAGTACTTTGAAATATTTAGGTACAATTTTCAAAATCAGAGAAAATATCCCCCAAACTCCTGCAGGCATTTTCAGCCACATGCTGTGTAAACTAGCTTTCATGAACTTTGGCATTACATTAATGAAGACTATACCAACAAAAGTACATGGTTTTCAGAGATGAGATAAATAAAACATCACTGGGAATATGTATATTTTATTTGAATTCCTGCCATCAATAGATACTCTTACCATCTATAGACATACTGAGTTGGAGACACAGAAGAGGACGATATTGCTGCTCCCACACCCAGAAGCATTCTCTAAGGATCAGCTCTCCTTTATCTTGTATTTTGTTTAAGAGATATAGATAGGGAAATTAGTTTCAGGAAGCATGGGCATTTAGCTTGTCCTAACCCCTCAAAGCCTTCGGGTTGGCCTAGCAGCCCTCTGACCCTACCAAAAGCCAATTATCTTGAATCCAAGACAAATACAAACAAGCAAAAGGCAGTTCCCTAACATCTGTGGGATACAGGGTGAGCCATGGACCGTAGGTCCAAATACGTAAATTATAAATCAAGCTAAAAATGATTAAATAATTTTCTACTTAACTATCTTGACAAATACAACTTCTTTATGACTTGGATTGCCAAGTTTGAATCTAGAATTTTCAGAACTCTGTGGAGTTCCTCACTGGTGTTGAGAGTGAGGAAGCGTGAGTCTCCAGTACCACGCCCACACCTCAGGTCTCTAACTACTCTTGTTTTTGACCCAAACCAGGAAGGGACTTGCAGGCATGTGTGTAGATATCCACTCATGAGGTGTAAGGTCCTCCACACTCCCCAACATCTTCTACCCAGTCAAATGGCTACCTCTGTCTACTCCTTGGACCTAGGGACATGCCTATGGGTGATGGCCTCGGGACGACTGACCTGGAAGCAGGTCACAATTATTTGAGCAGGAACCTCCATGGTTCAGGATACCTGGAATATAGTCAATAAGAGAAGTGTAGTTACTAGGGGAGCCTATCCCCTCACTCACTCCTTGCTCCATGGACATGGGTGCATCCAGACCAGGGACAGATGGGTTCCTCTAAAGTATAACCTTAGCCCAGTGGCCGGCTAGTCTTGCCCAAATCTTACCACTCGTGTGTTTCTATGACAGAAATACCTACCTTCACGATCTCCCATCATGTATTTTCTCCTTGCCTTTAAAATATAAGTTAGAAAATATTGAACTCTCAGCTAGAGTAAAAAAGGTCATTGTTATAGTATGCTATTGAACAGCATTTCATACTAACATAAATCAGGGACTAAAGGGATAAGATCAAATCAAATCGCCTGTGCCTTCTGAGAGTTATTTAATTTAGCATGGATCAATGCATATAGGTCAGAGCCAAACCTCCAAGGACTCATCTTCATCCCAGATAAGAGTTTTATTGTACTTTGCGAGATGCCCTATACATATGATGCATGACGTCTTTATGGGAATATACTCTAATTTAGTCTCTCTGTTCATACCAACGTCCCATACGTCAGACTGTTTACTTCAAAATGAAACTCTGATGTGCTTTTTCAGAGAGGAGCTCCCTGGGGTTTATTCTTGGCCCTCTTTCCTTGCCGTGATCCTCTTGACCTTTTCTAAGAAAAATCTTCTCCAGCTCTTTTTTAATAAAGTTATACCACTGATATCAGAATGCTCTGTGTCTGGAAAAAAAAAAAAAAAAAAGCCAATTCACGGAGAATCTTCACGTTTCACAGAAAGTTGCATGTTGATTTCAGTCCTGATACTTGGGAGGTATTTGGCTAAGGCAGGTTTTTTGGAACAAGAATCTCAATAAGACACAATTATTTGTAGGATGCATGCTTCATTTTGCAACGTTGAGAGTCCGAGTGGAGTGGGAAAGGGAGGTGAGGGGAAGAGACATTACCTCAGCACCCTACTTCCAAAAACACCCTTACAGTGAAATATTCAACTCGGGGCTCATTATGCAAACACAGGCTTTGACACATCTCCAGTGCCTCTCCTTTCCAATCAGATGGCCATCTCCACCCTCCCTGTGGAAATAATTCCAAGGATAGACCCATTCCCGTAAACCCATTGACTTTTCTGGGTTGCATTTACTTACATTTTCAACCAGAGTTAAAAAAGGAAATAAATAAAGGAAGGATGGATAACAAAACCAAGTAAACTTAAGCGAAGTCAGCCAGAACTTCTCTGGGTTCAAAGGAAACCATGTCAGTGATAACCCCTAACACTTCATATGAATGTCATTAAAAATGGTGAGGGAAATGCCCACACGTGAAACAGTTTTATTTTGGGTTACGTATTTATTTTTATAGCTGGCATATAAGTGGTAAAATAGACTGTTAAGTAGATCTGCTTACTCAGACTTATCCTAAATAGTGTTGACTCTCTACCCAGAGGAAACGATCTTTCCTTTCGTATCAGTTTATACCAACTGCAGTTTGTTGGGTTGAGAGGACTGACAGGGGTTTCATTTCCAGCACACAGATAAGTTGTAAATGGCTCCCTGGTGGTCAGTGAGTCATAATGAACTAAAATCTCTTTTTTTTTTTTTTCTATTCCGCAAGAGTAAACCTTTCTTCTCACTTTTTTTTTTTTTTTTGTCGTTAGACAAGTTGTAGTCTACCCCAAGAATCTTGGGAGCAAGAATCAGAATAGCTACAAATTATTGAGTGCACCTTATTTTGTGCTAAGTGTATCACACATCTTATTCAATCCACAGCAATGCTATGAGCCAAGTATGAGACTATCTTCATTCAACAAATATAGAAACAGAAAATCAGGAAGTTTTGGTGATTTGACCAAAACCGCTCTACTTAGTATTTGTAGAGCCGATCTTTGAACCTAAACCTGGATGACTCTACAAATCATGCTTTAATTATGACATGAGGTATTTTCATGGTGGACCTAAATCCTGGACCTCAGAATACAGTTGCCTTTTTCTCTTCTAGTATCCTACTCTGGCAGCAAGTATTTCTGCCAAATCCTTGAGTATCAATCGTGGGGTTATTCAATAAGACTCCAAATCTGAGGACCCTTTCTTTGAATTGTTTAGACTTGCTTGTTGAAGCCACTGTAGTTTATATAACATAGTGTTATTCTCTTCTGTGGTTCACCAAAGTGGGCACAAATCTATGAACACTCCCCTAAACCATCATTGGTGATCATACACCCTCTGTGTATATTCTCAATGTGTGGTGCCATAGTGTTCCTCTCTCTCTCTCTCTCTCTCTCTCTCTCTCTCTCTCTCTCTCTCTCTCTCTCTCTCCCCTCTCTTTCTGTGTCTCTCCTTTCTCTCTCCCCCACCCCCTCAGTTCTGGAAGTTTCCAAACTCTTGTACCTGAGCAACTTAGCAACAATTCAAATACTTAATGGAATTGATAAAACCCAGTCAAGGTATATTCGTAAATATGATACACAATATCACTTGTTAATTGAGTCTTGTTTAATTAACCACAGAAGCGTCTCATGGAGTAAGTTAGTGGTTTTTGAATTTCTGTTGGCATTGACTGTGATGACAGTACAATACAATCTTACATAATTTAAGTTCAGCCTTGGTAAAATCGTTAGGACTCCCAAATTTCTAAAACCCAGTGGTTTCCTGCTTTTCCCTACAGCTAAATTAGATTACATAGGGTGCTCTCTTGTGAGTGGTTTCGAGGGCAGGCCTTTTTAAACCAGTAGCAGCCCATGGTAACTAATCCAAAAGCAATTGTTCTGTATAAGTACATCTAACTGCCTCAAACTGAATTTGGCATTTCCCCCTAATTTCTTAGAATCACTAAGAATAAAGACACATAACTTTCCAGAAAGCAGAGGGAACAATCTGTTCTTTTGACTATCTGATGAAGCAAATATAATTGTTTAATATGTTTGCCACGATGAAAGATTTTTACGCACACATTTTTAAGCTGGGGAATAAATATATAAAATTATATTATTTTATATATTTATATTATTATATTATTCATCTTCTCACATGAAACTCTGCCACTTAAGATAGGTTTATAGAGAGTGACTTCCTTTTTTTCAAATATAAAGAAAATTTATTTTCAGCCTTTAATATGGTTTCATTCAATCCCTGTTCATCTTCTGATAAAATTCCAAACAGCATAAAGTTTAATCCACCATAATACATCCCTCCAAAAAAAAGCCTGCCATTGGGTAAAATTGGGCCCCGGATGGATGGTAAGAATTTACCTCCTAATATTAATCTTTTGTCAGAAATGAGTTCATTGTGTGGCCATTCTGCCATTGAGGTTGGGGGCACCATAATTACCTACACAGACGAGCACGTGATTATGACACTACGTGAGGTGATCTGCTATGTAATTACCAGTACTTGAATCGATATGGAAAAATAGGGTCATTTACCTTGACTAGTTTGGTGGTCCATCGTCCATACTGTTGCATGCATTACAGACACCAGGCATGGGTTCACCACTTTTCCTCTGTCTGAAGTTTTAGAGGCTGATCATTAGTAGCAAGATGTAGACCTCGTCATCAACCTGATCCAGAAGGAACTTCCAAAGCCCACTCTGCTTATTAGGGATATTAAGCACGTGACAAAAGAAATAACAGAAATCATTTATTATTTAGTTATCAGAACAGGGCTGTGGGCAATTCAGTTTGGTTCGATTTTGGAGAATCCTTGATCTCATTTTCATACAAATATACAGACTGTATCCAGCTCCCTCTTTTATACAATGCCAGCACAGGCAACCCTCAACCACACTTCCAGATTTTTCACCATTTATTTTAAGCACTTGAGTAGTGATGACACAACATCAATCTCCTTAAATCAGTATTTTTTTTTTTTTTTTTTTGAAGGAGCTAAGAAGGCAATTTAGCTTCAGACTCAAAAAATGATCCAACCCACATCAAGGCTGAGGTCCTACTCAGCCTGTTCTTGGCTAATGTGGAACTGATGCTGAGAGAATCTTCCAGCAACCTATGTCCTCAGCAACAAGTTATTTATAAGAAACCAATGGAATTAAAACATCATGACATTTAATTTTTAAGACAACAATTACTTATTTCCTTACCAGAATTGGAAAGAGATAAAGTGAAATAAACAGAATTAAAATAAAACAATCCTGCCCCCTAGTAACCTCTACTATAAGCATAGTTTTCTTTTCTGCAAACTCTGCCCTTGTCAAGGGACATCAAAAGTTCCATTGATGAAACAAAGAGGAAACGATTATTCTTATTATATACTTCTGTTACAACGATGATTGTGGCATAGAGACATATTTTACATAGTAAAATGAGCATCTTAATCTTTTGCAAAGAGTGTGGTTGTTTCCTTCCTGGGAGTGGAGGTTCTGAGAGAACCAGGAGGGAAAGGGACACTGATAATTTTGATTGCCTGCCAGAAAGAGCCTGCCTGGCCAGTTTAGGGGAGTTGAACCTGAATGGGGTATTCTGCAGCCAGTGGGATTGCCAGCTCCTGTCTTGATAACTTCCCACTTCCCACTTGGCAAGTACAATGTGTGTCGATTTATACAGCTGATACTGTGGATGGTAGGCAGCAAAACTGAAAAAAAAAAAAAGGCCGTATCACAGGCTGCTGAGCTCGAAATGATCTCTCCACATCAGTGTCAATGGATGTTTTCTAAGGATTTTACCATTAGTGTTCTAGAATCAAGGTTAGAATCTGCAGGTTCTCATGTGGTGTAATTGCCCAGGTCGGGTGTATGACATCTTGATGGCAATTGCAAAGAATCGGAGGGAACACGAATCGAAGGTGGGACAGGTCACATGCCTTTGTCCCTTTAACCTAAGGTGCAATGCACAGGTTATTTAATTAGAGTCCAATGATATATGACTACATTGAAATGAATGTATCACATTTAGGAGCAGCCTGGGGTCTTCAGTTTCCCACTTCAGTCAGAAGCTTGCGTGTGTTCAAAGAAAGCTTCACACTCCGTTAACAGAAGGAGACTTAATAGTTTGCTTCACTTTGCCTAGCTTCCATATATCTCAAACAGAAAGAACAAATCACCTACAGATTGTGTCTCATAGATCTCTCTTCAGGATATCAGCTTTCACACCAAAAGGACTCGTAGGTAGGCATACACTGGATGGTGACCACCGACGCAATCTGTCATCAGCTGCCCCAGAATTCATTCATTCAACTGCTCACTTGGATAATCATTCAATCAATTCAACAATATCTTTCAGACACTTTTTAGGTGGATCAGTTGAGAAAACAGGGTAAATTCCACTGGAGGAGTGATTTCCCACGTCCATTTTTAGTAGATAGTTTTAAATGTTTGGTATCACATGTGTACTTTTCCGGTACTGTACTTTTGAACAATGCAACCCATCTTTACACACACACAAATGCACACACACACACACACACACACACACACACACTTGCGTAGACCAATTATCACTTACCTGCATAAACGGAGAGGAACACTGATGGAGAAAATGGCAAACAGACGACAACTCTAAAGTTATTCATACTTACACAGTATATATTTTTGGGCACGAGATTTGCCTCCCAAGTTCAGTTAATGTTACAACGAATTTGTATCTGTTAAGCATGTATACCAGCTGTGCACCGAGATTGGAGAGGCTGGGTACGGAAAGGACAGGAGGAAGAAATAGCTTCCAATGATCACAGCAGCAGACAAAAGGCAAAGTAGCATTTTAAAATGTGCCCTGGATTAAACCACAGAATAAACAAAGCGCGTGCAGAACAGAGAGCTCATTGTTGACTTTCTTATATAATTATATTTTTATCTTTATGTTCCTCTTCAAGTGTATTTTTCTTTCCAAATAATTTGCCAAGTATATAGTTTTGAAAATCTGCACTGCCAACACCTAGAAGAAAGTTACGCGTTTTATGCCCGCATAAGCACTTGGAAAATGATCTTCTGTCCGAGGAAAGTCCATTACGTGAACAATATCCTCATATATAAACACCCGTGGATGTTTAGGCATCAAACCACTTCTAGCTCATTCACCAGCTTGACTCAGGAATGCACCAGGGAATAAGATAAGTTATGTAGGTATTCTCTTCTTCCAACCAGACACTTGACCCCAGGGAGGAGAGGTGTGGTTGTTAAAACAACAGACGATAAATTGGCTGAGGGGACTAGGAAACATCATTTAAGAGACTCCTTGGAAGGGGGGAAGGCTTGAAATCTCAGCGTTGGTTTAACCCAGACCACAGAGACAGAACCTGAGAAGCATTGCCTATCTCACAGCCTCCCTGCCAGCCACTTCACAATTCTCTTTTGAGTAAAGTGGTTCCATTTGATAGTCAAAAGGCCAGGCCACAAAAAAACCTGCTGGAACTGGCTTTGGACAGTGCAGACAATTTCCTGGGGAAAACACCACTTTATTTCTGCTTTCCCTGAATCTGTTAAAGACATGTTTGTTTTGGCATTTTTCAGCCTAAGTGTGATTTTTTGAGTGTTCCACAGTTTTAGAGGATTAGATTACACCTTGTGACCGAAAAGAGGGCTGGGAGGGAGTTCACTCCACAGACTTTGAACCCCATAATTATGGGTTCAAATAGATGGAGTAAGGTGAGTCTAGATAAACTTTGTTTTAAGAATTTAATACAACATTCTGAGTATGACTTAAGACATATTATATATCTGTATTATATACTTTAGGCATAACACATGATAACTGCGCTTACACATATCATATGGCAGCATTTTACAAACTGTGAAGGGGTGTGTATAGAAGATCTTGGGAATTGGAGGGGAAGTAGGAATCCCCCTCATTTTACAGAAGAGGCTACATCAAATGAAATATAAGGGATTTTCTCAGAGTCACACACATAAAAGGAAAACTCAGGTTTTAGTAAAGTGTCTCCTGAATTTCAACCTCACACATGGGGGCATTTCTGATCTTGAGCCAAATCTGCTGTTTTTCACACACACACACACACACACACACACAATTATTTAAAATATAATACTGTACATATGGATTGTGGAATTTGAGTTTATTTGCTTGTAGAATTGCTGACCAAAAGTAGCTCTGAATTACTCACAGCAGCTCTATAAACAAAATATGAATACAGTGAAAAAAAGATACTAGGTAAGAGCTAAGTTTTTTCTCTTTGGAGCAAGTAAGAGAGAATCCTGAGTAATTTTCTAAACATGACCACCACTGCTAGGTAGAGTTCCTTTAATAGAACAAATAAAAGGAGAAAAACCTTTGATATAAAAACTGTCTCTTTATTAAAGCAAGTAAGTATATTCTCCGAGATAATCATCATCCTAAAAAAAAAAAAAAAAAAATCATAGGAGACATACCTACTCATCTTGTGAAATAACTACTTGTCCGCTGTCAAAAACAGGAGCATATTTTTACACACTTGTATTTTTTTAGGTGCTCTAAAACCCAAATGTCATAAAATGCTTTCATGTGACAGGCAGAGATAACATCTTTAAAATTAATAAAAATGATGTTTATGGAACCATAATACATACTA
Source organism: Rhinolophus sinicus (assembly GCF_057876585.1). Lineage (NCBI taxonomy): Eukaryota > Metazoa > Chordata > Mammalia > Chiroptera > Rhinolophidae > Rhinolophus > Rhinolophus sinicus. The sequence goes on from NC_142512.1 coordinate 48,995,112, forward strand.
CAGCCATTCTTTGTTCTACGTTTGGGGACAAGGTTAATTATTATGATTTAGAGTTTCATATCTGTAATCATCTCATTATCAGACACATGCTTAGAAAAGGAGAAAAAGTACAAAAGTCTAGCACACTGCCAAACACTAGCTCTAACGTGAAACCTTGTGTGTTGTGGAGGGAAAGAGCAGACAATGCTGAGATAGTGAGAGAGAAAGAGAGGGAGAGAGAGAGAGCGAATGAATGCGTGTGTGTGTGTGTGTGAGAGAGAGAGAGACAGAAAGAGAGGGAGGAGAGAGAGAGCCATGGAGACAGAGAGAGAAAAAGATAAGACTTACCAAGAAGATTGGATTCAGTCAAGGTCAAAACAAAAGTCATGGCTATACGTTTTAGTATCGCCTACTTGACTTTTCCTCCAAGGTGTGTAAAAGACACTGATGCTGTATAGGATGCTGATTGAATTTAGAGCTGTTTGGCTTGGTTTGCTGCTAGCCCAACCTTCTTTTACAAAAATATCTGTGTGAAGCCTCTCCTGTGAACATTACCTTTGATCTCTCTGATTTCATATTTCACCATGTCCACAAAAGGTGGTAGAGAGCAAAAGCCAATGCATAGAAGAGGGCAATGGATAAGATGTTGGCAGAGACTACTTTGTGTCTAGTGACTGGAGACAAGATAGCGATCAACGTGATTTTCAGGGGAAACCAGCTTTGTCAACAAATTACACTGAACTGTAGGATTTCAGAAACAATAGCTCCCTATACAGTTGGTTTCACAGCCTGGAGATGGCAAGATTAGTATTAATAACAAAGTATTATAAATATTAGGAAATTGTTGGAAATGGATACCTCTGTTGGGTGGGGAGGCGGGGAAGAAGAATTCATCAGGGCAATTTCCTAACAGATATATTTATTCTTCTATGTTTCTTAACAAAAAACAAAGGCATTATGGGTAAAGAATGTAGGCATGCAAAAAGGGTAAGCAGAGGCAACATCATTTTTTGTTACCTGCTGACTGAATTTCCCTTGTAGAAATATTATGCCTAAATAGAATTTACAGTTCTGAATCCCATTTTATCTTCTAGGGAAACTTTTTTTTAAATTAAAATCTTTAAATTTACTATTCTTTAGCCAGAAGAATGTCTGAGATTTTCAAGATACATGAATCTGGACAAAGAAAAGGACGATGCTACATTCCTAGGATTGAAGGGGTTGGGTGGCATGAAGGAGTATGGGTGTGGTGTCACCTAGAAGACAGAAGTTGTATAGCTATACCATATCTATTAAATTTTTATCGAAGGCTGGATTTTAGACTTTGACTTGGAATTGTATAAAAAAGGTTTCTAGACAGGTGAATATAGATAATGTACATTTTACTATAAATACTTTTGTGGTGTCTTCCCAAACCTGTCTGTAAACAAAGAGAAATCGCCATGGAGCCTCCGGCTTCCTAACGACTTCTGTCATCTCCTCTTTCTTCTTTTTTTAACGATGATTTGCTACTAAGCAACCTAATTGTAACTCTTATGTTTTCTGTCACTACAAGTGCTTTTGTGTGAAGAATTAATGATACACTACCATTCAAATACACTGGAGGTCAAGAGGCTGGCATTTTAAAATCTAGGAGCAATTCAACTGAGGAGGATTCATCATTTTCATGGAAAGGGGTCCCCAGTCACTGTTTTTAGCCCTTCACTTAGTGGCAACATAAAGTCTTTATGGAAGTTTGAGTTAGGATGAATGCAGCTGGTTTTATGCATTTTTCCATTCATTCATTCATTCATTCATTCAAATGCTTAATGGACATTCAGAATGTGTCAGATACTCTGCTAGCACTGGGAACAGAACACAAGGAAAAAAGACCTTGTCCAGGCCCTTAGAGAACTCCGGGTCTACCAGATGATTTAAATAGTGAGGTAGATAAGTAAGATAACAATAGGGCTACAGTGTTAAGAGAACATGAAGTGTAAGCTTGAAACCCAGACATGGGAAAAGATGTGAGGAAACATTTCCAAAAAAGAGGACACGTAATCTGTGACTTTATAATGAAAATAAACGAACTATATGGAAGGGAAAAAAAAATGGATAGACAAGGAACATGTTCTTATTCTTATATCAGCATAGAACATATAGAAAATTTAGCATTTGGCTTTTACCTTGAAGATGAGAATATACCGGAAGATTTTAACTAGAGGATAGAAATGATCAAATTCACGTTTATGAAAGTCAGTGTGGGTTTCTTATATATGTTTGAGATAGAGGTAAAAACTCAGTTTGAAAAGCAATATACACCAGTGGTTATGACCAAAGACTCTGAGGGTAGACTGCCTATATTTAAACCCTAGCTCTTCTAAGTAATAGCTGTGCAACCCTTGGAGAAGTTCTCTCTGTGCCCTAGATTTTTTCTTCTGTAGTAATAACAGTATTTACCCTAAGGATTCAAAGAGTTAATGTGTGCAAAAGTGATTAGAATAGTACTCTGCATATAGTGACTGCTCTGTAAGATTTAGCTCTTAGAAGTTTGCAGTGATGTCTGAAGGAAATTAGGAGGATCTGAGTTAAGATAGCACAATGGGGATAGCAAGAGGAAATGGTTTTAAGAAATATTTAAGGACGATGAGACTTGGTAACTGATTGGATGTAAGGGATTAGAACGAAGTAGGAGGCTGGGATAAACCCCAGATTTCTGGTTTGTGTGCCTGGTGAATGGTGTGTCTCTGCACGGCAATAGCGAATATAGCAAGAAAGGCCATCTATGGAGAGAGTTTCGAACATTGAACTCAGTGTTGGACATTGGCTTGGAGATGTCTTAGCACTTCTAAGTGGTAAGGTTCAATAGGCAAATGAATATCATATTTGAAATAATAGGAATGGTAGGTTTGGCAGAAGATATAGATTTAAGGGGTCCTTAGCATATTAATGATAATTGAAGCATGGAGCCCATGAGCTCATCCCTTAGAGTGAATCAAATGAAGAGAATGCCAAAAATAACACCCTGAAGAACATTTAAGAAGAGGGTAGAATTATATATAAATCTGACAACAGAAACTGAGAATGAAAAAACAAAAGAGAGATTCCAGCTTCTGGCCATGATGGAGTAACTCCATTGCATTAATCCTTCCATTACAAACAACCATAAAAACCAGACAAAATATATGAAATTACTGTTTTCAGTTGTTGGATCCTGTAACACGGTTTGTGACCCCTGAGAGAAGGGCAACAAATGAGGTGAGCCCCAAGAGGGCTCCAGCTTTCTGTCGAGAGGTAACTTCTGCATAGCAGCGGGGAGGGAGAAGCCCAACCAGAGAACAGTGGTCTTGTAGGATTGAAAAGAGAGAGAGAGAGAGAGAGAGAGAGAGAGAGAGAGAGAGAGAGAGGGCTCAGGGCTACTGGTGCAGCTGGAGTTTGTGGGGCAGAATGCTTGAGAGAAAGCTGCGTAGGGAAGAAGCTTTTAATAGGAATCCTATTGAGTATTTGGTGAACACTAAGCTACACCTGTGTGAGACGATACTGCGTGAGCCTGGGCAAAGAAGAACCACTGAGTGAAGAAAAGTTACTGTGGAGCTATGAGCTGAGCAATGATCAGAGGTTGGGCAGGGCTGTGTGACCTTTAATTTCCTACCAGCTAAAGTGAAGCGATTTTGTTGAACAGCATGAACATTCAGTAGACATGAGTCCACACATTAGGAGAAGGGCATAGCAAGAGACACCCTAATGAAACCTCAAAAACAAACAAACAAACAAAAACAACAACAACTTTAAAACAATCAAGCTGATGTGAAAGTACATTAACCCCCCATCAGAATAAAACTCAATAAAGAGGAAACAAATTCTAAACACTCAAGAACTTGATACCCATATGTCCAGTACATAAGAATGATAAAAGTCTTCCCAAATTTGCTGGAAAAAAAATAAACTAACAGATTCAAGAATCTCAGTAAGCCTCAGGCAGAATAAAGAAAAAGAAAAGTACAGCAATAGATATCATAATAAAAATAATTAGACCTGCAAAGAAGCAGGTAAATGCAACCCTAACCAAGAGAAAAATCAGTCAATATAAACAAACTCAGAAATTAGACAATGGAATGAAAAACAAGGGCTTTAAAAGAACAATTATAAATATGCTAAATAATTTAAAAGTACATATGAAAATAATACAAAATATTAGAGTCTCATAGCAAAAGGGAAATTTGGACAAAGAGAAATATGAAAATTTTAGGAGTACAAAATATAATATTGGAATGAAAAACCATGAATAGATTGCATAGCTAGTTAGAAATGGCAGAATAAAAAATTGGTGTACTTGATTTCTCAAAAAATTAAGCATAGAATTATCCTGTAATCTAGCAATTCCACTTTGAGGTATACACTCAAAAGAAATAAAAGTAGTTTCTCGAACAAATATCTGTCCACCCATGTTCATAGCAACATTATTCACAGTAGCTAAAAGGTCGAAGCGACCCAAGTGTCCATCGATGGACATATAAATAACCCAAATATAGTCTATATATAATGATCAATATTCTTGTTAATTACCTTAACAAGCAAGGGAATTCTGACACATGCTACAACATGGATGAACTTTGAATACATTATGCTAAGTGAAATAAGCTAGCTATAAAAGAACAAATACTGTAGGATTCCACTTACATGAGGTACCTAGAGTAGTCAAATGTTGATTGAGGCTTCATCAACATTACTCTTTAAGCCAAGATCCCTCCCTCCCTCAAATCACTTTTGTCTGGTTAACTCCTATTCATCCTGTAATCGATTGATCTGAGAAGACGTCCCTTCCACTCCAGACTATATTTAGGTCCCTTATTGTAAGGTCTCACAGTACCCTATACTTTACTCTCTTCTTATCTCAGTTTATTATTATACAGTTTTACAAAGATATTAATTATTATTTTAGATGTCTTTGTCTTCCTCCACTACAAAACATGCTCCATGAAGGCAGGATGCATATGGTGCATTGTTGTGTTTCCAAGGGTTGATGCTTCATAAATGTTTGTTGAATGGATTCGTGAATGAAGGTTGGAGGTTGTTAGGAAGGACAGTATTGAAGGATTAGAGTTCACAGAGCTGTTCTGGGAGGAAGACCTCAAAATGCTGTGATAAAAGTGGATCTTTGAAGAAGGTTGGAAATTATTAGAATATTAAGGAGGTGAGTACACTCTTAGGCTGCAATTCAATGTGTCATCTATATGAATGAATATCCAAGTTTCATAAGATCATGAATGCTCATGGGATGGAAACACAAGATTGTGGTTAATGTATAAACTAACAAGTCAATAGATACAGAAGTGTCCTGAAGAGGGATAGAGCATCCTATAGATGAATAGCTCTGTCTTAAAGAAATAATGATTTAATTATCAGGGTAAAGGAGTATTGTTTGGAAGTGGCCATGAGGTCTTAGAACAGTAAGAGGAAGTGGCCATGAGGAAGAACAGTTGGCTTCCAGACCACGTGGTATTTGCAACGTGTGAAATTAATAGCCTCTACCTAAGAGAGTGGCAAAACACATACTTACCTCTCCTCCAGGGCAAACAGGGCCCAGTGTATAGACCCCAGGGTGGGGTTCATGGAGACTGAATTGAAAAAGATCAGACTGTTCTGTAAGCTGAAAGAAGGAGACTACGGGGATTTAGTTTGATGTGGGGAAAGAGGGTCAGATCTTACTGCATTACTGACTGTTAAGAATGTTTTCAACTTAGAGTTGGGCAACATCTGGAAAGCAAAGTCCACGTACAATACACTTCAGCTCTTATCCTGATGGAAAGTCCTTCTGGAACTTTATGGACCTAAAGGGATTTGTCAGTCTTGTGAGTGATAAGATCCTTCTGTTGAATATTTAAATCACCTCTGCTGATGATAAAACAGAGAAATGGACCTGCTCTTTCTATTAAAGGGCATACGAAAGTTTGTGTTACAGGGATTACTTGATAAGTAAGAGTGTGTTCAGAACATTGAAGCCGGAAGCTCTAGGAGGCACGAGCATCTCAGCTGCAGGAGGTGGTTGAAAAGCACTCCCTGCATAGAGCAGAAAGGTACAAAATCGATTATTTATGCAGAGGTATCATCTGGATAAGGCAATTGGCTGGCCTATATGAAAATTTACGATTTTATCATAGACCCTGATTTAAATCTTCTGTGCTTGTTGTAACAACATAAATGAGCTCCAGGAGTCCTGCTAAATGTTCCTCTTCTGAAGTTTGCTGTGTCACTTTCCCGTGTAAGCACTGCATTCATAATTACAGACACATACTGTGGATTACAGGACACTAAATCTCTAGGACCCGATCCTAAAATGTTGGTCCCCACAGGGAAGGGCTACACATTCTGTCTATCACCAGTTAATAACAACTAAACATGGATTGATTTCTTAGCTCTTAGGGAGAAGGGTGAGACCGTAAGATCTGATGGAAAGAATGACCGATTTCTGCTAAGGTACAATAGATGTCAAAGTGCCCATCCTTGAACATGGGGAGAGTAGATACTTTAAGACAGAAGAAAGTGTGACCGGTTGTAGTAGTAAAGGGGCTGGATTATGAAAGAAGTTGTGAGGAAAACATTGACGAGCTCTCACTTTTGCCTTTCTTTACCTAGTTAGCAAATACCATTGAGCACCTTCTAGGAGAAGAAGCAGGAGATGCTGCTTTGACCAAAGCTGACAGTAACCCATGCCCTCATGAAACATCGGTTCTAATGGGAGGACGTAAATGACACACAAAACCAAGAAGTAAATGTAAACCACATTTAAGTTAAGATCAGCGCTATGGAATCAAATCAGTAACAGACTGCTGATTTGGGATTTGGGGTAAAATTCGAAACAGGCATTTCAGAAAAGACCTTATTGAGAAGGGGCCACTTGAAGAATTGAAAGGAGATGAGAAGGAATGATGCAAACATGTGGAAAAAGACTGTTCCAGGCTCAAGGAACAGGAGATGCAAAGGCCCTGAGGCACGACTGTGTCTGGTATATTTGAAGAACAGTAGGGAGGCTGATGTCACTGGGGTGAATGAGCAAGAATAAGAAGAGATGAGAGAGAGAAGTGGTTTGTCAGTAGGGGCTTTGGCTTTTACTCAGTGAGATGGGAAGACACTGGATATTTTGCACGATCTAACATATTTTTGCAATGATGTCTTTTGGCTGCTATATTTAGAAAAGACTGCAGGTGTGAAGCAGGGAGAATAGAAAGAGGGACCGCTTGCAGAAAACAGAAAGGTAATGATGATGGTCATGGTGATTGCCATGGAGATGGTGAGAAACAGTCACAATCGGTATACGTTTTGTAGTCAAAGCCAGTAAGATTGGCTGTTAGATGTGATATTTAGGTGAAAGAGAGGAGACGAGGATGAGTCCAAGATATCTGGCTGAGCAAGTCGAAGGGAGAAAATTGTTATTAATTGAGGTAGGAAAGATTTTTGGATAGCAGATCCAAAGTTCAACCCTGGACATTTTCAGTTTGAGATTTCTATTATGGAGATGTCAGATAGGCCGTTGGAAGTATGAGTCTAGATTTCTAAGGGAGTGAGCGTAGATTGAAAAGAAAAGAGGTCCAAAACCTGGGCTCTAGAGCAGGCCCATAGTTAGAGGTTGGGGAATTAAGGAGGAACAAGCGAAGGCCTTGGAAAATGTCAGAAAGATAGGAGAAAAACATGTTCTGAAAAGCCAGGAGAAGGTGGTCAACTGTATCAAATGAATAATTGACTATGGCTTATAGAACAGAAGCATTGATAGTTATAATAGAAGTGGATTTGGTGGAATGGCAGAGGAACCAGGATGAGAGTAGTTTTAAAGGAGAACGGAAGCAAGGAATTTAAGGTGGGGAATACAGACAACACTTTGGTGCCAATCTTCAATTCTGGAGTAAACATGATAGCATCCTTATTTCTCTTTTATTTAAGGCGGTTGGTTCTCAAACTGAAAGCACGGTTTTGGCTTTGAGAGGTCTTCCAAAGCTCTCACTAAAATGTTCCTTCTATTTACTCTCAGGGTTTGCCTGGTTCTCTTCACTCTAATTTAATGCACATGTCATTAACTAGAAAGGAAAAGAATGCACTGACAGAGCTATATATCTGAAACTTTTTTGCTCTAAATATCGGAATATCAAACTAGAATAAGAAAATCGTCTTCTCTTTATTGCCTGGGATTGTTGTATACATAATACCTTTTCCCCCCCATTAATGGCAGAACCTATTTCTATTGTTTCTGTAAGCCTGAAATATTCAGCCCACTATGTAGATTTATGTGGAGACACTTTTACTTGAACAGGCATTGTGCACTCATGTAGTTAAGAAGCTGTGGAATACATTGATCATTTTCAGAGCTTGAATTATATGCTTGACTCACCTATAATTTGTTATTCATCCACCCTAGACCTGAAGCAGTCCAGTAATCCTTAGTAGCTGAACTTTAAAGCTTGGGAGTATTATAAATGGAGATAGATTTCGAGATTTGGGGGGAGTCTCAGACACCCACGTTGGGGTGAAGCAAAGGCAGCATCACTCTCAGGAATGTATTTTACATTCAGTAATATTTGACCCCAGATGAAATAAAATGTGGCTTCAGCTCCAATGTAAATATTGGTCAGTCCCTAGCCCATTAAGCGTTCCTGAAGACAAAGATTCTGGCCTATCAATCACAACAATACGCCCATTAGCTCTTAAGCAACTTGTTTGAATAGGAAACTGTCTCTCCCTCTCACAGTCTCTGTCTCTCTTTCTCTGTCTCTCTTTTTGTCTGTTGATGATTTAGAGACAGTAAGATCTCCAGGCTTATCTTGAAAATATTTACTCAGCTTCTTTCAGTGATTATTTCAGAGTTTGGTCCTAAAAGCATATGTTTCTCTAAAGGAAAGGATGATAGAAGATGAGAAACTCAGACAGCCTCTGTCTGGCCTAATATTTTGGTGGAAGGTGACAGAGGAGATTAGAAAACCAACATTGAGGAAATGTTTTTGATTATCTGCTCCATTCAGTGAAACAAAAATAAATGTATAAATCTCCATCTGGTTTCATTTTATCTTCCCCATTTCGGTCCAGACGGACTTATACCTAAGGCTTTTTTCGTTTTCTTCTTCCTTTTGTTTTGTCTAGTTATTCTCTTGTGTTTCTGACTTGTGCTTACCCTTTGAGAAGCTAAACTGTGTGTTTTAAAAATAATATATAAAGATAAGAGTATATAAGCATTAAAGTTGTGTTCCTTCTTTGCAGTGGGGTAAACAAAAGAGGAAGTAGATAGTTGGGTTGATATCAGTGATTTTAAAGGACAATTATAGGGATTTTACTAGTGGGAGAATTACATCGGCTGTATTAAAAATGATACTTCCAATGAGTTCATTGCTTTCCATATTTTTATAGCAAGGATGCGCATATATGAGAAAATTAATTATTACTATTGTCATTATGCATTGAGACCTTATTCTGTCCCAGGTGTGATGTGAAGCATTCTATCTCATTAGTTCAAAAATCCATCTTGTCTATAGCGTGACTCTCATTTTGTAATAGAAGACAGTGAACTCAGAGACTCCAGCAGGTTTTATAAAGAACTTGTGAGCCCTCACTGAGTGGCAGACACTTCATTTGCTGTTTTCATGCCTGATGGGTCACCATGAAACCACTGGCTCAGTTTGGAACACAAAAGTGACTTGCCAGCACCAAATAACAGCCCACGCGGCACTGTCTATGAGGGAGTTTATAGCCAGTCAACAAATCACTGTATTGGAACACCCTCCCTATTCACCTGATCTGGCCCCCAATGACTTCTTTCTTTACCTGAAGATAAAGGAAATATTGAAAGGAAGACATTTTGATGACATTGAGGACATCAAGAGTAATACAACGACAGTTCTGATGGCCATTCCAGAAAAAGTTCCAAAATTGCTTTGAACGGTGGACTAGGCACTGGCATCGGTGCATAGCTTCCCAAGGGGAGTACTTTGAAAGTAACTAGTGATATTCAGCAGTGAGGTTTGTAGCACTTTTTTAAGGATGAGTTTGCGAACTTAATTGTCAGACCTCGTAGGTCATTGGGTATTGACTCACATGAGATTAAAAACATTTGAATTAATTATTACCCAGAAGTTCAGGTCTCAGCTTTTTAAAAATCACAGATTTCTGAGTATTCAACAGATAGTTTGGAATAATGGGAAATTAACCAGGTGTCTCTTACTGTGTATCAAATTACCTCATAATTTAGTGGCTTAAAAGACCAGTAGACACCACCTCACATAGCTCTAGTGGGTTAGGAATTTAGGAATGGCTTGGTGGAGCAATTCTGGTTTGGGATCTCTCATGAGGTCACAGTCAAGATGTCACAGCACGTGCAGTCATCTGAAGGCCTGAACGAGGCTGAGGTGCCCACTTTGGGCATGGCTCACTCACATGGCTGGCGGGCTCATACTGGCTATTGGCAGGAGGCCCACTTCCTTGCCACATGGATTTTTTTCATGGGGCTGTTTGTGTGTCCTCAGAACATGGCAGCCGACATTCTTCAGAATGAATAATCCAAGAAGCCACGTTTTTTTTATGAACCAGACTTAGAATCCACATGCCATCATTTCTGCAATATCCTACTGATTTCACAGGCAAGCCCTATTCAGCCTGGTGGGGAACTACACAGAAGCATGAACACTAACAGATAAGAATCACTGGAGGGCATCTTGGAGGCTGGCTACTAAAGAATCCTGTGTCCATTTTCATTTATTTTAAAAGCTGATATTATTTTCTTTTGCAAAATACATCTTTCCTAACTCCTCCCTAATAGTACATGGGGCACCAATCTAGGTTTTAATAAAACCATTGTCATTAACTAACCTTTCAGGTGGATAATGGTTGAGATGTGACAACATATTTTACACTCATCCCTCATTATCCTGTATTAAATGCTTAGTATGATCCACACAATCTCCACAGCAACCTTGAGCCCAAAACAATAGATCGGGAAATTGAAGCAAAAAATGTGAATTCATTTGCCTAAGCCCAGTAGGCTGGGAAGCGACAAGTTTAAGTTTGAATCCACGCTGATATAGCAGAGCCCACAGGATCAGGTCAAGATCTTGTCAGGAAACAAGAGGCACAGCCAACTGGGAAATTTTGAGTAGGTTTCATACAGGGATTATTACAAAGGTGTAGGCAACGTTAGAACCTACAATTCAAATGCTTTAAATCTGGGGCTAATGACAGATTATTCACCTCAAGGATATGGGGAGGCAGCAACGACCAGAAATTAGAAGGCAAGCTATACTGAGAAGACCTCTGGTGGTAGATATGAACTTTGTTAAAGGGACACAGATCATGCAGGGCGTACAAGGATATATGTACATGCTCTGAGATTGCTCTCCTCCCTCCCACCAAGTGCCTCCTCTTAGCCAAATTCAAGCAAAAGTCAGAAGCAAGGGAATCCTTTGATGCAGTCTCCATAGAGACTGGGAGAAAAATGGTGAAGAGAGGATCTGAAAATACCTAACATATTCACTATTGCCCCCTGTGCTGTATGCTTTCCCACTATCTCAGTTAACTTCACAAACCTGAATATAATGAAAAAACTGAAGATGAGAGAGGAGAATTCATATGCTCAAGTTTCCACAGCTAGGATGTGGTCAAGTCAACACTCAAACATAAACATTGAATTCCAAGGCACTTCAGAGCACTTTTTTTGAAGCAGAACATACTGACAGAGGAGTAGGGAATTCAGAATTAACTATAATCTATCACATTTCAGCAATACTTCTTATTGCCATATATATTGCCATTGTGGCCATCACTGCCAACTTCTTCACATCCAAGTCAGTAGTGACAAGTGAGGAGATGTATTAGTGGATTCAGTCTTAACATCTTGTCATCTAGAGACGTGGTCTTACTGTTCATGGGTTGAGTAGGTTATGCCAGTGACAAGGTGTCGTTAGTTATGGAGCTTCCTGTGTGTAGTATGTTCTTCTTAACTCCGTTGGCCAGTCTAAACTGTGTATTAGTCTTTGCTTTCTGCTTAACATCCCCAAATAGTAGATACCTTGCATAATATCTGGTGTGTATTAAATTTCTGATGAATGGTTAAATGAATGAATGAACAAATAAATAAGCTTTATCTGACCACCAGCTTTCTTGGCCAGACCTTAGCTAACATCAATGACAACATCACCACTACCACCAGCACCACCGTAATCATCATCATCATCATCATCATATTAATGATTTTTTAGCACATACCAGTGTTAAGCATCTTCATTCTGATCTCAACAGAATGATGTCAACATCCTTATAAGGTTGGTTTCCTTTCTTTTATAGATGACGAAGCCAAAGCTTGCCAAAGTTAAATGAATTGTGCAAAATTATACACCTAGTAAGTGGTAAAGGCGGAATTTGAAGTCTAAATGTCTCGAACTGCACACCTACCTATTGCTTTATATTATGTCTATTGTACCAGTTCCTCACTGGAGTTCAGGAATAAATAATTACCTGAGGCTATAACAGCTTGCTATATTTAAAATTATCACTCATAGCTTGGCCTTCATCCTCTTATTTTTCCCTGTCTACTAGAGAATAGCTTCCTCTACCTTTCATCCCTGCTTAGGTTTTGTTTTATTTTAAAGAGCAACTTAGAGAATTAAAGCATCTGAGAGATAAAGTACCTACACTATTGTTTTCCTAGGCACTTCATTGTCACAAAACCAAAAGAAAACACTGGTAGAAAAATCTCTTTAGAGTGTCTTAGTTACTAGAGCCAGATGCATTTGCAAATGCCCGTACTTGACCTACTTGTACTTTGGTTTAGTAATCTGAAATTAAATTTACTCATCGCTTTGGTTTTGAATCTTTCACTAGGAGAGAGAAAAAAAATCATCTGTCTCCATGGCATCACATCTCTCTTGTTCTCTCTCTTTTGGCTTTTTATAGATTCAAACCCAATTTCTATTCCTCATGATGCTTCAGGCTGTGTCTATACTACGCCAACACAAATGGTTGAAAAGGGGAAATTCAGTGTAATAACGGTGGGATTTAGTTGACAAAATTCTAAATAAAGTAAAATTCCATCTATTTGGGAGTCTTTTAAAATTAAGACCTTCCAAATTATTAGGATTTTAACTGTTAATACTAGGCTTTTTGTTTTCAAATTCTAACCATCCTGTTTAGAAATCCCCCTAAATGTTTAACAGATTTTTATTCCAACAATAATGTGTACTTGACATCTTGAAATACACTCCAATATGAAACATCTAAAAATACTAGATAAAATATTTTATAAAAAATCCCCAGAGATCGAAAATGAAAACAGAGCTGGAACCATAGAGTAAGCTGCCACTTACTATTTGGCTGTCCTGAGGACTTGAGTTTAATGAAGAAACTGGAAGAGAAGAGAAAGTTTTTGGCTCACACAAGGTAGGAAGTTGGACCTGTCACCATCGAATAAAATCAGGATTTTTGAAAAATTATACCATCAATGAGGGAATACAATAGAAAATGTCTGCCTACAAGCACAGAGCTATGACACAGAATCTTGGCTTACTTATTTCGGCTCTGGATTAAAGGGAGGGAGGAAAACTCCTCTGAGAGCTCATAATAAAAATGCAGCTCTACTGTAGATTTGGCGTACACATTCATACTCCTTGAATGCTCCTGAAAATCACAGGTCAAGAAAATCAGCATGTACACACCATGGTCCCAGTTTAATGTTCTTGACAGAAGTTAAAACAAACATTTCAGAGGGATTTACAATCCAGTTCACATAAACTTTCTCCACATAAATCCCCCTCAAATGTTAAGTAAATAATATAAATTAATAAAATACTCCAGGACTTGTTTTTCAGACTGCCATGCGGACCAACAGCACCAGAATCACTTGGGAATTTGTTAGAAATGATGAATCTCAGGACTTATCCTTTACCAAGTGAATCAAAACATGCAGTTTTACAAGATGTGCATATGATTGCAATATATATTAAAGTTTGAGAAGTACTGCTTAAGGAAAAATCCACCATAAGCAAGATCCTACACAAATAACATGTTAGAATTTCAAAAATATTCCATAGAGGAATTATTGGATGCAGATTTAAACATAAATTCATTTGGAATGATTTAATGAAGTAGCAATGGACCAAAATATATGAAGCAAAATATTATAGTATTGAAAAAAGAAAGTAGGAAGATATACATTAATGAAAAATATGGTTATATAGTCATTGGAATTAAACTCAATGTAAATGTTAAACAAATGATAAAACACAGCTGGACAGAGAATTAGTGAACTGGAAGGTAGATCTGAAGAAATTATCCAGAATGCAATATAGACAGACAAAAATCTATACAATAAAGAAGAGCAGCTAAGAGAATTGGAGAAGATCCATTAAATGTATAAAAGGCATTCCAGGAGGGGAGAATGGGGGAAACATAGGGTAGGCAATATTCATAGCGAAAATAATAACATTTCAAAAATCTTTATGACTCAAATCCTTAGATTCTAGAATCACAACAGACTTGAAGCAATATTTAAAAAAAAGGAAAGAAATTCGCCATTACACCATTAATAAAGAAACTATAGAACCTCAAAAACAAAAAGAACATTTTTAAAAACATCAAGAGAAATAATGCACATTACCTACAGAGGAAGACCAATTGTATGAATATAAAATTTCTCAAAAACAAACAACTGAAATCAGAAAAAACAGAGGAAGTATCTGTGAAATGCAAGAAAAAATAACTTTCAACTTCAAATTTCATGCCACACTAACATTGACTCTAAGATAAGCGTAAAATAAGCATTTCCAAACATCACAGCCTGAAACTCTTACCAGCAAATGATATTAATTTAACTGTAAGTCTTTCCACAAACTGTATCTCTTGGGCTAGAGTCAGCAGCATTGCATTACCTGAAAGGTGTCAGGAATGTAGCATCTCAGGTCTGATTAGAACTCGTCAAACATCAATGTGCCGATAAGTCATCTAGGGATCTTGTTAATGTGCAGATTCATTAGGTCTGGGTCCCAAGGTTTTATATTTTTACTAAGCTCTCAGGTGATTCCCCTGCTCTTGATCCAATCAACATATTTTGAGTAACAAGACTACTCAGGATAAAAGTTATTGCATCCACATGGAAAGAACTGATTATTAAGAAGGCATGGGCACTTCACTATGCCTTCTTGATAATCCGTTCGTTCCAAGTGGGTGCAATATCCTTTTTCCTGAGTAGTCTTGCTACTCAAAATGCAGTGATTGGATCAACAGCTGAAGCTGAATAATAGAATGTCAACTATAATTATATATATACATATATTATATATATACAACATAGGGAATAGAGTCAATGGAATCATAACAGCTATATACGATGTCAGAGGGGTAGTTATTGGGGGAGGGGTTATCACTTTGTGAGGGGTGTAAATGTTTATTACATTGTTTTTTTACACCTGAAACTAATTTTAAAAAAGACGTGATGAGAAAATAAATTGGTAAACATGTGGCTAAACAAATGTTTATATAAAACAATAACAATAGCTAATTTAATAGGTAAAGAAAGCAATGTGGAAATAAATTGGAAAACAATGATATGTAAGATGGTAATAAGTAATATTTCTCTTAATGGTAACATCAAGAAAAAGAATATGACTTTGTCTAACATCTTGTTACTCAAAGTGTGGTCTGTGGACCTGTGACATCAGCATCAGCTGGGAATGTGGTAGAAATGCAGAATCGCTGGCCTCACTTCAGACTTAAAGAATTAGAATCTGTTATTTCACAAGATACCCAGGTTTGAGAAGAACTGCTGTAAAATACTTGACATTGTGGACTACCCACAAGCACTTGAAATTTTCACTTGTCCTATCTTCCACTTTCATTATTGCCTTCCTTATTGATTTATTTGTTTACTTTCACATCAGCTCTGACTTATTTTTCTTCTTCCATTGCAAAAACGCAGGTGTTCTGTAAGTTCTTTATTTTGGCCCTTAATCCCTACCCCACCTCTACTTTCTCCCATAGTCTTAATAATTTACTCCTGTTAATGACTTCCCTTATCTTCCTAGGTACCATGTTTCCCCCAAAATAAGACCTAACCAGAAAATAAGCCCTAGCATGATTTTGCAGGATGACATCCCCTCAACATAAGCACTTACGCATCTTTTGGAGGAAAACTTAGCATAAGACCCAGTCTTATTTTCGGGGAAACACGGTAGGTGGTTGGTTCACTTCAGAATCATCTAGGCTGCTTGTTAAAAATAAAATTTCAGGGGGCCTCGCCAATGCTTCTGAAGCAGCAGGTCTAGCTTAGGATCAGGATTATGCATTATGGGGGGGGGGAAGCATCCCCCCCACCCCCAAGTAACTCAGATGCAGCCAGATCATACATTTTTATTTGGGAACAAATGCAGTGAACTAGAACATGGTTATGTAGATTTCCAATCTTGACTATTTTATTAGTTACTGTAGGCTTGGTAGAAATAAATTCCCGAATATCATTGGTTTAAAGCAGTAAATGTTTATTTATTTGCTTATATCATTGTCCAGTACTGAGGTGTCTCGGTCCCTGAATGTGATTCAGAGATATGAGTTTGTCTCCTTGTCTGACTGAGACATCCCAATATACTTCACTTTCAGTCATGCATATGGCAGGAAAGGA
This sequence comes from Rhinolophus sinicus, assembly GCF_057876585.1. Classification (NCBI taxonomy): domain Eukaryota; kingdom Metazoa; phylum Chordata; class Mammalia; order Chiroptera; family Rhinolophidae; genus Rhinolophus; species Rhinolophus sinicus. The sequence continues at coordinate 49,011,712 of NC_142512.1, forward strand.
GAAAAAAGTGGAGTAAGGCACACATTGTAAGGATAGGTCTGGAAATAGCTGTTCCTGATTCATTGCCAAATGAGTCCTATGGCTATAAACATAGTGCAAGGAAGACTGGGAAAGGTAACTGTGGGGACAGAGTCCCAGAGTGCAGTTTCCAGGCTCTCGGCCTCTCATGGAAAGGTGCTGACTTGGGTAGTAGGTGGACATCAGCTGTAACTAGTTAGCCATTGGCCACTGATATAACTGCCGTGGCTGAGCTAGCAAGTGTGGATTGCAGTTAGCAAGGGGTTGGTTAGTTGGTTGTTTGGCAGAGAAGCGGGTAGTGGATTGCTCATCGTGTGGAGCCTGCTTCCTGTATCTCCAACACAGCCACCAGTGTGAATATAGTCTTATGAACCCCCTATCCATGGCTACATTGGTGTTCCTTTTGGCCTCACCATATCCTGCGTTCTTATGCAGGGAGCGGGACCAGAGACCACGCATGACAGTAACCTTCCTGTGTATCTAGGAGGAATAGATGCAACTGGAGAGCATTTAGCCAGACTCTGCCATAACCCTTAAACTCTGATCTCACATTTCCAGCTGCCCACAGGACATCTTCACTTGAACGTTAGACTGGCATAACCAAGTCACTACATTTTAAATAGAATAATCCCTGAATCTCCATGTCCCTTTCCCAGATTGAACTTTCTCTTAGATGTGTTACATTTTTACATTTGTCAGTGTTATCACCATTCTAGTCACAGAAGCTCAAAGCCTGGACGTCTCCCTTCATCTTCTCTCCCCCACATACCTACGTGCAAGTTTTATTGCTTCCATCTCTAAACTATTTCTTCCAGCCTCCTACTAGATCACATTTTCAGTGGCATCGCTCAATTCTGGCCCATGTAACCTGTTTCTTAAAGTATTCCTGGAGCCACTTCAGTCATCCATTCTCTTTTATGTTTTATTCTCCATTTGACTCTACATTTCTCATTGGCTAGTTGGCTCCCTACTGACCTCCTTTGCAGAGTATAAATACTACCTAACAATTACAAAGCACTAATTGTGTGTCAAGCGCTGGGTAAGTATTTTACATGGAGTGAATATTATTATCATCTCTTTCTTCCATGAATAGATAAACAAGGCTCAGGGGTAAAGTAATTTTCACTGGCTGGCAAGTGAAGAGTAAAGATTTAAACCCTGTAATTTGTAGGACCTCCCAAATGCTAAAGTCCTTGTTTCATTATGAGTAAACTACTTCATAATATCTACTTCTTTACAATCTGCTCCATCCTCCTTTTGAAACTAATTGAAACCCGGCTCTCTCCTGTGGACCTCACTTTGTATTGAGTCCTATCTAGTGCTTGATCCTTATTCGTTCACACAACATGTGACACACAGAGTCCAAAGTTAGGCTAAGCTTTCCCTCATTCTGCGGTTTTCAATCTATTCTTACACATTCTCGAAGACAAATGAAGAAAAACAAAGCAAAACGAAAATCCTCTTTTCCTTCAAAGGTCAAATTAGAAATCTATACTTCTCCCAACCCTCCTCATGAACATTTATCAATTGCTTTGCCAATGAAGTCACTCACTGTGTTTTCACTCATGATGTACAGTCACCACCAATGTAAGTAGATAATATCCATGTAAATGTCAATGGCATGTCCGTCATGCCCACTTTGCATCTCCTTAATCTATGACTTTCAGTGAGTTCAGTTTTGCTCTTTCAACAGCTTTCTCACATCCAAGATGGACCTCTAGATTTGCCTCATTCTGGTCTTAAACGCTAATATTTCAGTTTATAGCTCTTCAACTTTGCATTCGCTCATTCTCACTACACCTGATCTTTAAATTCAGTGTGACTTAAGGGTCCACGAGAACGTATATATGTGTTTCCAGTTTGTCAATGCAAAGAAACAAGGCTTGTTTTTAGTGTTTTTCTATTTGAGTGGTATTGGGCTGCTGGAGAAAATCTACCAGTAAGCTGATTGGCACAATTTCATTTTTCTCAGTATTACTACCTTTAGCGATTCCTTTTACTTATATGTCAGTACTCTGCACACTTCTTCTATACAATTTTAGTTTCCCATTCAAAGCTTATCCCAAAGCTTTTTACCCTATCCCATTTCTGTACACATCTACAGCCATTTTCTTCTCTCTCTCCCATGTCTTCAAATCATTAGTAGCTCTTTCTGCATAGTAATTTTACCAACATGTTATTCAATGCATCCACTCTCTCTCTCTCTCTCGTTAGAAAACAAAGAATCCTCAATCTCTACTGAATCCTAATTACTACCTTTACTATCTTCTTCCTTCACTCCCCAGCTTTCTGGTACCAGTTATCTACACCAATTATTTCTACTTGTTCATCTATGTCATCAAGCTTGTATTCTATAGAGAAAAGTCATTCTCATATGTAAGAAGTGAGCTAATTCTATAGACATGTAATCTTTCGTCATTCACCAAACAAGCATCAAATATAAATACATGTCAAGAATTGTATTTAACATTAACTCATTATGAAATAATTTATTCGTTGTTAACTAATGGGTAACCTGAATGAGATGTTATGACTGATTTTTAAGCACAGACACACATGTGCATATTCATATGTAGATGCATAGATATATGTAAAATTTAATAAAAGAAAGTTAAAATTTCTGACTCAGATACAAACTGGTTAATGCCACATAGGGCAATATGCCTTCAGGGTTATTGTTTCACTACTCAGAAATCATTTGTATCTTTACTGGACAAAAATCTACAAGCTCCTTTCTTGTCCTTATAGAGCTGTCAAATAGGCAGGGAATAGAAAATTAAGCCCAGCACCTCTCTGAAAGAACTCCCAATAATGTCTTTTGTCAATTCTGAAGCTTTGGATTATTTTGGCTTATTTGGATTATTTTTCAAACATTCTCCCCTGCCCACTCTGCTCCTGGGATCGTCAACAATCTTCACAGCTTGTTCTTCTGACCAAGAAAAGCTGGTCTTGTTACATTTGGCGTGTGGCAAAAGTGTCAGCTAACCCTATAACCCACCTTGAATTGACTCTAAAAATCTAGAACCTCACAGGATTGAGCAAACACTATTGCCAAAAAACAAAAACAAAAACAACAACAACAAAAAACGTACTTCTGCTTGGCAAAGTTCACAAGGAATCTCGATTGGACTTTGAAAAAGCCTCTCATTTACTTTTCTATCCTGAGACTGGGAAACAAAGCCCAACATATTTGTTCCACCCAATTTTACTCTTAGTACTTCTGCCTCGGAATGAATTTCTCTCGAAGTTTGAAAATTCTTGCAAAGTCCTTGACCTTCCTGGATGGAAGTGGTTCCTTTACTCCTTGTGAGCCAAGCCCAGGCCTATGTTTTTAGAAGAATTTTATACTCACTGGCTTCCTCACATAAAGCCTATCCTTATTCCTGCATACTGGGCTTGTCAGACTTATTAAAGAAGAATCATTCTCAAACATGACACTCCTGTGTGATTTTGGTTACACGATGCATTTGTCCAACTGTGTCCTGGTACAAAGAACACATTCTTATGAAACTCAGTAAAAGCATTTTTTTTTTTACTGAATTCTAGGAGACAGTAAGATGCAACACCCTTAAAAAATGTTTCATTTCAATTTACAAATGCACAGCCTACTGACTTGGTATTTAGACTGATAAGGAGAAGGAAGAAAGACCTCTTCTCTTTATGTATCCACGAGTATTAAAAAATCACCTAACTGTATCTCATTTAAACAAGTAACCACAATATGATTTTTTAAAAATTAGTCCATTCTATGTAATATATTTGTGTTCTACTAGATGTTGGGGGGTAGTGGTTGAATGGTCTGTTTTCATGAAGTATGTCTACTTCTGGACTAGACAGAGTCCTGGAAATCCTGACTCAGCCATCGAAGCAGTCTGAAAATTGTCTAAGCGATGTTAGCTCAGAAACAGACCCTGTTCTTTAATGAATCAAAAGTTCAGATAATCTTTTCACAGGACTCTGAGACTGTCTTTTGTTGAAGACACAGATTCTAGCCTGTAGTGTAAAGCAGAGACTTCAGGCAATTGCTACAGGAAAACAGAAACCTTTTTGATAATGAGAATGGAAGGCTGTGGTTAATTTATTATAGGAACCAAAAATACAGTGGTGGGAGTAAAATTCTATTGGACTAGGGTACAAAACATTTAATAGAGAGAAATCAATATTTCCCTTTAGGGTAAGAATATGTTATGAACAGAGAAATCATTGAAAAATCTCTAGGGCTTTTCCATAAACTGTACATTATATGGAAACAAACATATTAATCGCTTTTTACCTACATTGACTTAATCTAGGAAAGGCTGAACATTCCTTCTGATCTGACGGTTCTTCCTATGCAGCTTTTACAATAGAGTTGAGCTAACTAAGAAGCATGTAACATATATGAAACAATCAATTATTTCTAGCATCTCTTTTTTTATAAGATGAAAGAATATATTACTGATTTTGCAGAGGCCCTCTAAGAAATACTAAAGAGAGCTTAAGTGCAAAAGATGTCCTGGTTTTATCTTTAATTTTAGGACCTGATCTCAGGGAGGGAAAATTAAATGTGTTAAATCCAGAAAGATTTTGTCATTTGATTGAGATCAGCTCATAGGGTACCTGAGAAACAGTAAGTGATTACCCATTTAGTCAAAATGAAATTATATTAAACTACTTTAAAATTAGCATAGCAAGGAACCATGGTTGTAATGAACTTTAACTTTATCATAAATGAAGATTTGAAAGAATAAGCAAAGGCATGGTAAAGGGAGCACAAATCACAGACAATTATTAGGGTAAGATATGG